>NC_088416.1:2474402-2774402 GCF_034236695.1 Oncorhynchus nerka | reverse complement strand
AGAATATCTAGTTCAGCCTTAACCGTCTCTATTCAGAACATCTAGTTCAGCCTTAACCGTCTCTATTCAGAATATCTAGTTCAGCCTTAACCTTCTCTATTCAGAATATCTAGTTCAGCCTTAACAGCCTCTATTCAGAACATCTAGTTCAGCCTTAACCATCTCTATTCAGAATATCTAGTTCAGCCTTAACCGTCTCTATTCAGAACATCTAGTTCAGCCTTAACCGTCTCTATTCAGAATATCTAGTTCAGCCTTAACCTTCTCTATTCAGAATATCTAGTTCAGCCTTAACAGCCTCTATTCAGAACATCTAGTTCAGCCTTAACCATCTCTATTCAGAATATCTAGTTCAGCCTTAACCTTCTCTATTCAGAATATCTAGTTCAGCCTTAACCTTCTCTATTCAGAGTATCTAGTTCAGCCTTACCGTCTCTATTCAGAACATCTAGTTCAGCCTTAACGGTCTCTATTCAGAGTGTCTAGCTCAGCCTTAACCGTCTCTATTCAGAGTTCTAGTTCAGCCTTAACCGTCTCTATTCAGAATATCTAGTTCAGCCTTAACCTTCTCTATTCCGAATATCTAGTTCAGCCTTAACCTTCTCTATTCAGAGTATCTAGCTCAGCCTTAACCGTCTCTATTCAGAGTATCTAGTTCAGCCTTACCGTCTCTATTCAGAACATCTAGTTCAGCCTTAACCGTCTCTATTCAGAGTGTCTAGCTCAGCCTTAACCGTCTCTATTCAGAGTATCTAGTTCAGCCTTAACCGTCTCTATTCAGAGTATCTAGTTCAGCCTTAACAGCCTACATTCAGAACATCTAGTTCAGCCTTAACCTTCTCTATTCAGAATATCTAGTTCAGCCTTAACCTTCTCTATTCCGAATATCTAGTTCAGCCTTAACCTTCTCTATTCAGAGTATCTAGTTCAGCCTTACCGTCTCTATTCAGAACATCTAGTTCAGCCTTAACCGTCTCTATTCAGAGTGTCTAGCTCAGCCTTAACCGTCTCTATTCAGAGTATCTATTTCAGCCTTAACCGTCTCTATTCAGAGTATCTAGTTCAGCCTTAACAGCCTCTATTCAGAACATCTAGTTCAGCCTTAACCGTCTCTATTCAGAACATCTAGTTCAGCCTTAACCGCCTCTATTCAGAATGTCTAGTTCAGCCTTAACCGTCTCTATTCAGAACATCTAGTTAGCCTTAACCGTCTCTATTCAGAATATCTAGTTCAGCCTTAACCGTCTCTATTCAGAATATCTAGTTCAGCCTTAACCGCCTCTATTCAGAATGTCTAGTTCAGCCTTAACCGTCTCTATTCAGAACATCTAGTTAGCCTTAACCGTCTCTATTCAGAATATCTAGTTCAGCCGTAACCGTCTCTATTCAGAATATCTAGTTCAGCCTTAACCTTCTCTATTCTGAATATCTAGTTCAGCCTTAACCGTCTCTATTCAGAACATCTAGTTCAGCCTTAACCGTCTCTATTCAGAATATCTAGTTCAGCCTTAACCGTCTCTATTCAGAATATCTAGTTCAGCCTTAACCTTCTCTATTCAGAATATCTAGTTCAGCCGTAACCGTCTCTATTCAGAATATCTAGTTCAGCCTTAACCTTCTCTATTCAGAATATCTAGTTCAGCCTTAACAGCCTCTATTCCGAATATCTAGTTCAGCCTTAACCGTTTCTATTCAGAGTGTCTAGCTCAGCCTTAACCGTCTCTATTCAGAGTATCTAGCTCAGCCTTAACCGTCTCTATTCAGAGTATCTAGTTCAGCCTTACCGTCTCTATTCAGAACATCTAGTTCAGCCTTAACCGTCTCTATTCAGAGTGTCTAGCTCAGCCTTAACCGTCTCTATTCAGAGTATCTAGTTCAGCCTTAACCGTCTCTATTCAGAGTATCTAGTTCAGCCTTAACAGCCTCTATTCAGAACATCTAGTTCAGCCTTAACCGTCTCTATTCAGAACATCTAGTTCAGCCTTAACCGTCTCTATTCAGAATATCTAGTTCAGCCTTAACCATCTCTATTCAGAATATCTAGTTCAGCCGTAACCGTCTCTATTCAGAATATCTAGTTCAGCCTTAACCGTCTCTATTCAGAACATCTAGTTCAGCCTTAACCGTCTCTATTCAGAATATCTAGTTCAGCCTTAACCTTCTCTATTCAGAATATCTAGTTCAGCCTTAACAGCCTCTATTCAGAACATCTAGTTCAGCCTTAACCATCTCTATTCAGAATATCTAGTTCAGCCTTAACCGTCTCTATTCAGAATATCTAGTTCAGCCTTAACAGCCTCTATTCAGAACATCTAGTTCAGCCTTAACCATCTCTATTCAGAATATCTAGTTCAGCCTTAACCGTCTCTATTCAGAATATCTAGTTCAGCCTTAACCTTCTCTATTCAGAATATCTAGTTCAGCCTTAACAGCCTCTATTCAGAACATCTAGTTCAGCCTTAACCATCTCTATTCAGAATATCTAGTTCAGCCTTAACCTTCTCTATTCAGAATATCTAGTTCAGCCTTAACCTTCTCTATTCAGAGTATCTAGTTCAGCCTTACCGTCTCTATTCAGAACATCTAGTTCAGCCTTAACGGTCTCTATTCAGAGTGTCTAGCTCAGCCTTAACCGTCTCTATTCAGAGTTCTAGTTCAGCCTTAACCGTCTCTATTCAGAATATCTAGTTCAGCCTTAACCTTCTCTATTCCGAATATCTAGTTCAGCCTTAACCTTCTCTATTCAGAGTATCTAGCTCAGCCTTAACCGTCTCTATTCAGAGTATCTAGTTCAGCCTTACCGTCTCTATTCAGAACATCTAGTTCAGCCTTAACCGTCTCTATTCAGAGTGTCTAGCTCAGCCTTAACCGTCTCTATTCAGAGTATCTAGTTCAGCCTTAACCGTCTCTATTCAGAGTATCTAGTTCAGCCTTAACAGCCTCTATTCAGAACATCTAGTTCAGCCTTAACCGTCTCTATTCAGAACATCTAGTTCAGCCTTAACCGTCTCTATTCAGAATATCTAGTTCAGCCTTAACCATCTCTATTCAGAATATCTAGTTCAGCCGTAACCGTCTCTATTCAGAATATCTAGTTCAGCCTTAACCGTCTCTATTCAGAACATCTAGTTCAGCCTTAACCGTCTCTATTCAGAATATCTAGTTCAGCCTTAACCTTCTCTATTCAGAATATCTAGTTCAGCCTTAACCTTCTCTATTCAGAGTATCTAGTTCAGCCTTACCGTCTCTATTCAGAACATCTAGTTCAGCCTTAACCGTCTCTATTCAGAGTGTCTAGCTCAGCCTTAACCGTCTCTATTCAGAGTTCTAGTTCAGCCTTAACCGTCTCTATTCAGAATATCTAGTTCAGCCTTAACCTTCTCTATTCCGAATATCTAGTTCAGCCTTAACCTTCTCTATTCAGAGTATCTAGCTCAGCCTTAACCGTCTCTATTCAGAGTATCTAGTTCAGCCTTACCGTCTCTATTCAGAACATCTAGTTCAGCCTTAACCTTCTCTATTCCGAATATCTAGTTCAGCCTTAACCTTCTCTATTCAGAGTATCTAGCTCAGCCTTAACCGTCTCTATTCAGAGTATCTAGTTCAGCCTTACCGTCTCTATTCAGAGTATCTAGTTCAGCCTTAACAGCCTCTATTCAGAACATCTAGTTCAGCCTTAACCGTCTCTATTCAGAACATCTAGTTCAGCCTTAACCGTCTCTATTCAGAATATCTAGTTCAACCTTAACCGTCTCTATTCAGAGTATCTAGCTCAGCCTTAACCTTCTCTATTCAGAATATCTAGTTCAGTCTTAACCGTCTCTATTCAGAATATCTAGTTCAGCCTTAACCTTCTCTATTCAGAATATCTAGTTCAGCCTTAACCTTCTCTATTCAGAATATCTAGTTCAGCCTTAACCTTCTCTATTCAGAACATCTAGTTCAGCCTTAACCGTCTCTATTCAGAACATCTAGTTCAACCTTAACCGTCTCCATTCAGAGTATCTAGTTCAGTTTCTGGCCTGTGTTCGGTTGTTTGTTGTCAGTCTGTCTGAATCTCTCTCTCTCTCTCTCTCTCTCTACATATATATATATATATATACTGTATACACACCACCGATCAAACACCTTCTTTTTAGAACACCTCAACATATATGGGGACTCATTTAAGACTGTTCAAATCAAATCAAATCAAATTGTATTTGTCACATACACATGGTTAGCAGATGTTAATGCGAGTGTAGCGAAATGCTTGTGCTTCTAGTTCCGACAATGCAGTGATAACCAACAAGTAATCTAACTAACAATTCCAAAACTACTGTCTTATACACAGTGTAAGGGGATAAAGAATATGTACATAAGGATATATGAATGAGTGATGGTACAGAGCAGCATACAGTAGATGGTATCGAGTACAGTATATACATATGAGATGAGTATGTAGACAAAGTAAACAAAGTGGCATAGTTAAAGTGGCTAGTGATACATGTATTACATAAGGATGCAGTCGATGATGTAGAGTACAGTATATACGTATGCATATGAGATGAATAATGTAGGGTAAGTAACATTATATAAGGTAGCATTGTTTAAAGTGGCTAGTGATATATTTACATCATTTCCCATCAATTCCCATTATTAAAGTGGCTGGAGTTGGGTCAGTGTCAATGACAGTGTGTTGGCAGCAGCCACTCAATGTTAGTGGTGGCTGTTTAACAGTCTGATGGCCTTGAGATAGAAGCTGTTTTTCAGTCTCTCGGTCCCAGCTTTGATGCACCTGTACTGACCTCGCCTTCTGGATGATAGCGGGGTGAACAGGCAGTGGTTCGGGTGGTTGATGTCCTTGATGATCTTTATGGCCTTCCTGTAAAATCGGGTGGTGTAGGTGTCCTGGAGGGCAGGTAGTTTGCCCCCGGTGATGCGTTGTGCAGACCTCACTACCCTCTGGAGAGCCTTACGGTTGAGGGCGGAGCAGTTGCCGTACCAGGCGGTGATACAGCCCGCCAGGATGCTCTCGATTGTGCATCTGTAGAAGTTTGTGAGTGCTTTTGGTGACAAGCCGAATTTCTTCAGCCTCCTGAGGTTGAAGAGGCGCTGCTGCGCCTTCTTCACGACGCTGTCAGTGTGAGTGGACCAATTCAGTTTGTCTGTGATGTGTATGCCGAGGAACTTAAAACTTGCTACCCTCTCCACTACTGTTCCATCGATGTGGATAGGGGGATGTTCCCTCTGCTGTTTCCTGAAGTCCACAATCATCTCCTTAGTTTTGTTGACGTTGAGTGTGAGGTTATTTTCCTGACACCACACTCCGAGGGCCCTCACCTCCTCCCTGTAGGCCGTCTCGTCGTTGTTGGTAATCAAGCCTACCACTGTTGTGTCGTCCGCAAACTTGATGATTGAGTTGGAGGCGTGCGTGGCCACGCAGTCGTGGGTGAACAGGGAGTACAGGAGAGGGCTCAGAACGCACCCTTGTGGGGCCCCCGTGTTGAGGATCAGCGGGGAGGAGATGTTGTTGCCTACCCTCACCACCTGGGGGCGGCCCGTCAGGAAGTCCAGTACCCAGTTGCACAGGGCGGGGTCGAGACCCAGGGTCTCGAGCTTGATGACGAGCTTGGAGGGTACTATGGTGTTGAATGCCGAGCTGTAGTCGATGAACAGCATTCTCACATAGGTATTCCTCTTGTCCAGGTGGGAATGCTGTTCATCGACTACAGCTCGGCATTCAACACCATAGTACCCTCCAAGCTCGTCATCAAGCTCGAGACCCTGGGTAAGACATTTAAACTGACTGTTGGAAAAGCATTCCATGTGAAGCTGGTTGAGAGAATGCCAAGAATGTCATTAAGGCAAAGGGTGGCTATTTGAAGAATCTCAAATATAAAATACAGTTGAAGTCAGAAGTTTACATACACTTAGGTTGGAGTCAATAAAACTCGTGTTTCAACCACTCCACAAATGTCTTGTTAACAAACTATAGTTTTGGCAAGTCGGTTAGGACATATTCATTGTGCATGACACAAGCACATTTAGCAACAATTTTTTACAAACAAATTATTTCAATTATATTTCACTGTATCATAATTCCAGTGGGTCAGAAGTTTACATGCACTAAGTTGACTGTGCCTTTAAACAGCTTGGGAAATTCCAGAAAAAGAGGTCATGGCTTTAGAAGCTTCTAATAGGCTAATTTACATAATTTGAGTCAATTGGAGGTGTACCTGTGGATGTATTTCAAGACCTACTGTCAAACTCAGTGCCTCTTTGCTTGATACCATGGGACAATCAAAAGAAATCAGCCAAAACAATTGTAGACCTCCGCAAGTCTGGTTCATCCTTGGGAGCAATTTCCATGGGACACCATGGGACCAAATAAACACCATGGGACCACGCAGCCGTCATACCGCTCAGGAAGGAGCCGCGTTCTGTCTCCGAGAGAAGAAAGTACTTTGGTGCGAAAAATGCAAATCAATCCCAGAACAACAGCAAAGGACCCTGTGAAGATGCTGGAGGAAACAGGAACAAAAGTATCTATATCCACAGTAAAACGAGTCCTATATGGACATAACCTGAAAGGCCGCTCAGCAAGGAAGAAGCCACTGCTCCAAAACCGTGATAAAAAAGCCAGACTACGCTTTGCAACTGCACATAGGGACAAAGATTGTACTTTTTGGAGAAATCTCCTCTGGTCTGATGAAAGAAAAATATAACTGTTTGGCCATAATGACCATCATTATGTTTGGAGGAAAAGGGGGGCAGGCTTGCAAGCCGAAGAACACCATCCCAACTGTGAAGCACGGGGGTGGCAGCATCATGCTGTGGGGGTGTTTTGCTGCAGGAGGGACTGGTGCACTTCACAAGATAAATGACATCATGAGGAAGGACAATTATGTGGATATATTGAAGCAACATCTCAAGACATCATTCAGGAAGTTAAAGCTTGGTCGCAAATGGGTCTCCAAATGGATAATGACCACAAGCATACTTCCAAAGTTGTGGAAAAATGGCTTAAGGACAAAGTCAAGGTATTGGAGTTGCCATCACAAAGCCCTGTCCTCAATCCTATAGAAAGTTTGTGGGCAGAACTGAAAAAGCATGTGTGAGCAAGGAGGCCTACAAACCTGACTCAGTTACACCAGCTCTGTCAGGAGGAATGGGCCAAAATTCACCCAACTTATTGTGGGAAGCTTGTGGAATGCTACCTGAAACGTTTGACCCAAGTTAAACAATTTCAAGGCAATGTCACCAAATACTAATTAAGTGTACGTAAACTTCTGACCCACTGGGAATGTGATGAAAGAAATAAAATCTGAAATAAATCACTCTCTCTGATATTATTCTGACATTTCACATTCTTAAAATAAAGTGGTGATCCTACCTGACCTAAGACAGGTACTTTTTACTAGGATTAAATGTCAGGAATTGTGAAAAACTGAGTTTAAATGTATTTGGCTAAGGTGTATGTAAACTTCGACTTCAACTGTAGCTTCTATGAATGTCTATGTATACTTATGTAAAGATGTCACATGCCTTCATATGAATGTTTATGAAATCTAATCTATACAATCGCCACCTCAAACTAAGTGTATTAATGTTTATGTACAGTATAGTTTGTGGGTGTACATATAACTTATGACAGTCTCAAATATATATCTTTTTTTGTTTCACACTTTTTTTGGTTACTACATGATTCCATATGTTATTTCATAGTTTTTATGTCTTCATTATTATTCTACAATGTAGAAAATAGTAAAAATAAAGAAGAAGTAGGTGTTCTAAAACTTTTGACCGGTAGTGTATATATCTGTATCCGTCTAATTTCTGTATCTCTCTCGCTTTCTATCTCTGTTTCCCTCTCCCTCTCTCTCATTCTCTTTATCGCTCTCTCCCGCTCTCTCTCATTAGCCAGCTCAGAGAGCATAATGACGCTAGCTCTGATGACGTAGTGTGACTGGTAAGCCTCTACTCTCCTTCTCTCTCACTCTCTCCCGCTCGCTCTCTCGACATGACATTAGCCAGCTCAGAGAGCATGATGACGCTAGCTCTGATGACGTAGTGTGACTGGTAAGCCTCTACTCTCCTTCTTTCTCACTCCCTCTCGCTCGCTCGCTCTCTCGACATGACATTAGCCAGCTCAGAGAGCATGATGACGCTAGCTCTGATGACGTAGCGTGACTGGTAAGCCTCTACTCTCCTTCTCTCTCACTCTCTCCCGCTCGCTCTCTCGACATGACATTAGCCAGCTCAGAGAGCATGATGACGCTAGCTCTGATGACGTAGCGTGACTGGTAAGCCTCTACTCTCCTTCTCTCTCACTCTCTCCCGCTCGCTCTCTCGACATGACATTAGCCAGCTCAGAGAGCATGATGACGCTAGCTCTGATGACGTAGCGTGACTGGTAAGCCTCTAGTCTCCCTCCCTGAAGTATGGCGGCCGTCTGAGAAGGGCAGATGAATATGTCTAAACACTGGAAAAAATTGAAGACGGTTAATGGAGAGGCCTGTTTACATAGTCAGTCGACCCTAAGTCCCCTGTTAAGAATCACAAGAGCCTCAAACACCCCAGCTAAAACATCAAGCCAGAGGACTACGGTCTACCGTGTGTGTGTGTGTGTGTGTGTGTGTGTGTGTGTGTGTGTGTGTGTGTGTATGTGTGTGTGTGTGTGTGTGTGTGTGTGTGTGTGTGTGTATGTGTATGTGTGTGTGTGTGTGTGTGTGTGTGTGTGTGTGTGTGTGTGTGTGTGTGTGTGTGTGTGTGTTCCTATGGTCAATTACACTGCATATCCTTTCACCCGTTAGGTCTCTTTGAACTCGGAAGTCACATTCCTATGGTAAAACTCCAGCAATTAGTGAATAGCCATATTGATTTGAAGTCAGGAAACTGACTTCTCGCTTTTAAGTAGGAAATAAAGTAACTGAGAGGTCATCAATTGTCATAAAAGAGGAAAAAGTCAATGATTTACCTGTAAAACTCTTTAACTTTAAAACACTTGTCATTACTGAACCATCAACTGAAGGTTGTAAACCTTTTCTCATCCCTTGAAAAAAAATTCACGAAGGGTTTATAAAGGGTTTATAAAGTGTTTATAACTCATCTAGTCTATAACTCACCTATGACACAGAAAGGCTTCCGGGCGAAACGGAGGCGACCCTGCCATCCTCTGTAGCGACAGCAGCAGCCGGCCGACCAGATCCTGATGATGTACTCCAGCCCAAACACCACGATCATCACAAACTCCTACAGGAAGTCAGGGGAAAGTGATACACAATGACTAAGCAATTGCTCTACAAATAGGTGTCACACTTGCTTCATCATTGTATTGAAAGTACGAGAAATGATTTATCATCCAATTTCCAACGTATCATAACATATTAAAGTGGCATGCTTTTTCTTGACATTGAAACAGATTCATGATTTGCATGAATGAACGAGGCCTTAAAGTGGTCTATTTCCTGTGAGCAGCATGTATATAATGTATATAATTCAGTGTCAACCTAAAATATGCTAATGCACCATTAGCATGCTAAATGTCAACACTGAGTCAACATAGTCAATTAGATCACTAGGCACAACATGAGCTAGCTAGCATTTGCTCCCAGTATATCATGATTCAAATTCAGCTGATGCTAATCCAAGATAATGTCCCTAGCAAGTCTGGTCTAAGAGGCATATGGATGCAACGAGATTTGTTATGAGCACGGACGCTGTTTCAAATCTCTAGTTTTCAGAGTAGCGACTGGGATGCAAATAGATATCTGCCCGTGTCTATGTCGTCAGTAGGCGGCCTAATCGTGTTGACACTGATTTCATTTGGAGAGGCTTATGTTATTGAGTGGAGACATCCAGTATGAATCCAATCAGGACAAAGGGATTCATCTTCTCCTCGGATAATCCGTGTATATCCCTCTTCCTATCTGTCATGGAGATACTTGCCTAGTACAGAAGGATGGACCGACGCTTTGACTGTCACTGGCCCACCCAGGCTACAAAATGACATATACCACTAATCCTAATTCCCCCCAGGGATTCATAGTCTTGTTGAATTGAGTTGAGCCTCAAAGGAAACAATATGAGTACATTTTTTAAACTTTTTTTTTTACACTATACTACCAACCTTATCTGTACTTTCCCCAGAGCAATGACAGACTCTCTATATCTTCAAATGTACTAGGGTGTTTGTTTGTCAGGGTCTGTTTCTGAAATCTCGTCTGGGTGGCTTTGAATCCAACCCCATGGCCTAGAATGTGATCTTTGATTATTTGAATGGGAGTTGTTGCTCTTTGTTAATGAACACAATTCACTTATCAACTGCTGGTGACATAATCACATGCACGGGCCCACAAACACACATAGGCACGCACACACACTCACAAAAAAACACACTCACACACGCACGCGCATACACAAATGCACGCACACACACACAAACACACTCACACTCACGCATGCACACGCACACATAACAACATCTCTCTTTTTGACCTTTATATCACTTCATTGGCTTATTATATAGCTTTAGTTTCATCTGCCTTCGCTCTCTCTCTCGCTCTGTCTCTCTCTCTCTCATCTTTCTCTAACCTCTCTCTCTCTCTCTCTCTCTCTCTCTCTCTCTCTCTCTCTCTCTCTCTCAATTCAATTCCATTCAATTTGCTTTATTGGCATGACGTAACAATGCACATATTGCCAAAGCTTACTTCTGATATTTACAATATGAAATTAATAAGAATCAAAATTGTCAACGGTAACAGTAACAAAAATAACCAAGGGTCAACATAACCATACATTGAACAATAACAATAGGCATACAGTAGAGGACATGTGCAGGTTGATTGGTCTGTCAGACACTGTCCCTTAACTTTTCGCAGGCAGCAATGTAGTGTGCTGCCAACCCACAGCTCTCTGCGTCCTCCCCCAACAGGATGGGTAGTCTACTCTAATCGGAGAGGTCTTTGAAACATCGAATAAGGGTTTGTTTTTTAATGGCGTAGAATGCCCTGCGTGCTTTCTCTCTCAGTTCATTCACTGCCTCATTACGGTGTCCAGTTGAGCTTATTTTTAAACCTAAGTAATTGTAGTGTGTGTCTCTCAATTCAATTCAATTCAATTCAAGGGCTTTATTGGCATGGGAAACATGTGTTAACATTGCCAAAGCAAGTGAGGTAGACAACATACAAAGTGAATATATATAAAGTGAAAAACAACAAAAATTAACAGTAAACATTACACATACAGAAGTTTCAAAACAGTAAAGACATTACAAATGTCATATTATATATATATATATACAATGTACAAATAGTTAAAGGACACAAGATAAAATGAATAAGCATAAATATGGGTTGTATTTACAATGGTGTTTGTTCTTCACTGGTTGCCCTTTTCTTGTGGCAACAGGTCACAAATATTGCTGCTGTGATGTTTCATCTGCCTTCGCTCTCTCTCTCTCTGTCTCTCTCTCTCTCTCTCTCTCTCTCTCTCTCTCTCTCTCTCTCTCTCTGGGACAATAGGGTCACCTACCATGCTAACTGGCTCCCTTAATGGAGTTAATTTCAATATCAATATATTTCAGCAACAATTTAAATGACTGTCAACATCAACAACAGGGCAATACAGAGACAATGATGTTGACCAATTGATGACCCTTTGGCGAATGTTTAACTCACTCTCCCTCGCAGCCCTCAAGTCTGCTGTATCAGTATGGTGCTGACTCATCGCAGGGTACGGTTATTGGATTGTGACCTGCTAGCAGCATTTCAATAATAGTACACTATCTAGAACTTTAAAGGTTTCTTCGGCTGCCCCTATAGAACCCTTTGAAGAACTATTTTTTGGTTGCAGGTAGAACCCTTTTGGGTGCCATGTAGAACCCTTTCCTCAGACGGTTCTACATGCAACCCAAAAGGGTTCTACCTGAAACCAAAAAAAAGGTTCTCCTGTGGGGACATCCGAAGAACCCTTCTTGGACCCTTTTTGTGTAGAAGAAGAAATCAATGTTGGCCCCGGATCAAATGACTAAACTCAATATGGAGACAACGCGTGAACCTTGGCCTGTATCGATTTCTCCTATAAGGACCACATACGTAGCAAGAGATCAGCATCAGTAGGGTTCTTAACGTGGTTATGTCCGTTTGAATCTGCTTTATTCACTATCAAATGACTACATGATGGGAAAACAGAGATGTGTTCCCAATTGATCAGATTGACTTACTGATACCAGAATGTATTCATATCCTCTTACCTAATTACGAATAGAAATCTATTTGTGCAAAGAGGAGTTTGATTGAAAGCTCAACACACTTCACCACTTCGTATTTGCCTGTTGTGAAGCGATAGGTGACACCGCTTTCTGCTATCCACAGTGTCACCTATCACTGCACTCATTGTAAACAGGCGCGCTGATGAACAGCTTCTGTGTCTGTGTCAGAACATATGCCTAGTTTCAACCAGTTCCTCACCAGGATGAGCAGACAGTCGGAAGAGAAGTCCTGGTGAGCCGGAATGGTGGAGAACACAGACAGGACCAAGCAACCAAAGACCAGGACGAACCTACAGGACAAAACAGAGAGAAATCATAAATACATTTATCCAGAGCCATATGAAACAGAAGACGAACATGGCAGTTTGGACAGGAAATGCCTTATCTCATTATTAATGCTAACGTGATTAGCTTGAAACAAGCGCCGTCACTGGACTGGACAAGCAGAAATATCCGACCCATATTCCCATGCTCCTTCCCCTATCGCTTTCTGCAAAGAACCACAGTCTTTGATAATCTCCCACCTTCATTATGATATGATATTTTATTTTTCCATGAAATAAATCTGAAATATGAGGTGGGCCAATGGCCTTCCAAGTAGCATCAATGGCAAAATGATGAGCATCGGATTTAGAGTTATAGATGTCTTTTGTGTTAAATGATGAGAGGACATCTGTGTTTGATCAGGATTGAGCTCCGTCTTAAGCTTGGCTGTGCCTATGGAGTTTGTGAGGGAAAGGCTAAGATAGGGCTTTGGATGCCAAATAACTTCTTCACTTTGTCTTTCTAGGATTATCATTGAAACTATAGTATCTTGATTTTCCTGCAAAGCAGGACTATTGAAACTAGTGGAAGTTGTTGCATTTCTGTATCTACTGGGCAAAAACTGAATCAATGTTGTTTCCACGTCCTTTCAACCCCAAAATTCAACGTGATGACGTTGAATCGACGTGGAAAACTGATTGGATTTGCAAAAAAAGTTGTCAATGTAACGGAATGTCGCCTATTTGAACCTATATCCAATTAGTTGACAAGTCAACAGAATTGAAATCAAAACTAGATGCTGAAAAGATGTCTGAGCCCAGTGGGGGGTGAGTCATAACAAAGACAAAGCACTGTTGACCCAACACCGCTGTAGGGGAGAGATTAGCCTAGCATGCTAATTGTCTAGGTTCTCCAGGATAACAACAGTGAGAATATGGTGTCTGGGCTATGAAGATAGAAACTGAACACTGAGTTTAGATAGAAGAGTCATTCCAGTGTGACGACAGCGGCATTCACAAAATGTAAACAATCAGAAACCATCCGAATAAGGTCGGCCAACATGTCACTTCGACTTCCTCTCATGTCCCCCTACCTCCCTTCTCTTCCTTCTCAGTCAATATTTGAGAGTGACATTCAGATATGTAAACAATCATCAAGAACCCCAATTAGGTCTTTGAAGATGTCACTATGGCACACAAGATGTCACTACAACTTCCTCTACTGTCCCCCCCCCCCGTCCAGCCACCACCCTTCTCTTCCCTCTCCCTTCTCCACAGCTGTAGCCTATGGAGTTTGGATGATGAGAGGCTAGAGGCTAGTAAGCCGTTCCCTGGTGCCTGTAGGCTAGGCCCTAAATCATCACTAAGATGAAGGAAGAGGAAGAACCTTTAAAAGTTGAAACGCATGGCCAAGCGGGTCCTGGGGGGTGACTTCCCGACTCTGAGCTTCTGAGCAGCGTCTGTGTGAAAAGGGTGGGCGTCCTGTGCGGGTCGCGATCCCCAGCCGACCTCTAGCTGACCGCTATAGGACTGTGCTGATGTGACCCCGGCCCCGATCTGACCTTTGACTCCAAGAGGGAGCCCAAACAGAGGTTACAGTTTTCCATAGCCCGAGGATGTGGTTATTTCGATTTGGTCATCGGCATCTGTCGTCCAATACGCTCTCCTCTTTCTGCAAGGAGTCAGGAAGTAGAAGGCTTTGTATGTAACCCAAGAGGTTATATAAAAAGTATTCCTTTTCAAGTTTGAGTAGTTCACGTTTGAGTGTTTTTACATTAAAAATGACATCCTATTGAATCAGTTTGAAGTTCGGGAAGTTGGAGTATTTAAAAGTTGAGTACTTTGGGAAGTTAATCAATTATGCATATGTCTGGACTGGTGAATGCGTGTGCTGACAAGTATCATGTAGCTGTCAACTGAAAGGACAGCTGGCCTCATAACTCTTCCTCCACTCTCTCTCTTGTCAAGATCTCTAAAGGAGGATTTCTGAGTGGCTGCTAAACAAGGTTTTCAGAGTGCCTCCTTATCTAACTATAGTAAACACCAATGTCTCTCTTGTCAAAACAAATAGAACCATTTCTGAAATATTGAATGAAAAACAATGAATTAGTTATGAAAAAACAGGCAAGGTTGTTTATCATTGAACGATCTTCCCTAATTACTTTGATGCCGCCTCCCTGTCCTCTCTGCAGGCCTCGGCTCCCTGGTGTCACATACTGTTGTAGCGGGCGGGGGTCCCAAATCGCACCCCATTCCCTACGTAGTATGGTGCACTAGATAGGGAATAGGGGGCCATTTGGGACACGGATATAGTATCTGGAGTCTGTCACAGCCCTCACAGCTCCAACAGAAGACAGAAAGGCCCTTAACCTTTTAAAGAGAGCCCCAGAGTAAATAAAGATTTGGGAGTGGACACACACACACACACACACACACACACACACACACACACAGAAGCCCATCATCACCGAGCAGTAGCAGGCAGTAAGTGCTTGTCCATTTTGTATAATTTAATTGATTTGTTTTGAAACAGAGTGCCAAGGAAATGACTAATGTCCGAGCACTGGGGTCTGTCGTACTGGCTACATTACACCCAATCATCCTCATTTTGAATTAGATTTGCAGCAAAAAGCAGATGTCTGCATTTGTTTGGCTCCCAATCAGTCGTGTTGTCAGGCTATCAGTGGATATCTGTGGTAACACGAAGGTCTGGTAGTGTTGTTTGTACGGATCGCAAACAACACTACCAGGAAAGTTGGCGTAGCAACCTTAGAAAAACATGGACACTGCAAATACTGCACGTTTGTATTGTATACGATTGTAAGGATTGGGTAGGCAGAGGTTGTGTCGTACAGTAACCTTGGGTGGCACTGCCTTGTTTCCAAACACCTCTCTTAGCATAGAGTGAGTAGAAAGTAGATGCTGTGTACAGTAGGGGAAAGAGGTCATAACCTTGGATTGCACTGTTGCCCTTCTGTTCTTCTTCTCTTAGCACAGGATAGGGTGAATAGCGCATGACTGTATACACTACTGCACATACTCAACGAGCAATGAAAAGGAAGCGAGACACAGGAAATATCACTGTATTCTATATCATTGTAAGGATTGGGCACTGGGGCAGGCAGAGTCAACCTTGGATGTCACTTTCTCTTTATCTCAAGTGTTTCTTCTCTCCATATCTCTCCTCTCAGTGAAGGGTAGAACAGGGTAAGATGAGTGTATGGGTGTATACAGTATGTGTAAGGACGGAGCAGGCAGGAGTTCACGTACAACCTTGGATGGGTCTTTGTCCTTTCGTTCAAGTCTTTATCTCGATCTCTCCTCGTTGTACAGGGCAGAGTGAATACCAGCGCCATGTATATACAGTAGGTAACAGTGGAGAATATTTATATATATGATATTTGTGTTGAGGACGTATTGCCTTGAGCGTCACACACTCTATTTATAGTCAATGAGGAAGAATTCTGAGAAATATGTCTCACATTTTCCCACAGGCTACAGTTCATTAGAGACAGACTGAAAGCTAATTACATTAAGACTATTTATTGCCGAATGTGTGTGTGTGTTTCAGTGTGTGTGTGTGTGTGTGTCATCATGACATGGATTCATATGCTATCAGTACAGCCAGCTCTCAAGGATATATGAGTGGCAGGTAGCCTAGTGGTTAACAGCCTTGGGCCAGTAACGGAAAGGTTGCTGGTTCGAATCCCTGAGCCGACTAGGTGAACAATCTGTCAATGTGCCCTTGAGCATGTCACTTAAGCCTAGTTGTTCTGAACGTCTGCTAAATGACAAAAACTTAAATAGAACTACCACTATGCTGTCCATGGTCCTGAAATGTGTGACCACCAAAATCATTCATGAGTTCTTATACTATGATCTATCTATATGTTCTGTTTTCAATGTGTGGCCATACATTCAAGGATAAAATAATATTTACTCATCACTGTCTCTGGCCTACAACTTAAAATCTCATTCTGACTGCCTAGATTCTCAACTGTCACTGGATGTATGTCTAGTAAGATGGATTGTCATTGGACAGTGCCAGCTAGGGTCAAAGTTCAAGGGTCATCCAGGTTAGGGTTCATATCTGGGCGGTTTGGTCACAAGACAGTCATCTCAGATAGCCTTGCCAGTGTAACAGAGGTATTATAAACACATTGGCTAACTTCTCACCTTCTCTTTGATATAAACCTGAGGCAGCCAAGAGAGGAAGCTCAAGTCATATTACTGTCAGTATCCTCCTTAACAGTTGTTAACAACTTTATGAGCAGACTAGGAGACTAGGAGTCGAAAGAGTAACCCAAAACCTAATGAAATCTATGTCTGTTCATAAAAATACTGGACACTTTTCCTGTGTGTGTGTGTGTGTGTGTGTGATCGCTCATAAAAGTGTAAGAGAGACAGAGGCAGTGTGCGTGTGTGTCATCTTGCCAAGTCTATATTAGCTAATACCACTGTTTATGTGCCTGGGAGCGTATCTAATGGACAGATCAAAACAGACATCTTATTATCTTAGAAACTACTTCATAACACTGACCACAGACCAGTGGTCTGTTTCATTTCCAACAGGAAGTTACTCTATTAGAAGAAATTAGCAATGGTGGAAATACGGTATTTGCCATCTTCATTGTAGTTGCAAAATATTATGATCATTGGCCTTACCATCGAGGGAATCTCTAGGCCTGGGTTGCGGTTAAGCAATTTGTGACGAAAATTAGTGGTAGAATTTGATTGCTTAATCATCATGACTATAATGTCAATCACCATTGGCTACATTCTGAAAGTCAGCATCATTTCATTGCCAATTAATTAATTTGCAGTATAATACTGTGCACATTCAAAGGTGAGCACTGAGAATACATCCATTATCTAGTGACTCTTCAGTCTCCTTGGATGACTTACTTAGTGTGGGTATTTCTTTTTATGGTCCTTGTAACCTAAAGGTTGTGACCTCCTGACCTCTGATCCACCCGTTGAGGTCCTGTGCCTCACATGCCTTTACACAGTCAGACGCCCAGTCATGTACTGTATGTCTCCTAGCATTCCTCAAATAGCACCCCTTACTGTGTTGGTCTATTCCAGAGATGACAGGGATTCTAAATGTACTCAGCACATTCCAATAGACATACATGGGGTGGGGCGTCATCGGTTTAAGATGCGTCATCCTACAGCATTCTATGGAGAGCACACAGCCGTATTCAGCATGGGAGAGATGCTCTGAGGCAGTTGCCTTGACAATTTAGTTCAATTGCTTGTTGTCAAAATGGTAAAGTTAGCTCAGTTGAACAACAAGTAAGAATATGGTATCGAATCCGTCAGAAACACATGGATGCATACACGTACACACACGTACACACACGTACACACACGTACACACACGTACACACACGTACACACACAGAGATAAGTGACAGTGATACTGCCAAGCCTGTCTACTGTCTTCTACACATACGAGTGTAGTAGAGACATTTCATGAACCACTGACAATTAGAGTGTGTGTGTGTTCTGTTGAATAGTGACAGTGAAAGACGTTAAGTGTATGTGAGTGTGTCAGTAGGAGCTGTGGTAGCTCTCCGTTGGTAAAGGGTAATGACTGTCTGTGTCAGTGAGGAGGATTGCAAACGGTAGACAGACAACACTACTACCACCACTACTGGAGTAAAGAGTAAAGACGACAGAGCAATTTCCATGATGCAGTCTGCTCTTTAAAGGTCCGGGCCAAGAGGCACTCTGGTACATCTCCAGAGTGTGTGTGTGTCGGGTGGGGCGGGGGGCGTGCGTGCGTGTGTATGTGAATGTGTGTGTGAGGTTGGCAACCAGCAGGGAGAAAATATTGTATCTCTTCCCATTACATTGATACAAGACGTCCTTCTCTTCAAAACCCCTAGAGAGAGAGCGGCTGAGTGGGTTAGAAGAGACTGGACATAGCGAACGCAATTAGCTAGCTAGAGTAGGCTAGCGTAGCGTAGCACTGGTTACTGTGATAGCACCACTGGAATACCATTTCATGCTAATTAACCCTCCTAACTTTAGCGGGTAGCGCTAAGTGACTGTGTTTTGCAGATGCAGAGCTCATGCTGAGCTAGCGTTTCACATTATGGACAAAATAAGGCTAAACACATTTGAAGAGAGAAAGAGAGAGGCAGAGAGAGAGAGAGAGAGAGAGAGAGAGAGAGAGAGAGAGAGAAACAGAGAGAAACAGGGAGAGAGAGGGAGAGAGAGAGAGAGAGAGAGAGAGAGAGAGAGAGAGACAGAGAGAGCGTGCATGTGTGTTTGGGGGCGGAGATACAGATAGAGACAGAGAGAGACAGAGAGAGAGAGAGACAGAGAGCGAGAGACATAGAGAGCGTGTGTGTGTGTGTGTGTGTGTGTGTGTGTGTACGTGCACGAGTGCATGGGAGAATGAAAAGGGCCAAGTTTATTAGTCCCCCAGACAATATTGTGAAGTAATATTGTGAAGTAATGAAAGAACATTTGTACGCTTTGAGGGTTTGGTATATTGTGATGGCTTTTTTATTATGTCCCACACGTCAATATAAACATTCAATTTCCACCAAATGGGAGTGAAAATGTGCTGATTTGTACTTCTCACACCCCTCGTAATTAGAGAGAGCGTGTCGGCTGTTCACAGAAGTAGCACGACAGAGGGGTGTGTTTTTGTGTGTGTGCTAGCGTGCATTTGTGTGTGGGTGTTCTGTTATGGTGAATGAGTTTACCCACGGTATACCAACAAACAGATGGAACATCTGCAGAGAGGGTGAGAAAGTGGTGGTACACATGAGGGCAAAGAGAAAAGAGAGACATCAGTTGGTATGCTAACAGTCTGTAATAGCTAACAGTTGGTAGGCTAACAGTCTGTAATAGCTAACAGTTGGTAGGCTAACAGTCTGTAATAGCTAACAGTTGGTAGGCTAACAGTCTGTAGTAGCTAACAGTTGGTAGGCTAACAGTCTGTAATAGCTAACAGTTGGTAGGCTAACAGTCAGTAATAGCTAATAGTTGGTATACTAAGTGTCAGTAATAGCCAACAGTTGGTATGCTAAGTGTCAGTAATAGCCAACAGTTGGTATGCTAAGTGTCAGTAATAGCCAACAGTTTGTATGCTAAGTGTCAGTAATAGCCAACAGTTGGTATGCTAAGTGTCAGTAATAGCCAACAGTTGGTATGCTAAGTGTCAGTAATAGCCAACAGTTGGTATGCTAAGTGTCAGTAATAGCCAACAGTTTGTATGCTAACAGTCAGTAATAGCCAAAGTTAAAATAGTGTTTGAAATGAATGAGAACAATTGTAATAGTTTCAAGTTTTAATGTCACATGCACAAGTACATTGAAATAGTTTCTTGAAACTCAAAATCCAACAATGCAATAATCAATAACACTGTATTACTAGAAAAAAAACACACGAGACATAAGAATATGAAATATATGAAATACACAATAAAGTAAGTAAGTAAGCATACTATATACAGTAAATATGTAAAATGTCAGTGTCGGGGTCAGGGGACTAGGCTAAATGTTTTAAGTGTAGAAACAGCTTGCATGTGAGTGGGTGTACGGGTGTGTAGAGTCAGTATAAATGCATGTACATATTATGTGTGAGTGAGACAATGATGGAGTGAGTGTGTGTGTGTGTGTTGGAGTGACAGTGTGTGTGAGTGTGTAGGGCCCTGAGAGTGTTGGAGTGACAATGTGTGTGAGTGTGTAGGGCCCTGAGAGTGTTGGAGTGACAGTGTGTGTGAGTGTGTAGGGCCCTGAGAGTGTTGGAGTGACAGTGTGTGTGAGTGTGTGGGGCCCTGAGAGTGTTGGAGTGACAGGGTGTGTGAGTGTGTAGGGCCCTGAGAGTGTTGGTGTGACAGTGTGTGTGAGTGTGTAGGGCCCTGAGAGTGTGTAGGGCCCTGAGAGTGTGCATAGAGACCTTGCGAATACTGAAATAAAAGGTCAATAAAGACACAAGGTCAACTCGGTCCGTGTAGCTATTTATCAAATGTATTGCGTGGTGACAGAAGCTGTTCAAGAGACTGTTGGTGTCAGACTTGTCGTGCGGCAGTCTATGACTTGGGTCGTGCCGTTGACCAAGTGTGTCTCCCAAATGGTACCCTATTCCCTATAGTGCACTACTTTTATCCAGAGCCCTATGGGCAGTGCACTCCCTAAATAATAGGGTGCCATTTGGATCACAGATCAAGTGCCCATGGTTGTAGAGGTTCTAGTTTTTTTAGAGACAGCGGTAGAAGCTGAAAAGACAAAGGCGTTTGTCACGTCACATGTCATTGTGACTGTGAGTGTGAGTGACGTTACATCATAGACAGTATCTGCTTCTAAAAAGAGTCTGTGATACACTCCTCATTACATTGATTGTAGCCCCATTACCTGTCACATTAGATCCCACCGCTGGTTTCCTATAGCCGCTAACAATCGTTCCTGAGCCCCACAGCTCTCAAGTCTTCTCAGGGATGTCTTCACTGGGTTCTAGTTCCCTAACCTCTGACTGAAAGTCTGACCGTTACTGTGAATCCTATAATAGAATATAGAGATATTATCTCTAGAGACAGGCAGGCAGGCCCCAGACAGGCCAGCGCAGACAGACCAGCGCAGACAGGCCAGAGTAGCCCATCGTGCTTCCTTCACTTGATCCACACTGTCACTAACCTATTGACCCGTCTGGTAACTAAACTAAGTTTGTGAAGACAGCTTTCCCTCGACGACGGCGGTCTCTTGCCATGTTTCTTGGTAACTGGATTGGCATCGTCATACGTGGCAGTCATGGCTCCACACCTGCGCCGTTTAGGCTATGTTTATGCTCCTGACTCCCTGTGTCGGCTGTAGATATCTGATTCCACGCTTCGAGACTGCTTCGATCATGTGGATTGGGATATGCTTCGCATTGTGTCCAACAACAACATTGACGAATACGCTGATTCGGTGAGCGAGTCCATTAGAAAGTGCATCGGCGATGTCGTACCCACAGCAACTATTAAAACATTCCCAAACCAGAAACCGTGGATTGATGGCAGCATTCGTGCGAAACTGAAAGCGCAAACCACTGCTTTTAATTAACCAGGGCAAGGTGACCGGAAACATGACCGAAAACAAACAGTGTAGCTATTCCCTCCGCATGTCAATCAAACAAGCTAAGCGTCAGTATAGAGACAAAGTAGAGTCGCAATTCAACCCCCCTATCCACATCGATGGGACAGTAGTGGAGAGGGTAGTAAGTTTTAAGTTCCTCGGCGTACACATCACGGACAAACTGAATTGGTCCACCCACACAGACAGCGTGGTGAAGAAGGTCCACCCACACAGACAGCGTGGTGAAGAAGGTCCACCCACACAGACAGCGTGGTGAAGAAGGTCCACCCACACAGACAGCGTGGTGAAGAAGGTCCACCCACACAGACAGCGTGGTGAAGAAGGTCCACCCACACAGACAGCGTGGTGAAGAAGGCGCAGCAGCGGCTCTTCAACCTCAGGAGGCTGAAGAAATTTGGCTTGTCACCAAAAGAACTCACAAACTTTTACAGATGCACAATCGAGAGCATCCTGTCAGTCTGTATCACCGCCTGGTACGGCAACTGCTCCGCCCACAACCATAACGCTCTCCAGAGGGTAGTGAGGTCTGCACAACGCATCACCGGGGGCAAACTACCTGCCCTCCAGGACACCTACACCACCATGTGACAACATGTGACACCATGTCCCAGGAAGGCCATAAAGATCATCAAGGACAACAACCACGCGAGCCACTGTCTGTTCACCCCGCTACCATCCAGAAGGCGAGGTCAGTACAGGTGCATCAAAGGGTGGACCGAGAGACTGAAAAACAGCTTCTGTCTCAAGGCCATCAGACTGTTAAACAGCCACCACTAACATTGAGTGGCTGCTGCCAACATACTGACTCAACTCCAGCCACTTCAATAATGGAAATTGATGTAAAAAATGTATCACTAGCCACTTTATATAATGTTTACATACCCTACATTACTCATCTCATATGTATATACTGTACTCTATACCATCTACTGGATCTTGCCATCTTTATGTAATACATGTATCGCTAGCCACTTTAAACTATGCCACTTTGTATGCCATACTGTACTCGATACCATCTACTGCATCTTGCCTATGCCGTTCTGTACCATCACTCATTCATATATCTTTATGTACATATTCTTTATCTCTTTACACTTGTGTTTAAGGTAGCAGTTGTGGAATTGTTAGGTTAGATTACTCGTTGGTTACTACTGCATTGTCGGAACTAGAAGCACAAGCATCTCGCTACACTCGCATTAAGATCTGCTAACCATGTGTATGTGACAAATACAATTTGATTTGATTTGATATGGATGCTGAGAAAAGCTGGACTGTTTTTAGAAGATCTTGGTGTTTTATCACCTCTTTCTTAGAAATATTGGCTTGTTGTGGTTGTTTGGCCTTTTCTACGTCTAGATGTTTTATCATATCTTTGCTGTGTGAATGACTGATCTTTGTTGCATCAGGTAACACTGTGAATGAATATTAATGCTCTGTCTTACCGCTGTGTCATAAGACATAGACACCTCCTAATGAAATCTCGACTTCCTGGTCTGACGGCCCTGTCACGAACCGGCTCAAAGCCCGTAACAAAGGGAGACAACGTGGAGATAATGAGTAGAAAGATATATATTTATTAACTAAAGCAAATAAATATAATATACAATGGTGTGTGTAATCAGTAATCAGTAGTGTAAGTGAGTGTTTTGCATGCGTGAATGTGATAATGCAGGGTGATGAAAGGTGCCAAAGCAAACAAACAAACAAACGGCCATCAAGAATCACAACACAATCTACAGAGGGTGTCTGCATGGAGAGAGTCTCCTCCATGAATGGGGAAGTGGTGTATTTATCCTGGGAGACACCGGGCCCAGGTGTTTCCCATGTAGCTGACGACCCTCCCAACTCCGCCCACCAGCATCCTAATAAGGAAATAACAGAGAGAATACGGCAGACAGAGTGGGAGGGTCGTCACATCCCCCCCCATAAAACCGGGGACCAACAAGGACCCCGGAACAAAATACCAGTCTCTAAGTTCCAAATTGACACAGTCCTCCATCCGAGGAAGAGGAAATTAATCTGGTTTTGTGACACGGTTTACCTTACGGTAGTCCGTACAAAAACGGTTTGTTCCATCCGGTTTACTGACCAAGATACAGGGAGAAGCCCAACTGGAGAAAGAAGGCTCTGCTATCTTACTCTCCAGCATGTACTTGACCTCAGCATCCAGACAACGTAGTTTCTCTGAAGAAACTCTATAGAAGCGCTGACGAATGGGGTCAGCACCTCCAATGTCAATATCATGTTCTATTAAGTTTGTACGTGTAGGTGTATCAGAAAACAAACCTGGAAATCTCTGAATCAGACCAACTATCTCTTTCCGCCCATCAACAGGTAGGTGAGTGAGAAGACTGTCTAAAATATCCAGTGTTTCTGAATTTTTCAATCTACCCTGCAATATACAATCGTCAGGACCAGGAACATCTTCCTCCTCATGCACAGATCTAGCACGACAAGAACCCAAGGAAACAACGGTATCAGCCAAAATAACAGGTTTACCGTCCTCTGTAGAATCCCACTGTTCAGTCTCAGAGGAACGTGCATAATAGGGTTTTAACAGATTTACATGGCACAGCTGGTGTGCTTTCCTCCGTTCTGGAGTGGCAACTAGATAATTTTGCTCAGTGCACTGGCGCACCACTGTATATGGACCTTGAAACTTGTCTTGAAAAGGAGAACCAACAATTGGCAGCAGAGCAAGAACCTGGTCACCTGGACTAAAGTGACGAGGCTCAGTTCGGCGATCAAATATGCCCTTCATCCTCTCCTGTGAAGATGATAACTTCTCTTTAGCCATTTCACAAGCGGCATACAGCCGTCGCCGGAAATCACACACATACGATAACAGGGACTGAGGAGGCTCGGGAGACTTCCAGTCATCCTGGAGAACAGATAAAAATCCACGCACCCTATGTCCAAACACAAGGTCATTTGGACTGAAACCTGTGCTCTCCTGTGAAACTTCCCTAGCAGCTAACAGTAACCAAGGCAACCCCTCCTCCCAATCCTTATCCATCTCAGTACAATAAGCTCTCAACAAAGACTTTAGTGTTTGATGGAAACGTTCCAGTGCTCCTTGACTTTGCGCGTGATAGGCGCTAGACAAATTGTGTTTAATATGGAGCTGTTGAAGAACCTGACCAAACAGATTAGAGGTAAAATTAGATCCTTGATCACTCTGAATGACCTTAGGGATTCCAAACAATGAGAGAAACTGAGTCAAAGCTTTTAACACCGATTTAGTCGTGATAGATCGGAGAGGATAGGCAGCAGGAAACCTAGTGGTCTGACACATCACAGTGAACAGGTAACTACTACCCTTTTTAGAACGAGGCAGAGGACCCACACAGTCAATAATCAGATACTCAAAAGGTTGGCTGAGTACAGGAATAGGAAACAATGGTACTGGTTTAATAGCTTGATTAGGCTTACCAGTTAATTGACAGGTGTGACAAGTTTTGATAAAATCAGAAACATCCCTCTTTAATCTAGGCCAAAAGAAATGTCTTAATATGCGATTGTAGGTTTTCCTCACCCCCATATGTCCAGCCACGTCGCTGTGAGAAGTTTCCAACACCAACTTACGAAGCTTAACTGGTACAACAACCTGACTAATTGCCTCCCCCAGAAAAACACTATCATGAGACACCCACTTTCTCATCAGGACATCCTCTTGGAGAAAATAGCCATGGGCGACATCTCCCAACTGTTCTATAGGCACAATTTGATCACGCAACTCTTCCAACGTGGGGTCATCCCGTTGCGCATTGATTAGATCTGAGCGGGTTACAGATAACGGGATAACAGGGAAAACAGTGACATACTTTGTATTATTATCATTAGTCGGTGCAGTGACCAGTTCGCCACGGCTCATAGAACGTGTCACTGCACACGCAGAGAACACCTCTGGGAAACTCTGTACACTCTCATCAGGAATCCCAACAAATGACGGCTTAGTGGAAACCACTAGAGATGGAAACACGACAGGCCATACACGCTCACCAGCCAAGTTATTCCCAAGGATAACATCGATACCCTCAATAGGCAACGAAGGACGCACACCCACAACAACTTTACCCTTCACCAGCCCACAATCCAACATCAGTTTATGCAATGGAACTGACAGAGTGTTCAAACCTATTCCCCTAATTAGAACACTATTCCCCGAATCAGTCTCAGCAGAAAAGGGTAACACAGACTCCAACACAAATGATTCAGAGGCACCTGTGTCTCTCAGGATCTTCACTGGCACTAGGTCTTTACTTCCTAACATAGACACAAAACCTTCTGTAATGAAAGGTAAATAGTCTGGATCAATATGGACTTTCACATTCTCCTGGGCCTGAGGAAATGAGTTATGAATGAACTGATGTGGAACAGGTGCAGCTAATGCAGTAGGCTTAGATTTAGCGTAAGCACCCTTGACCTGAGAAGTGGACATTCGTTTTTCCAATGCCCTGAACCTTGACAGTAGTGACACTCCTGCCCAAAGTCAGCTTTACCATGGGAGTCAGGTTCAACCCTAGTTGAATAGAACTCTGCCCGAGAACCAAAGTATCTCGGTGAGCGAAGCCCAAATCTATCCGAACGCCCCCACTCTTTCCGAATACGGGGTTCTGCAAAGACACTTTTGTGAGTCAACACATACTCGTCTGCCAAAACTGCAGCTTCAGCAACATTCTTTACTTTCTGTTCATTAATATACGTGGCAATACGATCAGGAATTGTGTCCTTAAATTGCTCTAACATAATCAGATCACACAGCCCTTGGAAAGTCACAACTGCAGAGGCGGAACACCAGCGATTAAACTGTAAAGACAACTGTCGCAAACTCAACATGAGTCTGGTTATCATCCCTTTTTAAAGTTCTAAATCGTTGGCGGTAAGCCTCAGGGACCAATTCATAAATCTGTAACACAGCTGTTTTAACTTTATCATAACTGGCACTATCGTGTACACTAAGAGCTGAATATGCTTCCTGCGCTTTACCAGTCAGCACACACTGCAACATTAAAGTGCGGTCAGAATCAGGCCAACTCCTAGCGTCAGCAACCCGCTCAAACAACGAAAAGAATGTCTCGGGGTCCCTTTCATTAAACCGAGGCAATAACCGTAAGTTCCCAACAATATCAAATGTCTCTGGGGCACGACCAAAAGCGGAACTACCCCTAGGTAAATCTGGGTCACCTTCCCAAAACAACCTCTCCCCTGAGATCTTTCCTTCCCTAACCAAATCTATACGTTCTTGTTGCAACTTGATTTTAGCACGCTCCATATCTTGTTTAAATGCCAATTCCTTTTCATATTTTACACGATCATGCTCTAGCTTCTCACGATCATGCTCCAGCTGTAACAAAAGCAGTTCTTTCTGCTGTTCAAAAAGAAGGCTACTAGGACTAACCGATGGAATGGCCATTGTAACGTTATGGGGAGACGACAAATCCTCAGCAGAGGCTGGCCCAGTGGTAACTTCTAGAATACCACTCTCCATCAGATTGGCCTTCAATATCAACCTAATAGAATTCTTTAGACGTTTATCACTAATCTCAACCTTGTAGTGTTCCGCGACCTTCAACAGCTGTTCTTTAGTACCTAAATCTAACAATTCCTCTGATGGAGAGCGAATGAACTTATCTACATAAGACGCCATAATCACACAAAAAAAAAAAAATTCTGGCTCTTCCCTTCTGCTGAGCACACCAGACCACAACCCGAGAATTATAATCACCCTGAGTACCACAGAAGAGAGATGGATACGGAGCTTCCCCAAAACCTACAATAACTCAACCCTAGTCTTCGTGCAGATTTGCGGTGGGAATTTACGCACTGTAGCCCGCTGGCAAGGAAATAGAACTCCCCAGCAAGCTGGAAAAATTCCACCAAGCCACGGATGTGCCCCCGAGACAACTGCTCAGTCCACAGACACCACACAAAAATAACAAACATTAACCATGCCCAACATATTCCAAAAAATGAAACACGTCGCTAAACCTATCAGGGGAAAAAGGCTATAGCTCCGGGTAGCAAGTTTCACTACCCTACCCAAATCTCCCACCGAGGTACACAGCAGACTACTCACCTCAGACTGATGTCCCAACAGAAAGTAGAACAAGAGTTCAGGCTAGGCAGGGCCTGGAAACTAACCATTATAGTCTCTCCAACACAGCACACAAACCAAACAACAAAAGGCAACCAATACTGGGCCTATCAAACTCAAACAAAATATGCAAACCAAACACGTACCTCCACGGTCTCCCAAACCAATAGTTCAAATATCCCGGACGAGCCCCCACTTGTCACGAACTGGCTCAAAGCCCGTAACAAAGGGAGACAACGTGGAGATAATGAGTAGAAAGATATATATTTATTAACTAAAGCAAATAAATATAATATACAATGGTGTGTGTAATCAGTAATCAGTAGTGTAAGTGAGTGTTTTGCATGCGTGAATGTGATAATGCAGGGTGATGAAAGGTGCCAAAGCAAACAAACAAACAAACAAACAAACAAACAAACAAACAAACAAACAAACAAACAAACAAACAAACAAACAAACAAACAAACAAACAAACAAACAAACAAACAAACAAACAAACAAACAAACAAACAAACAAACGGCCATCAAGAATCACAACACAATCTACAGAGGGTGTCTGCATGGAGAGAGTCTCCTCCATGAATGGGGAAGTGGTGTATTTATCCTGGGAGACACCGGGCCCAGGTGTTTCCCATGTAGCTGACGACCCTCCCAACTCCGCCCACCAGCATCCTAATAAGGAAATAACAGAGAGAATACGGCAGACAGAGTGGGAGGGTCGTCACAGCCCTTAGTCATATCGTCCGGAGGTCATTCACCATAACTCGTTGTTACAGTTTATGATTCACAAGGACAGGGGAGTCTGGTTAATAGAGTATATCTGTGTCACCTCTTCGCATCATTACTTTGTTATACTCTAAAGCAGGATGTGTCTACGGTACTGTACAGGCTGAAATCGGTCAATACTGAGACATTCTTTCTCTCTCTCTCTCTGTCTCTCTCTCTCTCTCTCTCTCTCTCTCTCTCTCTCTTCAATTCAATTCAATTTAAGGGCTTCATTGACATGGGAAACATGTTAACATTGCCAAAGCAAGTGAAGTAGATAAAAAAAAAAAAGTATGCATATAGTTAAAGAACAAAAGGGAAAATAAATTAAAATAAATATGGGTTTTATTCACAATGGTGTTTGTACTTCACTGGTTGCCCTTTTCTTGTGGCAAAAGGTCATGAATCTTTCTGCTGTGATTGCACACTGTGGTTTTTCACCCAATAGATATGGGAGTTTATCAAAATTGGGTTTGTTTTCAAATTCTTTTTGGATCTTTGTAAACAGAGGGAAATATTTGTCTCTAATATGGTCATACAAATGGTAGGAGGTTCCACTACTGATACCGAAACCAATAACCAATATTACAATTTTTAGCTGCCTTTTAAGCATTCTAATACAGTTAAATAGTTAACACACACACATGGACGTAGTGGTCTAAGGCACTGCATCTCAGTGCAAGTGGCATCACTACAGTCCCCGGTTCGAATCTAGGCTGTATTACATCTGGCCGTGATTGGGAGTTCCATAGGGCGGCGCACAATTGGCCCAGCGTCGTCCAGGTTTGGCCGGGGTAGGCCGTCATTGTAAATAAGAATTTGTTCTTAACAGACTTGCCTAGATAAATAAAGGTTACACACACCACACTGACCAAAAAGTTATTTTGTTGGAATTTACTTATGTCCCCATTACCAGTAAATCATAATCAAAACAAATTTCTTTCACTTACTTGCTGTGCTGTTTCGTTGTTCATTTGTTCAGTCGTTTCATTCTCAACCAGGATTTCTATTGGACGCCGTTTGGATCTTTGCATGTCAAAAAATATACACTGTTTGACGTGTCAAATAAGCTTGTTGACCACTGCACTGTGTACTCTCTTTTTAGGGCAAAATATCATTCTAGTTTGCTCAGTTTTTTTGATAATTCTTTCCAATGTGTCAAGTAATTTTCTTTTCTCATGATTTGGTTGGGTCTAATTGTGTTGCTGTCCTGGGGATCTGTTTGTGTTTGTGAACAGAGCCCCAGAACCAGCTTGTTTACCGGACTCTTCTCCAGGTTCATCTTTCTTTATCTGATGGCTTTGTTATGGAAGGTTTGGGAATGGCTTCCTTTTAGGTGGTCGTTGAATTGAATGGCTATTTTCTGGATTTGCCTCTCTCTCCCTCTCTTTCGTTCTGACTTGTTAACCAAGTACAGTCATGACTCTCTCTCCCTCTCTTTCGTTCTGACTTGTTAACCAAGTACAGTAATGACTCTCTCTCCCTCTCTTTCGTTCTGACTTGTTAACCAAGTACAGTAATGACTCTCTGTCCCTCTCTTTCGTTCTGACTTGTTAACCAAGTACAGTAATGACTCTCTCTCCCTCTCTTTCGTTCTGACTTGTTAACCAAGTACAGTAATGACTCTCTCTCCCTCTCTTTCGTTCTGACTTGTTAACCAAGTACAGTAATGACTCTCTCTCCCTCTCTTTCATTCTGACTTGTTAACCAAGTACAGTAATGACTCTCTCTCCCTCTCTTTCGTTCTGACTTGTTAACCAAGTACAGTAATGACTCTCTGTCCCCTTCTCTCCCTCTCTTTCATTCTGACTTGTTAACCAAGTACAGTAATGACTCTCTGTCCCCTTCTCTCCCTCTCTTTCGTTCTGACTTGTTAACCAAGTACAGTAATGACTCTCTGTCCCCTTCTCCCCCTCTCATTTTTCCGATAGGCATCACTCCCATCTCTCCCTCCCTCCCTGTATTTCCATAGCGTTCTCTGTCATCTCTGGCCTTGCTCCAGGCCTTCGTCTTTTGGTAATGTCTGTTAGTCTGTAAGCCGGGTGGATGGATACCTTTTGAGATATCGCCTCGCTGCCTTTTCTAAAGAACTTTGGAGTTGTCACCTTCTGACCTTAGTTCCTTTGTTTTGTCTTTTGTTTTAGTCTGGTCAGGGCGTGAGTTGGGTGGGTTGTCTATGTTAGTTTGTCTATGATTTTCTATTTCTGTGTTTGGCCTGGTATGGTTCTCAATCAGAGGCAGCTGTCAATCGTTGTCCCCTGATTGAGAACCATATTTAGGTAGCCTGTTTTCCATTGTGTTTTGTGGGTGGTTGTTTTCTGTCTTTGTGTCTTCCCCAGACAGAATTGTTTCGTTTTCGGTTCATTCGCCGCTGTTATTCTGTTTAGTGTTCTCTGTTTAATAAATATGAACATGGACGTACCACGCTGCATATTGGTCCGATCTCTCCTACTCCTCCTCAGACGAGGACGACGAACGTTACAGGAGTGTTTCGATTACATCTCAAATGGCACCCTACTACAAAAGTAGTGCACTTTGTAGAGATTAGGGTGCCATTTGTGATTCTGAAATCTTTCTTCGTCTCACACTAACTACATACAAACATGACCTCCCCCTCTAGGACACACTATAGTGTCGGTCCACATACATTTTAATGACAGGCAGCCAATAGAAACACACCACATCTTGGATCGTATGGTTTGTGTACAGCTTTAGAGCTGGAGGTGGAGCCATGCGGCTCAGTTGGTAGCCCCATGGCGCTTGCAACACCAGGGTTGGGGGTTCAATTCCCGTGGGGGACCGGTAAGAAAAAGTATGAGAAATGTATATACTCAATACTGTTGGGTAAGAGCATCTACTAAAGGACTACATTTACAAATATATATATAATACAACCAGCTAAAAAGCAAGTGTGTTTTCAAATATGCCGTCTGAGCACTTCTGTGTCATTGAGACTAACTGTGTGCTGTCCCCGGGTTATATGTAGCGTTCTGATGTGTTGACAAAGACGCATTTGCGCTGAGACCAGCGGTTTCCTGTGACCTGTAGCAATTGTTCTTTTCATGTCTAAAACAGTTACAGATGAATAGGTGCCTTAGGTGATCAGAATGATATGTTTTACACGTGTGTGCGCCTGTGTGCACGCGTGGACGCGCATGGGCTTACGCACATGCATGTGTACTTGCGTGCACGTGCGTGTGCATGAGTAATACCAACCAATCATATCTTACTCCATAACCCTCCCACCACCCATCACAAGCTGTCCATAAACGATTGAAATGCTACTGACAGGCTACAACTGTAATGTTGAAATGCTACTGACAGGCTACAACTGTAATGTTGAAATGCTACTGACAGGCTACAACTGTAATGTTGAAATGCTACTGACAGGCTACAACTGTAATGTTGAAATGCTACTGACAGGCTACAACTGTAATGTTGAAATGCTACTGACAGGCTACAACTGTAATTTTGAAATGCTACTGACAGGCTACAACTGTAATGCTGAAATGCTACTGACAGGCTACAACTGTAATGTTGAAATGCTACTGACAGGCTACAACTGTAATGTTGAAATGCTATTGACAGGCTACAACTGTAATGTTGAAATGCTACTGACAGGCTACAACTGTAATGTTGAAATGCTACTGACAGGCTACAACTGTAATGTTGAAATGCTACTGACAGGCTACAACTGTAATGTTGAAATGCTACTGACAGGCTACAACTGTAATGCTGAAATGCTACTGACAGGCTACAACTGTAATGTTGAAATGCTACTGACAGGCTACAACTGTAATGTTGAAATGCTACTGACAGGCTACAAATGTAATGTTGAAATGCTACTGACAGGCTACAACTGTAATGTTGAAATGCTACTGACAGGCTACAACTGTAATGTTGAAATGCAGGCTGACGGACAACAGACACTTTCCTGTTGAAAGTCAACAGACATGCAGTTGAAATGCTACTGGTAGCCTGTAAATAGTTTGTAGAGCATCTACAGATGGATTATCCAAATCAAGTGTTACCAAAGACACAACCTTTCCCGCTCCAAATAACCCCGGTGAGCACTTTTGATAGAGAAGCCATCTCCCCTCCGTTGCGACATCCGTTGTCCCCTCTCCGTTGATTAATACGACCCAGGGCATAGCTAAGCAGCTCCAACCCTCTTAATATAATACTCAGACAACCTCCATCCTTCATGTTCCTTCATTATCTTCCAAATTTAGCCTGGGTGAGTCGGCGGGCTAGAGATAGATTCTCGCCATCTAACCGTCTAACCGTCCGCTCAGCGACTCCATAGTCTTGATGAATGGGGTCCTTAGCTATTTTGGTGTGACAGGGGGATTGCCTGCATAGATATCAGAGGGGATAAATGTCCCCTTCAGCTTTGTCTTTTTCAGGCTTTAATGTTATAGTACGGTAATATCGACAAGAGCTGGTGGATTTCCTGAACAAGTTTATAAAATATATATTTTTTAAGTTCTAAAATTTGAAGTTTGAGTGTCAATTTGTCTCTACAGTCTTCTTTTTAGTTCTGCCTGATCGAACTATAACTCGATTCCTCTGTCAATTGAAAGCCGGCTTGATTCTCCATGCCCAATGTTATTGATATCAAACTCCGTACCTCTTTTCAGCCTTTGACTTAAAAGGACTGTTATATGGGCTGTTATGATTGCGTTTGATTGGACAAAGAAAGATCCTTCTACCACAGTAGTAGAGAGATATGGCCTATTGGTTCCTCCCCAGTGAGCACAAGACGTTGAAAATACGTCTTTTCAACGTCTTTTCAACGCCTTTTCAACCAAAACGACAACTTTTCAACAAAAAATACATTCTTTCAACATGTTTTTCTCATAGGGCTATCTCCTCGGAGTAGAACAACGTCAGTGCCAGTCTATCCCTCCCCTCCCTCCCCAAATTCTCTCCAATGCCAGTCCTTTCATTTCATTTCAGTCTCAGCCTCCAGTATTTATGCTGCAGTAGTTTATGTGTCGGGGGGCTAGGGTCAGTTTGTTATATCTGGAGTACTTCTCCTGTCCTATTCGGTGTCCTGTGTGAATCTAAGTGTGCGTTCTCTAATTCTCTCCTTCTCTTTTTCTTTCTGTCTCTCGGAGGACCTGAGCCCTAGGACCATGCCCCAGGACTACCTGACATGATGACTCCTTGCTGTCCCCAGTCCACCTGGCCATGCTGCTGTTCCAGTTTCAACTGACCTGAGCCCTAGGACCATGCCCCAGGACTACCTGACATGATGACTCCTTGCTGTCCCCAGTCCACCTGGCCATGCTGCTGCTCCAGTTTCAACTTCCACCTGACTGTGCTGCTGCTCCAGTTTCAACTGTTCTGCCTTATTATTATTCGACCATGCTGGTCATTTATGAACATTTGAACATCTTGGCCATGTTCTGTTATAATCTCCACCCGGCACAGCCAGAAGAGGACTGGCCACCCCACATAGCCTGGTTCCTCTCTAGGTTTCTTCCTAGGTTTTGGCCTTTCTATGGAGTTTTTCCTAGCCACCGTGCTTCTACACCTGCATTGCTTGCTGTTTGGGGTTTTAGGCTGGGTTTCTGTACAGCACTTTGAGATATCAGCTGATGTACGAAGGGCTATATAAATAAATGTGATTTGATTGGATTTGATTGCATTACATGGCTGTAAATAGGTGTCTGGCCACCTCATTATCAACCTCCCCCGCTATCATTAATACACGTTTGCCTAGAGGGAGATTGGGGGGGGGATTTCAGTGGTTGGCTGGAGGGCTGCTTTATCGATCTGTCACCGAGAGACGAGGTCGGGGATGAGGATAAACAGTGGTGATCGATGAAGAGAGTGGTCGTTGGAAATTGGGACGCTGAACTAAACTTCGTAGAGCATTGTCTCCCTCGGAGTCCAAGGAGACTTCATTTGCTCTGTTGGGGCGCTAATGGCTGTTATTAGATAGCAAGGGGTTCAGGTGAGAGAGAGAGAGAGAGAGAGAGAGAGAGAGAGAGAGAGAGAGAGAGAGAGAGAGAGAGAGAGAGAGAGAGAGAACTACTGATACGGAGAGGGGACACTGTCAAGGCTTTTCAAGTCAGGCCAGAGCAATCAATACACCTCCAAATGGCACAGATCAATCTTTGACATTGCTGGCCTCATACAGTCGCAGGCCATTCTCCCACAGTACTCCACTTCTGAGGATGATTGGGCTTGAGTAAGAAGATGAGGCTAAATTGAGGTAGTGAGGATGAATCGTCTGTCTGAAGGGAAGGCAGACTTTTACATGGCCACATCTGTCTGTATTGCTAATGTGACACCAGATTGTGTGTCCCAGTTTGTGACTGGCCTTGAATCCGGCCAGACAGTGTTCTGGGGTGAACAAGTCATTGTGTACATACACATAGTGTATCTGAGGGGCATGGAATTGTCCATTATTGCATTGAACACAACTAGTTTCCCCACATAATTTACAACTGAAGCATTACTGTTGCTAAACCAGGGCACAGTATGAGTGATCCCCCAAGTTTTACCATGTAGGGAGATGATACCCGAGTCCCAAATGGCACCCTATTCCCTACATAGTGCACTACTTTTACCAGGGTCCAGTGTAGGTGGACATTTGGAGTGGCTCAGTCACCAGATGGAGCTCCTCTAGTCTTGGAGTCTCCAGTCTTCCTAGCTTGACGTTGGCCCTGGTTCAATTAGTACCCAGATGTTCAAGTGTCTCTCTGTGTAAAAGTGAGTGTCAACATTGAACAAGCCAATTTCGTTGGTTACTTTGTCGGTTTTAATGGCGCTCTTTAAAAGTTGCGGCCGGGGTTGTGGCACGGCAGCTTGTCGAGTGAGACCCATTCGCACACCTGCTGTGGAGTGAGTGGAGAGAGAGAGAGTGAAAGAGATAAAGGGAGAGAGACAGATGGAGAGAAGGGGAGAAAGAGAGAAAGAGCTGGGATTTCTGTTAATGCGACTCTGTGCAGCCAATGGCAATGTCCGCTTTGGGTATAATGCTGGGGGCCACTTGTGGATTTGATCCCTCTAACGCAGTTCCACCGCCGACACCATGAAAACAACCGTTATGCGGATATCTGCTAAAGCAGATGTGATTGAATAGAGCCCTGAGAGAGAAGGGGGGGAAGAGAGACAGAGAGAGAGTGAAAGGGATTTTGTATATTTTAAATTTTTTAATTTAACCTTTATTTAACTGAGCAAGTCAGTTAAAAACAAATTCTTATTTACAATGACGGCCAAACCCAAACCCGGACAACTCTGGGCCAATTGTGCAACACCCTAAGGGACTCCCAATCACGGCCGTTTGTAATAAAGCCTGGGTCTGTAGTGACGCCTCGAGCACTGAGATGCAGACCGCTGCGCCACTCAGGAGCCCAAAAGTAGAGAGGATAGAGAGAGAAAGAGAGAGTAATAGAGTAGGAAAAATAGTCACTTGCCAAGGTCCCTAACTGTAGTGAACAACACTCCAGTGACAACCCAGCTGAGGTCCATAAACTGTGGGAGGCCTAAATATCAGACAGCCACACTTGTAAAGAGAACATTGTTAAAGCATTACAATCCCCCTTGACTTTCCATTACTTATTCTTCATGTTTAGGTTTTGGTTGATGGCTTTTTTATTCGTGCTCTTTAGATGCCGCCATTGAAATGCGAGGGCGGACGAGCACGGCAAAATGGAGGGATTCACTTTGACGTGTTTTGTCACTTTCTCTCTGCAGCGTCTCTCTGTTGTGTGTTTTTAAAGAGAGGGCCGTTAAAGTCCCTAAACTTTCCATTACACATGCAGTTTGGCTTTGGATAATGCCTCTCTGGACATCTTGAAATGAGGATCGCATAGAAATACCATAAAATAGCCTAAGATATTTGCCTGCAACTCTAATGTTGTCTGTTTAGGGCTGACCCCTGAACCCAGATTTAGCCTGCAACTCTAATGTTGTCTGCTTTAGGGCTGACTCCTGAACCCAGATTTAGCCTGCAACTCTAATGTTGTCTGTTTAGGGCTGACTCCTGAACCCAGATTTAGCCTGCAACTCTAATGTTGTCTGTTTAGGGCTGACTCCTGAACCCAGATTTAGCCTGCAACTCTAATGTTGTCTGTTTAGGGCTGGCTCCTGAACCCAGATTTAGCCTGCAACTCTAATGTTGTCTCTTTAGGGCTGACTCCTGAACCCAGATTTAGCCTGCAACTCTAATGTTGTCTGTTTAGGGCTGGCTCCTGAACCCAGATTCAGCCTAAAACTACTGTTGTCTGCTTTAGGGCTGGCTCCTGAACCCAGATTCAGCCTAAAACTACCGTTGTCTGCTTTAGGGCTGGTTTCCTGAACCCAGATTCAGCCTACAACTCTAATGTTGTCTGCATTAGGGCTGGTTTCCTGAACCCAGATTCAGCCCACAACTCTAATGTTGTCTGTTTAGGGCCGACTCCTGAACCCAGATTCAGCCTACAACTCTAATGTTGTCTGCTTTAGGGCTGGTTTCCTGAACCCAGATTTAGCCTGCAACTCTAATGTTGTCTGTTTAGGGCTGGCTCCTGAACCCAGATTTAGCCTGCAACTCTAATGTTGTCTGTTTAGGGCTGGCTCCTGAACCCAGATTTAGCCTGCAACTCTAATGTTGTCTGTTTAGGGCTGACTCCTGAACCCAGATTTAGCCTGCAACTCTAATGTTGTCTGCTTTAGGGCTGACTCCTGAACCCAGATTTAGCCTGCAACTCTAATGTTGTCTGTTTAGGGCTGACTCCTGAACCCAGATTTAGCCTGCAACTCTAATGTTGTCTGCTTTAGGGCTGACTCCTGAACCCAGATTTAGCCTGCAACTCTAATGTTGTCTGTTTAGGGCTGGCTCCTGAACCCAGATTTAGCCTGCAACTCTAATGTTGTCTGTTTAGGGCTGGCTCCTGAACCCAGATTCAGCCTAAAACTACTGTTGTCTGCTTTAGGGCTGGCTCCTGAACCCAGATTCAGCCTAAAACTACTGTTGTCTGCTTTAGGGCTGGTTTCCTGAACCCAGATTCAGCCCACAACTCTAATGTTGTCTGTTTAGGGCCGACTCCTGAACCCAGATTCAGCCTACAACTCTAATGTTGTCTGCTTTAGGGCTGGTTTCCTGAACCAAGATTTAGCCTGCAACTCTAATGTTGTCTGTTTAGGGCTGACTGCTGAATCCAGATTTAGCCTGCAACTTTAATGTTGTCTGTTTAGGGCTGACTCCTGAACCCAGATTTAGCCTGCAACTCTAATGTTGTCTGCTTTAGGGCTGACTCCTGAACCCAGATTTAGCCTGCAACACTAATGTTGTCTGCTTTAGGGCTGACTCCTGAACCCAGATTTAGCCTGTAACTCTAATGTTGTCTGTTTAGGGCTGACTCCTGAACCCAGATTTAGCCTGCAACTCTAATGTTGTCTGTTTAGGGCTGACTCCTGAACCCAGATTTAGCCTGCAACTCTAATGTTGTCTGCTTTAGGGCTGACTCCTGAACCCAGATTTAGCCGGCAACACTAATGTTGTCTGCTTTAGGGCTGACTCCTGAACCCAGATTTAGCCTGTAACTCTAATGTTGTCTGTTTAGGGCTGACTCCTGAACCCAGATTCAGCCTACAACTCTAATGTTGTCTGCTTTAGGGCTGGTTTCCTGAACCCAGATTTAGCCCACAACTCTAATGTCTGCTTTAGGGCTGGTTTCCTGAACCCAGATTCAGCCTACAACTCTAATGTTGTCTGCTTTAGGGCTGGTTTCCTGAACCCAGATTCAGCCTACAACTCTAATGTTGTCTGCTTAGGGCTGGTTTTCTGAACCCAGATTCAGCCTACAACTCTAATGTTGTCTGCTTTTGGGCTGGTTTCCTGAACCCAGATTCAGCCTACAACTCTAATGTTGTCTGCTTAGGGCTGGTTTTCTGAACCCAGATTCAGCCTACAACTCTAATGTTGTCTGCTTTAGGACTGGTTTCCTGAACCCAGATTCAGCCTACAACTCTAATGTTGTCTGCTTAGGGCTGGTTTTCTGAACCCAGATTCAGCCTACAACTCTAATGTTGTCTGCTTAGGGCTGGTTTCCTGAACCCAGATTCAGCCTACAACTCTAATGTTGTCTGCTTAGGGCTGGTTTTCTGAACCCAGATTCAGCCTACAACTCTAATGTTGTCTGCTTAGGGCTGGTTTTCTGAACCCAGATTCAGCCTACAACTCTAATGTTGTCTGCTTAGGGCTGGTTTTCTGAACCCAGATTCAGCCTACAACTCTAATGTTGTCTGCTTTTGGGCTGGTTTCCTGAACCCAGATTCAGCCTACAACTCTAATGTTGTCTGCTTAGGGCTGGTTTCCTGAACCCAGATTCAGCCTACAACTCTAATGTTGTCTGCTTTTGGGCTGGTTTTCTGAACCCAGATTCAGCCTACAACTCTAATGTTGTCTGCTTTAGGGCTGGTTTCCTGAACCCAGATTCAGCCTACAACTCTAATGTTGTCTGCTTTAGGGCTGGTTTCCTGAACCCAGATTCAGTCTACAACTCTAATGTTGTCTGCTTAGGGCTGGTTTTCTGAACCCAGATTCAGCATACAACTCTAATGTTGTCTGCTTAGGGCTGGTTTTCTGAACCCAGATTCAGCCTACAACTCTAATGTTGTCTGTATAGGGCTGGTTTTCTGAACCCAGATTCAGCCTACAACTCTAATGTTGTCTGCTTAGGGCTGGTTTTCTGAACCCAGATTCAGCCTACAACTCTAATGTTGTCTGCTTAGGGCTGGTTTTCTGAACCCAGATTCAGCCTACAACTCTAATGTTGTCTGCTTTAGGACTGGTTTCCTGAACCCAGATTCAGCCTACAACTCTAATGTTGTCTGCTTAGGGCTGGTTTTCTGAACCCAGATTCAGCCTACAACTCTAATGTTGTCTGCTTAGGGCTGGTTTCCTGAACCCAGATTCAGCCTACAACTCTAATGTTGTCTGCTTTTGGGCTGGTTTTCTGAACCCAGATTCAGCCTACAACTCTAATGTTGTCTGCTTTAGGGCTGGTTTCCTGAACCCAGATTCAGCCTACAACTCTAATGTTGTCTGCTTTAGGGCTGGTTTCCTGAACCCAGATTCAGTCTACAACTCTAATGTTGTCTGCTTAGGGCTGGTTTTCTGAACCCAGATTCAGCCTACAACTCTAATGTTGTCTGCTTAGGGCTGGTTTTCTGAACCCAGATTCAGCCTACAACTCTAATGTTGTCTGCTTAGGGCTGGTTTTCTGAACCCAGATTCAGCCTACAACTCTAATGTTGTCTGCTTTAGGGCTGGTTTCCTGAACCCAGATTCAGCCTACAACTCTAATGTTGTCTGCTTTAGGGCTGGTTTCCTGAACCCAGATTCAGCCTACAACTCTAATGTTGTCTGCTTTTGGGCTGGTTTCCTGAACCCAGATTCAGCCTACAACTCTAATGTTGTCTGCTTTTGGGCTGGTTTCCTGAACCCAGATTCAGCCTACTCCAGGACTAAAATGTATGCTCAATAGAAGATCATGTCAATTGAAAGCAGGAGTATTATGTTTAATCTGGCTCTGGGAAATCAGCCATGAAGAGTCTCTCTGTTGTGTTGAAAACTGTGAAAGGAGACATGTCAGTAGCTACATCCGTTGCCGCTTCTCCGTTTCGCTTGTATTTTTTTGTGTATTTTGGTCTCACCCCAGCTGTTTGGCCATCTCCAGTGTGTGTGTGTGTGTGTGTGTGCGCGTGCTTGTCAGTGAAAAATATCATTAGATGAAGCGTGACGCACTGAGTCCATCTGCCATTTTGTTAATTATCATTTTTGTCCCAGTGGGAATTGGGGCAAGAGGGGGGAGAATTGAGTTATACAACGCAAAAGCAAGCTAGAGGCGAGAAGCCAGCTTTCAAAAACAAGGTACAGTTACATCGAAATAGACCCCCAAAAAATTACGTTGGCGTTACCTATTCACTTCTAATAGACACAAGTATGGTCCTGACCTCAGTTACAATTGAGGGCCAGAACACCCTCATTTGTTGAATCTATTGTGACTCGCGCGGTCTGTGGCAGCTAACACCCATATTAGGTCTTATCCCATATTAGGTCTTATCCCATTAGGTCTTATCCCATATTAGGTCTTATCCCATATTAGGTCGTATCCCATATTAGGTCTTATCTATCATGGAAAGTCCATTGAATTGTATTCGCTGGCCTTTCAGATTCAGGTGTATTGGAGAAGAAAGCAATTGAAGGGTGATGCACAGGTAGCCTAGTGGTTAGAGCGTTGGACTAGTAACCGAAAGGTTTGAAGATCGAATTCCCGAGCTGACAAGTTTTTAAAAATCTGTCGTTCTGCCCCTGAACAAGGCAGTTAACCCACTGTTCCTAGGCCGTCATTGAAAATAAGAATTTGTTCTTAACTGACTTGCCTAGTTAAATAAAGGTCAAATGTAAAAAATGAAAATAAAAAGCAGGACCTGGCCTCAGTTGATCATGGGAAGGACACAATGTGTGTCTGGTAGAGTGTACCAATTAACACCTTGTTTCAAACTCAATTACCAGAGATGCACTACTCCACAGGTATGGGCTGGTTGGCCTCTTGGCCCTCAGTGTGAGTGGGTGTACTATACTGTAGGCTTCACAGCTGAGTAGGGTGTGTGTTCGTGCTCGGTCGACGCGTGTGTTTATCTGTCCCTGGCTGCACTCTATGTGGCCAGCGACAGGTGACCTCATAAATCAAACGCAAAATGAAAAGGAGGGAAATACTGTGGGAAAGGTACACACGGATAATAACAATTGAACAATCCAAACAAAAGGGTTTTAGCGTAAGTTCCTCAATCAATTCAACTGCGGCTAATTTTACTTTGCTAAGGTGCATGTTGCTTTATTACCTCATGGGACTGCTGTCTAGCAGAGGTGGTCTCTAAAGTTCAGCAGGAACAAAGGAAGTGTTTTATTTATTGCCGTTGTCAAGCAGTAAAACGTGAACCCTTTTTATATCCAGTGGCCCAGGAAAACACAATAGGCTTTAATGAACTTCAGAGTTAACTGGGGTGTGGTGACGTTTGAGGGCAGGGGAATGTGCAGTGCTTTGAAAACGTGACTCTTTGAGACCAGAAAGACTCACTAAAAGCTGATGACAGAGATCGGGAGAAAGAGAGCGAGAGCGAGAGAGAGACACACAGAGAGTAAGAGAGAGAGAGAGAGAGAGAGAGTGAGAGAGAGAGAGAGAGAGAGAGAGAGAGAGAGAGAGAGAGAGAGAGAGACACACACACAGACAGTGAGAGAGAGAGAGACACACACACACAGAGTGAGAGAGAGAGGAGAGAGAGAGAGAGAGAGAGAGAGAGAGAGAGAGAGAGAGAGAGAGAGAGAGAGAGAGAGAGAGAGTGAGAGAGAGAGTGAGAGAGAGAGAGAGAGAGAGAGAGACACACACACAGACAGTGAGAGAGAGAGGGAGAGAGAGAGAGAGAGAGAGAGAGAGAGAGAGAGAGAGAGACAGGGAGTGAGAGAGAGAGAGAGACACAGAGAGTAAGAGAGAGAGAGTGAGAGAGAGAGTGAGAGAGAGAGACACACACACACACAGACAGTGAGAGAGAGATATATATAATATATATATATATATATATAATATGACATTTGTAATGTCTTTACTGTTTTGAAACTTCTGTATGTGTAATGTTTACTGTTCATTTTTGTTGTTTTTCACCTTATATATTCACTTTGTATGTTGTCTACCTCACTTGCTTTGGCAATGTTAACACATGTTTCCCATGCCAATAAAGCCCTTGAATTGAATTGAATTGAATTGAGAGAGAGAGACAGAGAGTGAGAGAGAGAGAGAGAGAGAGAGAGAGAGAGAGAGAGCGAGTGAGAGAGAGAGAGTGAGAGAGAGAGAGAGAGAGAGAGAGAGACACACACACACTGAGAGTGAGAGCGAGAGAGCGAGAGAGAGCGAGAGAGAGAGAGAGACTGAGAGAGCGACAGACATGAGCCCTGATAATATTTTTTGTAAAAGTGTACAGGAAATCCAAAATCAGTTCTACCAGCCTTCTCAGTTTGTACACTGCCTACGGAGAGCAGGAATTGACAAGGATCCTTAAGGTCTAGGGATGTTAAGGTAAACCGTTCATCGGTTAGCTGCTGAAAACCACATTTGACCGGTCATGCTTTTCGTCTATGGGTTTATTAGCATAATTGAGTGGATTTTTATTGGCGAGTGTGTATTTTCGTTACTCGTCGTGCATCGTGTTCATCACGTGCACAGCGTACGGAGCTTAGTTTGTGGAGAGGAATCACCTGTCAGACAGCGACAGAGAAGCTCCTCAAAAAGCTGGCACTGGAGTGAAATGTGCTTTTGTTAATCCAGTCATTGCGCAACAGATAATAATTCTAAATGCAATCGTGTGTTAAAAACTGTTTTTCTTTGACCACAATTAAAAGAGTTACTATTTTTATTTCGCAATATCAACTCAATTTTAAAGCACGCCGCCTATTCGAGTGCATAGGCTACACAGTAGTCAACGGAAGGCAGGCTATCAGCGCCTTAAGGTTCTGCTTTTATTTTCTTGGTCAGCCTTGTGTTCTTGTTCTTTGTGTTCTTGAACATAGCCCTGTTTCTTTGTGTTCTAAAACATAGCACAGTCTTTCATTTTTGCTCATTGATTTCACCTGTGTACGTTTCTCACCTGGTCTCATCAGCTCCCTATTTAGTTCAGTTCTTTCTGTTTGTATGGCTGCGAGGTATTGTTTGTTTTTGACTGACTACCTGTGTTTGACCATCACCTGCCTGTGACCACGATTCCTGCCTTCTGTGAAGGCGCTCTGCACGTGAATCTACACCTTTTTCTCGCTGAGCATTTCATCACAAGCGCGTCCCCCCACCATTTTGCCATGTGAGCTTGAGGCAGTATAATTGTTTGAAACTTGAACGTTTTACTTCACTTCAGATAATGAGGCATGTCTTACCTTGCCTCAAAGTAATCCAGACAAAATCCATCCTTCGATTACATGGAGGCAATTATTTTAGAAAGGCTTCCTCATGCCATTAACCAGCATGTCCTTCCTTGTATGCATGTATAGTATTTCCTGTTGGTCACCTCATTTTACTGTTTGTTGACCGGTTTGATAAGGTCGGTAGGTCGGCTGCAAAATTTGCGTTCGAACATGTGCATTCCTATTAATAAGCTCCCTCAGCAGATGTTCGACTGACATACAGTACATACCGCTACTTCACAACCTCAATGAACTGCACCAACACACAAAACTAAACCCAGAGGAACAATTCTCCCATTCTGTCCTTTCGGGCTCTTCGGTCTGGCCTGCAACACTGCAGTGAGATGTTGTGTACAAAACAAACAAAAAACGCGCCTTGTGAAATCCTCACGCCGTTGACCCCTCTTCGGTTCATGTACCCAGCTTGTAACAAACGTGCACCCCCTGGAAACCAGGGGGATACACGTTTGACAGGAGCCGTCAGTAAAACCCCAAAAAACGCTGGTTCTGCACAGCAGCTGTGAGACCATCCGTCTCCCTTCACGTGGGGAAAAGGAGAGGAGGAGACGTAAGGGAGAAAGGGAGGGAAAAGCTTGGCAGGCGGCAGGGGGGTCGTTGTTATCTGTCAGCACACTCATCTGTTCCAGGCCTTTTAAAGATGTCAGCAGGGGATGGGAGAGAGCGTTGGGTTTTAGGGAGGATGATTTCGGTATACACATACACATGATATGCACTCACACACACACACACACACACACACACACACACACACACACACACACACACACACACACACACACACACACACACACACACACACACACACACACACACACACACACACACAATTAATTCTCTCCCATTACATGTTTTATTCCTGTTCAAAAGGAGGAGAATTATACCATGGATCTCAATTGCAACCTCAACCTCAACCTCAACTGCCGCAAGCTTTAATATCAAACTACTATTATTAAGTAAGAAATAATGAAAAACACATTCCTGTTTATCCCTGGCTATGTTACATCATATGTTGCCACAAGAAACAAATGCCACAGAATACAGAGAAATGCATGAGTGGGGCCAAACTAAAAGTCATACAAGTTAGAAGATTGGCTGTAAGTATGGGAGCTATAGGTAAAGTCCAGTTACCACCCTTGAGTAACTGCCAAACATACCTCCCTCAGTGCTACCTGCATTGCTTTCCTCGACCAATTGGGCAAGTAGTTTCATCCCATTGTCTCAACGTCCCTGGCTACATCAACAAGACTCTGAGGTTCTCAGGGCTTCATTCAAAGCTGTGTCAAAGAGACTTGGCTTGACCGTCCAGGTGAACGAGGAGTATGTAGACTGAACACTAGATGGATGGGGAACTAACTCCCGCTTGACAGCATGGTATTGATCTCAAGCCCTCCTGACATATGATGACAGACCCATGCAAACAGACACACCTGGTTGTTGTTACCTCTAACTCATGGGAAAATATGTGCAGTAGGGTTCTATGGAAATTGCGCAATTGTGGTGCGTGTTTATGATTGTATTAGTTTGAGTGAGATTCCTGCTGTTTCTCTGGCAATCAGATGCAACAATACTAAAGTTCTTCAGTTCCCTGCTCAATGCTGTAAGAGATGAGTGGTTGAGAGGGGAGAGGTTTGAGAAGGCACTCAGACGGTGTCCGTCTGCTAAATGGATTTGACATTTTCGTGGCATCACGATCGTTTATTGACGAGGGAGAGGATTTCAGGTTGACGCAGAGTGTCTCTGGAAGAGAGTTCTCAAGTTGCTGTGTGTAATTGGAGAGAGCATTAGCGGTGTCACTCATACAAGCACACAGACAATGGTACTGTACATACAACACACAGACAATGGTACTGTACATACAACACACAGACAATGGTACTGTACATACAAGCACACAGACAATGGTACTGTACATACAACACACAGACAATGGTACTGTACATACAACACACAGACAATGGTACTGTACATACAACACACAGACAATGGTACTGTACATACAACACACAGACAATGGTACTGTACATACAACACACAGACAATGGTACTGTACATACAACACACACGCTTTAAGTAAGTGACTATTTTCCCATTTCCGTTCCAAATTGTTGCTAATTCAAGGATGTCTGTTCATTCAGCTACAGCGTGTATGATTACAGGATTAAAAGGGGAAATATTGACGGGGGTTTCTGAAGATTCACAATACAGAAAATGTCCTATTCTTTAAAAGAGACACATTTTGGGAATATGTTTTAAGAAATTACAGAACACCTTTGGTTTTGTTTTTTTGTGCGTCAGAAAAAAGGACAAAAAAAAACTGTGGTTATCAGTTCACAGTAAATATTTTCCATTTAGCAAATTCATATTTATTTTCCTAATAACCTCGTTATTCTAAATGGAGGGCATTATGGGTCAAGGAGATAAAACGCACATAAATATGGGAGCCGCTTGTCTGTTTTGTTACAGTTACGATAACAACTCCTCTCTGTAAATTATACCAGGGATTAAGCTGCGGCTATGAGAGACAGCCAAAGACTGCCAAATGGAAAGATGAAATCAATCTAAGACGCTAAATCTATTCATTTAGTCCATGCGTCCCAAACAGCACCCTATTCCTTCTGTAGTGCATTACCGTTGACCAGGGCCCATAGGGCTAAGGTCAAAAGTAGTGCACTGGCCCTATAAGGAATAGAATGCCATTTGGGACTGACCCTAGAAAGCAGTTGGAGCTCATGAGAAGTCTTTTTGGTTTAAAGAAGGGGGGGATGAGGAGGAGAGGGGGAAAGAGGGATGAGTGGAGTTATTTTCCATCCATTAGTGGACCATTGCATGAGAGATACATGATACAAACATCATTTACTTTCCACATCTTCACTTAATTAAGTAATTACAATATAAACGAGACAGGCACCGGCCGTTACTTCTCACTCACGGACTCTTCTAGGTGAATTAGGATCAGGTAGGAAACACATTTTACTCTGGCATTTTTAATGAAATACCCTCAGGCCGGTCTGTTGAATTCTGACAGTGAAGAATTTCGAGTTCTGTGTGTGTCCATTACTCTCTTAACAGACAGGAGAAATATCAGGCCTAAAGAGCAAAACAACAACTCTAGGACCTGCTGTATTAACAAAGCAGAACGACAATGTCATTTATTTTTCTCATGCAGTCACTTTTCACCGTTGTCCTATGGAATTCTGACATTGAAAGTTTTTGAGAGGAGTGAGAAGGATTTCTACATGAATTCCAATGGAACATTGGAACACTTTCCGTCAAGTCTGCTCTCTCCACAGCTACTGGGACGGACATTACCTTGAGTCCTACTTGAAGGCGAATGCAGCAATGCATCGGTATGCCAACATGAAAATCACCAATTCAGTAAATATCTTAAAAACAATTACAGGACTTTAAATGGGTCATGTTGGAATACAAATCTGTTCAAAAGACAAAAACAGGACACGCAAAGAACCAAGGTCTTCTGACAACAACCTCCACATACTCTATCAGACATCAGACAGCTCACTTGCATGTACAACATTTCCTCAAATCCAGCCCCGTTTTCTTAGGATCCTTCAAACTGGATGGAACGGGAGTCGTCTGCTACTCTGATTCACATCACACGTAGCAGATGGATTGGGTTTATTGAAGTGGGCTCAGTTTGACCGACAGGGAGTCATTCCTCCACCTGTCACAAACTGAGCGATTGGGCTGCGGCGGTGGAACGCCACAGTTGTCCGGAATTACCTGGAATATTCCCGTTTAGGTGTTGTTTCAAATCAAATCAAATCAAACGGGTCACACGCGCCGAATACAGCAGGTTTAGACCTTACTGTGAAATGCTCACTTACAGGCCCTTAACCAACAATGCAGTTCAAGAAATAGAGTTAAGAAAACATTTACTAAACAAACTAAAGTAAAAAAAAAAAATAGAAAGTAACACAAGAAAATGACATAACAATAACGAGGCTCTATACAGGGGATACCGGTACCAAGTCAATGGGCGGGGGTACAGGTTACATAACAATAACGAGGCTATATACAGGGGATACCGGTACCAAGTCAATGGGCGGGGGTACAGGTTACATAACAATAACGAGGCTATATACAGGGGATACCGGTACCAAGTCAATGGGCGGGGTACAGGTTACATCATAACAATAACGAGGCTATATACAGGGATACCGGTACCAAGTCAATGGGCGGGGTACAGGTTACATAACAATAACGAGGCTATATACAGGGGATACCGGTACCAAGTCAATGGGCGGGGGTACAGGTTACATAACAATAACGAGGCTATATACAGGGGATACCGGTACCAAGTCAATGGGCGGGGGTACAGGTTACATAACAATAACAAGGCTATATACAGGGGATACCGGTACCAAGTCAATGGGCGGGGGTACAGGTTACATAACAATAACAAGGCTATATACAGGGGATACCGGTACCAAGTCAATGGGCGGGGGTACAGGTTACATAACAATAACAAGGCTATATACAGGGGATACCGGTACCAAGTCAATGGGCGGGGTACAGGTTACATAACAATAACAAGGCTATATACAGGGGATACCGGTACCAAGTCAATGGGCGGGGGTACAGGTTACATAACAATAACGAGGCTATATACAGGGGATACCGGTACCAAGTCAATGGGCGGGGGTACAGGTTACATAACAATAACGAGGCTCTATACAGGGGATACCGGTACCAAGTCAATGGGCGGGGGTACAGGTTACATAACAATAACAAGGCTCTATACAGGGGATACCGGTACCAAGTCAATGGGCGGGGGTACAGGTTACATAACAATAACAAGGCTATATACAGGGGATACCGGTACCAAGTCAATGGGCGGGGGTACAGGTTACATAACAATAACAAGGCTATATACAGGGGATACCGGTACCAAGTCAATGGGCGGGGGTACAGGTTACATAACAATAACAAGGCTCTATACAGGGGATACCGGTACCAAGTCAATGGGCGGGGGTACAGGTTACATAACAATAACAAGGCTCTATACAGGGGATACCGGTACCAAGTCAATGGGCGGGGGTACAGGTTACATAACAATAACAAGGCTCTATACAGGGGATACCGGTACCAAGTCAATGGGCGGGGTACAGGTTACATAACAATAACAAGGCTATATACAGGGATACCGGTACCAAGTCAATGGGCGGGGTACAGGTTACATAACAATAACAAGGCTATATACAGGGGATACCGGTACCAAGTCAATGGGCGGGGGTACAGGTTACATAACAATAACAAGGCTATATACAGGGGATACCGGTACCAAGTCAATGGGCGGGGTACAGGTAACATAACAATAACAAGGCTATATACAGGGGATACCGGTACCAAGTCAATGGGCGGGGTACAGGTTACATAACAATAACAAGGCTATATACAGGGATACCGGTACCAAGTCAATGGGCGGGGGTACAGGTTACATAACAATAACAAGGCTATATACAGGGATACCGGTACCAAGTCAATGGGCGGGGTACAGGTTACATAACAATAACGAGGCTATATACAGGGGATACCGGTACCAAGTCAATGGGCGGGGGTACAGGTTACATAACAATAACGAGGCTATATACAGGGGATACCGGTACCAAGTCAATGGGCGGGGGTACAGGTTACATAACAATAACGAGGCTCTATACAGGGATACCGGTACCAAGTCAATGGGCGGGGTACAGGTTACATAACAATAACGAGGCTATATACAGGGATACCGGTACCAAGTCAATGGGCGGGGGTACAGGTTACATAACAATAACGAGGCTATATACAGGGGATACCGGTACCAAGTCAATGGGCGGGGTACAGGTTACATAACAATAACAAGGCTATATACAGGGGATACCGGTACCAAGTCAATGGGCGGGGTACAGGTTACATAACAATAACGAGGCTATATACAGGGGTTACCGGTACCAAGTCAATGGGCGGGGGTACAGGTTACATAACAATAACGAGGCTATATACAGGGATACCGGTACCAAGTCAATGGGCGGGGTACAGGTTACATAACAATAACGAGGCTATATACAGGGATACCGGTACCAAGTCAATGGGCGGGGTACAGGTTACATAACAATAACGAGGCTCTATACAGGGGATACCGGTACCAAGTCAATGGGCGGGGTACAGGTTACATAACAATAACGAGGCTATATACAGGGATACCGGTACCAAGTCAATGGGCGGGGGTACAGGTTACATAACAATAACGAGGCTATATACAGGGATATACCGGTACCAAGTCAATGGGCGGGGTACAGGTTACATAACAATAACGAGGCTATATACAGGGGATACCGGTACCAAGTCAATGGGCGGGGTACAGGTTACATAACAATAACGAGGCTATATACAGGGATACCGGTACCAAGTCAATGGGCGGGGTACAGGTTACATAACAATAACAAGGCTATATACAGGGGATACCGGTACCAAGTCAATGGGCGGGGGTACAGGTTACATAACAATAACGAGGCTATATACAGGGGATACCGGTACCAAGTCAATGGGCGGGGGTACAGGTTACATAACAATAACGAGGCTCTATACAGGGGATACCGGTACCAAGTCAATGGGCGGGGGTACAGGTTACATAACAATAACGAGGCTCTATACAGGGGGTACCGGTACCAAGTCAATGGGCGGGGGTACAGGTTACATAACAATAACGAGGCTCTATACAGGGGGTACCGGTACCAAGTCAATGAGCGGGGGTACAGGTTACATAACAATAACGAGGCTCTATACAGGGGGTACCGGTACCGAGTCAATGGGCGGGGGTACAGGTTACATAACAATAACAAGGCTCTATAAAGGGGATACCGGTACCAAGTCAATGGGCGGGGGTACAGGTTACATAACAATAACAAGGCTCTATAAAGGGGATACCGGTACCAAGTCAATGGGCGGGGGTACAGGTTACATAACAATAACGAGGCTCTATACAGGGGGTACCGGTACCAAGTCAATGAGCGGGGGTACAGGTTACATAACAATAACAAGGCTCTATACAGGGGATACCGGTACCGAGTCAATGGGCGGGGGTACAGGTTACATAACAATAACAAGGCTATATACAGGGGATACCGGTACCAAGTCAATGGGCGGGGGTACAGGTTACATAACAATAACAAGGCTATATACAGGGGATACCCGTACCAAGTCAATGGGCGGGGGTACAGGTTAAATAACAAGAACGAGGCTCTATACAGGGGATACCGGTACCAAGTCAATGGGCGGGGGTACAGGTTACATAACAATAACGAGGCTATATACAGGGGATACCGGTACCAAGTCAATGGGCGGGGGTACAGGTTACATAACAATAACGAGGCTATATACAGGGGATACCGGTACCAAGTCAATGGGCGGGGGTACAGGTTACATAACAATAACGAGGCTCTATACAGGGGATACCGGTACCAAGTCAATGGGCGGGGGTACAGGTTATATAACAATAACAAGGCTCTATACAGGGGGTACCGGTACCAAGTCAATGGGCGGGGGTACAGGTTACATAACAATAACGAGGCTCTATACAGGGGGTACCGGTACCAAGTCAATGAGCGGGGGTACAGGTTACATAACAATAACAAGGCTCTATACAGGGGATACCGGTACCGAGTCAATGGGCGGGGGTACAGGTTACATAACAATAACAAGGCTCTATACAGGGGGTACCGGTACCAAGTCAATGGGCGGGGGTACAGGTTAGTCAAGGTCATGTGTACATGTAGGTAGGGGGAAAGTGACTATGCATAGATAATAAACAGCGAGTAGCAGCAGTGTAAAAACAAAGGGGGGAATAGTCCGGGTGGCCATTTGATGAATTGTTCAGCAGTCTTATGGCTTGGGGGGTACAAGCTGTTAAGGAACCTTTTGGTCCTAGACTTGTTGCTCCGGTACCGCTTGTCGTCCGATAGCAGAGAGAACAGCCTATGACTTGGTTGACTGGTGTCTTTGACAATTGTATGGGCTTTCCTCTGATACCGCCTATTATATAGGTCCTGGATGGCAGGAAGCTTGGCCACAGTAATGTAGTGGGCCATACTCACTACCCTATGTAGCGCCTTACGGTCAGATGCCGAGCAGTTGCTATACCAAGCGGGGATGCAACCGGTCAGGATGCACTCGATGGTGCAGCTGTAGAACGTTTTGAGGATCTGGGGACCCATGCCAAAAGAAAAGCCTCTGATGTTCTAAACAGGTACTATGAATATGGAAGGATCAGGAAACCAAGACCACCTTGCCCGTTGAAAATTCATCCAAAAAGTGTGTGTTATTCTATACGTTTTCTAGGTCACTTTGTGCTGTGATGTCACAGCTAGGCCTTGCAGGCAAATCCCTACTTCAATCTCCTTCCTGCAATTCAAGTCCCTGAACTCATTTTCTTATTCATGAACTGTTTTCATTCAGCATATGCTCATGTTCACAGCTATGCCCTTAGTCACCAAGCAGTGGCTAATTGAAGAGTTTGGTCAGGTAAAGGTAGTGCCACTGCCAGGCGCCATAAGGTGCCTTGATGCCAGCAACAACTGGTCTAGGAACCGTTTTATTTTCTAAATCAACACGGTTAGGTTTGGAATTTTCAAAATAATAAACTGACTCTGAATCAGTTTCTAAGCACCCTTGGAGTTGGTCGAGTGAGGGATCAACCACCAAGACATGAAGAGTCGTCGGATAACAGGAGTCTCGACGAAAACAGGAGCATCTCCTTGGATACGGACAGTCAGCGGCCATCTTTGAAATGACTCAACAAAACATCCCAACAGCCCCATCCATCGATGGCCTAACATGCGTGACTGGTGTCAAAGCAGCAGCCTTTGGTCCTCAGAATGACACTGCCCAACCCAATGATGACTAGTGCTGATTATGAAACAGACATTGTACATCACAACAATGGTTTGATTAGTCTAGGAGGGTAGTTTCGCAAACAGTGCAAAAGACAAAAGTCAGAGCATTTCACCCGTCGATCAAAGTACGAATACTGGACTTGTCATCAAGTCCAGGGACAATGTCAGAGGTATAATAATGCTAAATAGACATTTTTTTGAGTGCATTAGTGACTCGGGCCAATATTCCCCCTGGGAAATATCAATCAACTGGCTTTCAATTCAATGTGATTCATCGTAATGGAGTTTCATGTATAAACCAGCCATCAACGGTAATGGAGTCACCATGAATAAATGAGAAACAAACACACACACATACACACACACACACACACACACATACACACACACACACATGCACAGTGGTTTGCAAGATCTGAAAGGTCATCGGAGCGAATAAAAAAGTGCCCAGAGTATTTAATGTGGCTAACGCAGAGATAATAGTATCTCAACTAACCTGTTTGATCTTCTTAATGTGTGTGTGTGTGTGTGTGTGTGTATATGTGTGTGTGTGTGTTTAAGTGTGTGTGCCTGAAGAAACTCTTTGCTAATGGCAAACGCTATTAACCCCTCTCCATTCCTTCAGCTGCCTCCCTCCCTCATTTTATCTTCCCCCAGCTGTGTTTTAAATGCCGAGTCACACAACAGTGAAGGATTTTGATTGGTCTGAACAATGCTAATTATAGTTAATTACTCTAGGCAATTGACCGCTGTCCCCCTGCCAAGCACATGCATAGAGAGTGTTGACCCGGCCTGCCGAATGTGCTGCTGTGGGGAGGGAGGAGAGGGGGAGAGATGGGGTGAGGGAGAAGAATAAAAATTGTTGACCCATCGAGTGTGCTTATACTGCTGTGGGGGATAGGGGGAGAGAATGAAGGGAAATTAAGAGAGAGAGATTAGGGGAGAGAGGTGAGATGGGTGAAGGAGTGAGAGAGCGAGTGTTAGAGAGGAGGTGAGGGGGAATAAATGGGGGAGAGAAGGGGAGATGGAGAAAGGAGGTAAAGGGTGAGAGGGACGGAGGAGGAGAGGAGTGAGGGGAGAGCAGAGGAGGGGGAAAGAGGAGGAGAGAGAGGAGAGAGGACGGGAGGGTGAGGGGTGAGTTGTAGGACAAGAGGGACAGTGTGGCGAAAGAGTCCTTCTGTAAATTAGACTGTCATACAGGAAGGGACAGGGGCAGATGGCCACGGCTTCTATCCCCATCCACCCTAAAAATAAAGTCCTGGGACCAGACAGAGTTCTTCATTGTGCACCCTGGTCCACCTCTAAGCACTTGTGGCCTCTTCTGCTCAGTCAGACCTGCTCTCCTCATCTAAAAACACAACATTTCCCCAAAACTTAGAAGACTAAACTAGTGTCTGGGTTGAAGAGAAAAACAAATAGATCCGTATCAAAAACAGTTGTTGGGTGCCCTGAAGGTGAGTTCACGGTGTCTAGCTTAAACACTGGCCTTTGATCTTTTAGCTCTTGTCATATCAGCACCAGGTGAGAGGGGTTATCCGTGACCTATGACCTCGGGCTATGTGGCAGGTGTCTGCGCCCCGGCAGTACATCTGTGCTCTTTTGGCTCCCTCCCTCTCTCTCTCCCGCTAGGCTTGTGAAACTAGGCCCTAATACTCTCCAGTCTGCTACAGTACAGAGAGAGAGACAATGAGAGCGAGAGAGAGCAAGAGAGAGAGAGAATGAGAGAGAGAGAGCGAGAACGAGAGAACGACAGAGAGAAAGAGTTCGCATCTGGAAGCCATCGCCTCAAAATCTCATTATCAAATGACCAGACTGGATACACAGTGCTGCTGCTGTAGGGCTGAGCCTCTCTCTACTCTACTGCGCTCCATTAGCTACACCCCAGTGTTGTGTTGACGAGTTCCTGTTTTCCTTTCTACAACACCTTGTGAGCTTATTGCGTTAGTAAAGAAGCCAATGCCTAGCAATAACTCTGTGAATGATAACCTTGGTGGATGTAGTACTGGGAAGCTATCTTGCACAGTCAGTATACAACTCCCTTGTGTGTCCATCAGGTCTTTACCGTGGCCAGCTACAGTTCATTCTCTGTGTGTCCATCAGGTCTTTACCGTGGCCAGCTACAGTTCATTCTCTGTGTGTCCATCAGGTCTTTACCGTGGCCAGCTACAGTTCATTCTCTGTGTGTCCATCAGGTCTTTACCGTGGCCAGCTACAGTTCATTCTCTGTGTGTCCATCAGGTCTTTACCGTGGCCAGCTACAGTTCATTCTCTGTGTGTCCATCAGGTCTTTACCGTGACCAGCTACAGTTCATTCTCTGTTTGTCCATCAGGTCTTTACCGTGGCCAGCTACAGTTCATTCTCTGTGTGTCCATCAGGTCTTTACCGTGGCCAGCTACAGTTCATTCTCTGTTTTATTAGGCTTTTATGGTTTTCACAAATCTTTCAAGGTGGGATTTTCCTGGAGTGTGAAACGACATGCTCGGTGGCTGTGGGAATCTGTCAGCGCGGTGAAGAAACAAACCCCTCTGTCAGTATAAGTGCCAGGAGCGCTGTTACTCCACAATGCGCTTTTCTTATTTAGCACGTCACTTGTCAATTTTTAACGGGGGGCACTCTGACAGTAAACAAACAGAAGTGTTGACAGCGCCGAGCGCTTGGGTTTTACCCGTCGTCGTTCAGCCGCGGGGGTTACGTTTGACAGCTCGCATTCCAACACGTACCCATAAGCGAAAGAAGACAATCTGATGTACACTACTATAGTGTCTGTGGATAATGTCTGTGGATCTACAGTAACCATGGATGTCTATGACCAGAAGTTGTTGTGGAATGTCTAGGGATCCCTGTCTGAATAGAGTCCTGGGTGGGAGGATGCCAAAAGTCCCTCTGTGGTGAGAGGTCTGAATAGAGGGCTGGGTGGGAGGATGCCAAAAGTCCCTCTGTGGTGAGAGGTCTGAATAGAGGGCTGGGTGGGAGGATGCCAAAAGTCCCTCTGTGGTGAGAGGTCTGAATAGAGTCCTGGGTGGGAGGATGCCAAAAGTCCCTCTGTGGTGAGAGGTCTGAATAGAGGGCTGGGTGGGAGGATGCCAAAAGTCCCTCTGTGGTGAGAGGTCTGAATAGAGTCCTGGGTGGGAGGATGCCAAAAGTCCCTCTGTGGTGAGAAGTCTGAATAGAGGGCTGGGTGGGAGGATGCCAAAAGTCCCTCTGTGGTGAGTGGTCTGAATAGAGGGCTGGGTGGGAGGATGCCAAAAGTCCCTCTGTGGTGCGCAGTCTGAATAGAGGGCTGGGTGGGAGGATGCCAAAAGTCCCTCTGTGGTGAGAGGTCTGAATAGAGGGCTGGGTGGGAGGATGCCAAAAGTCCCTCTGTGGTGAGAGGTCTGAATAGAGGGCTAGGTGGGAGGATGCCAAAAGTCCCTCTGTGGTGAGAGGTCTGAATAGAGTCCTGGGTGGGAGGATGCCAAAAGTCCCTCTGTGGTGAGAGGTCTGAATAGAGGGCTGGGTGGGAGGATGCCAAAAGTCCATCTGTGGTGAGAGGTCTGAATAGAGGGCTGGGTGGGAGGATGCCAAAAGTCCCTCTGTGGTGCGCAGTCTGAATAGAGGGCTGGGTGGGAGGATGCCAAAAGTCCCTCTGTGGAGCATCCACATCTGCTACAGTGACTGTCATTTTGTTCTTGTTTCTCTTCTTTAGTATTCTATTCATTCTCGTTCTCTCCCTCCCAGGCAAAAGTGTAGGAGGGTCAGGGGGTACAGTAACAAGAAACACAAGAACATGAACTCTGAATGAATACTGCTTTAAAATCGTAAACATCCCCACCAGTCACAATCAGCAAAACATTCTATAAAAACTCAATGTGGAGAGGAACGTGAACGTGAAAGGGAGCCCGAAACAAAGAAAAACAGATAGAAGATGATATGAAATCACTCGTCTAAATCCCAGTACCAAGACGGTAGACGGACTTAATTCAGCCTCCAGCTCTGCGCCACAAAGACATCTGTTCCTCATTTCCGTCCACTCACTTGACAGAAGGATGCCCTCCTCTCCTCTTCAGTTCATCTAATACACCCCCCTTTCTTCATCCTTTCCTTCCTTCTGTTTGTTTTTCTCTTTATTGCGTGTTTTTGTGTACGTCTGAGCGTGTGTGTGTGTGTGTCTGTGTCCCCTCCCTACCCCGCTATTGAAACTCTCTCTGTACGTGTGTGGTCAGTCTATGTCATGGAAAGAGCAGGTTTTCTTAACGTTTTGTACACTCAGTGTACATCTAGTGTATATGCCATCGTATATGGACTGTAAGAGGACTTTGGTGATGGTGGGTTTGACTAGATATTTTATTCACCAAGATGACTGACTGGTATGTTGTTCGAAAGTCTGAATAAGTTACAACATGAGAGTTCATTATTTATGGCGGAGCAGGCTGCCTTATAAATTACCAAAGCTTCATTGAGGTTTCCTGATAAAGAAAAGAGAGAGAGAGAGAGAAAGAATGCTGAAAAAGCATTATAAAGTTGGATCTTGTACAGTGCAGAAAACAGAGAATTGTACAGGCTGTTAACTGGACACAAGTGCACTTCAGGAAGAGACACAAAGGGAATTGAAACTGTGTCAAGAGTGATCCTGCACATTTGTTTGTGCTCTAAGTAGAAGTAAATGTCATGCACACACAAATTGTCCCTTTGGACAGCGTTGCCAAGGGTGACAGATTGTGCCCTTTGAAACCAAAGACATTAAATAATGCAGCGCTAGCTAAAAACCAACCGCGGGTTCCGTTTACGCAGAGTGACACAAAAGCTCTATTCTCTGCGCCCGATGGGAAAGAGTGTCGGAGGGTGAGCAGTGGGAACAGCGTTGAGTCTTTCACGACCTGCTTTGTCTCCCCAGTTATAGTGTAGTTGTATGAGAGACACGTTTGTTAACATAAGGAGACAAGCTTTCGCTCGCGAGTGACCTGTGTTGACAGTCGGAGACTGGGGAAAAACCCAAGTGTGTGTCCGTATGGCCATACATGGATAATATTGTGTAGCTAAGGTCTCAACCCAACCAACACCTGTCAATGGACGGTCCCTATGTAATGTGCTTCTTTGAGAATTTCTACCTCAGCAGACACACAGGCCATAGTCGTGGCTTTGGAAAACCTGTCCCCTGACATTTTACATTCACAAAATTCCTGGAGCTGGAATGGAGAAGGGAGAAGAAATGAAACAGAAATACATTTTACGTCTCTAAAATGTTGTTGTTTTTATTTATTTGATTCTTTTGAAATGGTTGGCAGTGTGAGGGTTTAGCCATTACGTTTGTCTGTCTGCTGCCATTCCACAAAATGTTTGTGCTTTTCAAATGGAGAATATAAAAAGGGATTTGCTGACTGTGCTGTGCCCTTTAGCAGAAGTGGTTAGGAATTAAAGCTTTTCACTAGATGGACGGAAAGGTCGTCTTATTCAGCGTACCCCCTCCCCACACACACACACACACTTTTACCTCGGAACGCGACTGTAATTTGATCATTCTCCCATAATCTCCACAGAAGTAGCCTCCTATTTCTTCATCGCCACAAACATAATCACTTCAATTTACTGTCAACACTGAGTGGATAAGCAGACAGCCAAGAAAGAAAAAAACATTGGCTGTGTTCCAATCCCCAGTATGCTGCTAGTGTTGATATTGGAACAGAGCCATTGACAAAACAGACTCACAGTGTGCAGATAACCAGTGTACATTGTATTACTTCTTCTTCTTCTTCTTCTTCTGTTTCTTCATCTGCTTCTTCTTCATCTGCTTCTTCTTCTTCTTCATCTGCTTCTTCTTCTTCTTCTGATTCTTCATCTGCTTCTTCTTCTTCTTCTTCTTCTGATTCTTCGTCTGCTTCTTCTTCTTCTTCTGTTTCTTCCTCTGCTTCTTCTTCTTCTTCTGTTTCTTCCTCTGCTTCTTCTTCTTCATCTGCTTCTTCATCTGCTTCTTCTTCTTCTTCTTCTGATTCTTCCTCTGCTTCTTCTGTTTCTTCATCTGCTTCTTCATCTGCTTCTTCTTCTTCTTCTTCTTCCTCTGCTTCTTCTTCTTCTTCTTCTTCATCTGCTTCTTCTTCATCTGCTTCTTCTTCTTCTTCTTCTGTTTCTTCCTCTGCTTCTTCTTCTTCTTCTTCTGATTCTTCCTCTGCTTCTTCTGTTTCTTCATCTGCTTCTACATCTGCTTCTTCTTCTTCTTCTTCTTCCTCTGCTTCTTCTTCTTCTTCTTCTTCATCTGCTTCTTCTTCATCTGCTTCTTCTTCTGCTTCTTCTGATTCTTCCTCTGCTTCTTCTGTTTCTTCCTCTGCTTCTTCTTCTTCTTCTTCTTCTTCTGCTTCTTCTTCTTCTTCTTCCGGTCCAGTCAACCCCCCTCCCTAGAGTGTCCATCCATCCCCATCCGCACTCCTCTTTTTTCCACAGTCCTCTTCCCACACTCCTCTTCTCCTGCTTGCGCAGTATCCTAGTTAGCTCTCATGCTACTGAATAAAGCCAGTTAATCACCTTGTTCATTAGCTAATTCATCACCGACCCACACAACAACGCCTCATAGTAATGTAATTCCCTGGCAAAGGGCTTCCTCTTCACCCCTGAACTCGTGATCCCACCACTCAGTCTGTTACTGCTCTTCATAGTCAATGGAAGCAGTGCCAGTAGGATGCTGCTTCTGTGATTGTCGGGGGCGTGCCTTGCTAAAGGAACGTGCGACCCAGACTCTATGACACCATTCAAACGCAGGTACATGCGCACGCACATACGCACGCAGGCATGTAACGCAGGCAGGCCCCCGCGTGCACAGACACATGCACACAAACAGATAGCGTGGACATTGTCCCGCAGCAAGATTCCATAAGCAGTCGGTACACAACTAAAAGCATTCACTTTACAGTGCATACGTCCAAAGCAAGTCCATTCACTGTTTTACTAACTCTGTTGGTGTGCAGCGTAGCTACATCATCCCAGCCTTGGCCTAGGGGACAGGCTAGATAGCTGCCATTGTCCATTACAACACAGGCGCTGGTAACAAACTAATACACCTCATTGTGAATTCCACCATTGCCGCCAATTTCTCTTTCTCCAGCCACGTTTCCGTCCCCTCCCCTCCCCGACTCATGTGGACTTGTGGTATGTGACGTGAGCTTTCCCCCTGCGCTAACCCGCGGCTAATTGGGATTAGCATATCTGCCCCAACCAAAACAACAGCGCAATACAAGAGCGCGGGAGCCAGTACCCTTTATATTCACCCAGTCCATAATAATCCCTCTGTCTCTGACTAGACAGCTCCTTAGATCTCCACCGGAAAGGAGTCCATTATGAACCGAGTAGCTCCGGCACCTTCTGCAAATCCAATCAGGCTACAGCCACTTGCACTAGCTGTGTCGCCAATGTGGGGGCTAGCGCTTAGCGTAGCAGCGGCGGCTAGCAGGCGGCTAATTGGGGCACCAGTGTTTGAACTGGACGATTAGCCTCCCTCGGTGGCGCCACATCCCAGGGGCTTAGAGGGAGAATAGTAGAAACAGCAGGCTCAAGGCTGTGCTGTACGGGATATGTAAGAAATGGTAGGCTAACACACACTACAGGCACACATGCACGCACACAAACACACAGACACAGACACACACACACACACACATGCACGCACACAAACACAGACACACTCACACGCACACACACACGCACACACGACAAGCAATCAGGGATAAAGAACAGACTCATGAAAGCTGACAGTTGGTAGCCATATTTCTCTCTCTGAATGCTGAATCGTGTGGTCACGCTGAGTGAGGTGGTATAAAGAGATAAATGTGTCACACAGAAACACATAACAAACTGTTACTGGAGGTGCCCTCAAACAGACTACAGGAAGGACTCTTTGAGACATGGAAGACTATAGACAGGAAATCATAGTGTGACAGAGAGGCCTGTGACAGGGCATGACATAACAGTCACATGGTAACTGTGCAACAGGACGTTAAACTGCACCACGACAGCGTAAACGAGAGCTACGGTCTGTTAGGGCAGCACAGTGATGTTATTTTATAGAGACAGACAGACTGCACTGGCTTTTACGTCATTAGGGCATATTTAGTATCCCCACAGGCGATAGAGCAGAGAGGGTGAACCATCTAGAGGTTGGAACGATACAAGTTCAGGAGGTCTGGGACACTCAAGAGATGCAATGTACTGAATGTGTGGACGTTTACGAATGAATCCATATCGGGTGTGTGTGTGTGTGTGTGTGTGTGTGTGTGCATCTCACTAGGCTGTTGAGCTTGCTTATCAGTCTTTGAACACTATCACTTGCATCGTCAACCAATACGACTGTTATTATTCCTTGTGTTTGGTTGAATCTTAATTAATTCCACATGTCATTTTCAAGTTCGAGGCTTTAAGAAAACAATGTTTTGCTCTAGTGATGACGTGCGAGGGAACAGCCAAGAGCGAGATGAGACGACGAAAGCGAGACAACCTGTATCAAACTAACTGGGGGAGTTGTGCAATGTACATACCTTGACAGCATGGAGAGTCTTCATCCATTTCTGCATCAGCTCCTGTTACCCTGTCCGTTCACTCGAGCGCTCGCACGCGCACACACACACGCACACACACACTTTCAACGAGTGTTGTCCCTCCCCCCCACACACACACACACACCCTCTGAAGGATCTAGATAGTATCCATGGTGCTCTGGCCTTGCTCTATTGATACTCTGTGGGAGAAGTGTTTTATCAAAGGACACATAAGCACGTCATACAAGGCAAGCGAGCGCCTGGAGCTTTAGATGGACTGAGAGAGAGTGCAGTGTAGCATCATACTGCAGTGGCCTGGAGCTTTAGATGGACTGAGAGAGAGTGCAGTGTAGCATCATACTGCAGTGGCCATCGACTACTGACGAGACAGGGAGGCTTCATTAGAGCGGCTAGGCGCAATGGAGCCCCCTCCCACCCGCTGAGGCTCAGCGTGTGCTTACGTCATCGTGTGTGTTCACCCAGTCCAACAGGATGCTCATTGACGCTATGAAAACCTCTGGCTCTGAACTCAATTATCCTGTCGTTATCGCTGAAGACGCACAGGGACATGTTGAAAATGTACGAACAGGCCAAAGCAGTATGTCTATCGAAACCTATATAAGGAGTCAGTGGAGCATCTTGCCATCCAGAGGGGAGACAGGGTTCAAAACATGGACAATCAGAGCTTGATAAACTGTATATAGAAGCCTAGACATGGAGTTGATACAGCGCCCCCGCCATTGTGAAAGAAGGAGGATTATGGGAGGAAGGAGCCGAGGAAATGAGGCTTATTTCCCCCTGGGGCTGGTCCAGGCCAGTCCTCGCCACTCTGCGGCGGCGCTCCAGCCAGGGCACAAAAACGAGGCCCATTAGCTGGTCCTAATGGTAGCAGGGTTGGCCTGCATCCTGCCAGTTGTCCCCCAAGGGTGCGTGCCAGGACCTCTGTCTGTTGCTATAGTTAGTATCTCATACCATGACTCTGGTGTCCACTAGCACTGTCTGTTCCTCCAGTTACAACTGTCCCGCAGGGATGAATGCCAGTCTGTTTGTTCCTCCGGTTATCCTCATGACACGACCCCGGTGTCCCCCGGCATGGAGGCTCTAGTCTGTACCCGAGTCTGCTTTCGCTCCCCTCTCATTCTGTAGGGTCCATATTTGACACGACTATGAACATTGATACAAATCCCAGACCAGACAGTGGCCCACATGCCAAACAAAAGGCATAAATCCGACAGAAGTGACACGTTGCAAAACGGTAAATCACGAGAAATCTGCACAGAGGATACTGTATGGAAGAGAACCAGAGCCCATATATCAAACAAAAGGTACAAACCAGAAAGAAGCTACTGGAAAGAAACTACACGACAAAGAGACTAATGCCGTACATATACTACTGTTTGAAGAGGCAACATTACTGTACACAGATGTAGGGTCTCAATTTGAGCCAGCCTGCTACAGCAGGAAATGTGAATTATTATGTGGATTATAATTAATGGTCATTTTTGTACGGGTTGATGGATTTTTCGTAAGGAAAAATCAAGTCTGAAATTTCTACGTGGAAATTACAAACTTCAGAAGACTTTTTACACCTCAAATACACTCCACGCTTTAAATTCACTGCGACAAGTTGATCTGTACCTACATGTCAAACCCAAGATGCAGACCAGAAAATGGAAAGAAGTTCATCCCCAAAGAGAATACATTTTAAACAAGCAGGAAACATAAACCAGGTGCTACAGTATAGAGAGGTTTTCTACATTAGACCAGCCAGCAGCCAGTGGTCACTAAGGGAGACGTAATGCCTACAAACAGAGGTACACATCAGACAGAAGCTACTGGATAGAATCTACCCACCAGAGAGAAGACAAAGGTCACATTGAGGCTACTGTATGGCCAGCCAGCAGCCAGGGCCCAGTGAGGGAGACAGACTGAGATTCAATATGTGTTTCCAGCCAGTTCAAAAGTGAGCGGGTGCTTAGCTGACTGAGAGCACACAGTGTGCAGCAGACATCGAGAGAGAGAGAGGCTGGAAGTTTGACAATTTCCGTCCCCGCCGGCCCGGCGTGTGTGTCTGCCAGCAGGAGGGGCGGTCTCCGTTTTCCACTGGGGAGAAGTTATGGCGTGATTCGCGTGTCATTCAAAACCACTCCGGTTGGCGGGAAATGTGTGGGCAAGTGTGTTTGTGTGTGTGTGTGTGTATATATGAGTGAGTGAGTGAGTGAGTGACAGAGAGAGAGAGATTTTTATCTTGTGTCCTTTAACCATTTGTACATTGTTAAAACACTGTATATATATATATATAATATGACATTTGTAATGTCTTTACTGTTTTGAAACTTCTGTATGTGTAATGTTTACTGTTAATTTTTGTTGTTTTCCACTTTATATATTCACTTTGTATGTTGTCTACCTCACTTGCTTTGGCAATGTTAACACATGTTTCCCATGCCAATAAAGCCCTTGAATTGAATTGAATTGAATTTAATTGAATTGAGAGAGAGAGAGAGAGAGAGAGAGAGAGAGAGAGTTTCTGTGTATAAGTGATTGTATTAAAGAACAGTAAGAACACACACACACACACACACACGCACACAGACACTTGAACCGTCGTGTTGACCAAAGCCTTTCCATCACTGATACCACGTTGAGTATTCAGTGCTGACTGAGGTCTATGGAAAGCCAATGCTTGAAAGCGTGATTGACACATCTGGCAACGCAACCTAAACTGCTGTGGAAAATATATGCGCCACAGCCAATCAAACCATGATAATAGCTCATAGCCTCACCTCAAAATTACAGTGGGGAGGGTCATTGAGGCATCAGTCAACTCTGATGTCTTTATTACATCTACTAAAACTATCCCTTTGCTGGACACACACCAGCACACACACACACACACACACACACACACACACACACACACACACACACACACAGTACTTGACCTCATCTCTGCAACTTTATTTAACCATCAGAGACAGTCGTTTCAGCGGCGACGGAAGAGGGAGGGGGTGAAGGGACGAGCGGAGTTCTGGGTTCACCAATGTCAAGATGGTAGCGAGAGAGAAGAAGCGGTCTGAGGTCACCACCCCTGCTATGACGGCCAACTCTATCACACACACACGGATTCTATTACTCACACTAATATAACACTAATGAGGAGGCCATTACTGAGTGGCAGAAATAACCCAGGGGATGTTTGAGGGACGTTAGAGGGCGTGTGTGTCCTGCCAATGCCTGTAAGAATACATAGACTGTGGACGCAGCAGCCAAGAGAGTCACCTGACTCTCCTTATCAACGGGCTCACGCCTCACTGCTTACTCTAACCCAAACAGGGGATTGGGGAGAGGGGAGGGGGAGGGGAGAGAGAGAGTGGAGGAGCAGGAGGGAACGAGGGATAGAGAAAGCAAGAAAGAATGTGGAGAGGAAGAGCAGAACGGATGGACGGGAGAAAGAGAGAGCGGGAGAGGTGGAGGAGAGAAAGAAAAGGTGGGGAGAGATTCGGAAGAGAGGGAAAAGGTGATGAGATGGACAGAGCGAGGTTAGAGAGATGGGAGATGGCCAATGTTTCTTCCAACTGAACTACACACTCATTTGTCACCATCACAGACCACCAGAGTGTTTCCAGTGGTGTGTGTGTGTGTGTGTGTTACAGGTCTGTCTCTGGATCAGCTTATGGAACCTGAGCTTTCATTTCCTCTCTGTGAAGACTGACTAGACTAACAGAGAAAAGTGTATAAATGAACACAACACACACACACATTTTCCAAACGTCTAGACTCTCTAAGAGGTCATAGTTTTTTACTTCATTCAGAGTTTAACGCTATGCGTGAGAGGAATGAGAGATGGGCTGAGGTGGGCTTTTTCTGTTTCACGGGGTTGGTAGAGGGGGCAGGGAGTTGATGGCTCAAATTGTTGAGTAAACTGAAAAGCGTTCTTTGCCTCAAGCCATGTCTGGCAATGGGTCAAGATACTGCACTGAATGACATCTGGCAATGTGTGTGTGTGTGTGTGTGTGTAATGTGTATATCTGTGTGTGTGTGCGTGCGTGCGTGTGTGTGTAATGTGTATATCTGTGTGTGTGTGTGTGTGTGTGTGTGTGTGTGTGTGTGTGTGTGTGTGTAATGTGTATATCTGTGTGTGTGTAATGTGTAATGTGTGTGTGCGGGTGTCTGTGAGAGACAAAGTGGGAACTGACTGCAGTTTATACAACATAGAGCCTTGGGCTCTGATCCTGAACATTCCATCAGCTTTGAAATGGATTCAGTCACACTCAGAGCCACACATCTACATGGAGTACAGTAGAAACCAAGTCTGTTTTAATGGACAAGCCTCATGCTGCAACACCCTCCACACACAGCACAGTGCCATGCTGTCGCCCAACTTCAAAAAGACCTTTTGCCCTTCGGGTCTGGATTATATGTATTATTAACTCAATACGGTGGTAAGATGTAGTGATCAGCGGATTGAAGAATGGTCGAGTTTACCTTCCTGCTAAGGGTGTCAAGACTGAACAGGTGGAGAGGTGGAAAAGCATTCATATGACCTACGATGACATCACACTGGGCGGGCTCACACTCAAGTGTAAAAGGAACACATTTTGACTTGACACAGTAGCAGCCTTGCATAGTGGTATGTGTGGCGTGAAGCGACTCGTTCAGAGCCAGGCGAGAGAGAGAAATAGGGTGTGTGTGAATGGGCACATTTCTGGCTGTTTCTTTTTACTATGGAAAACAGCAAGTGGCTCCCAATAACAGACCGAGTCCGTATGTTAAGTTAATGCCCACTTAAAACACTGTGAAGAGGGTGATTGAAGTGTGTGACTGCCACTTTCCACTTGCATTGGGGTTAAGTTAAAAGGGTTCGAGGAGTAAGGGGGAGGAGGACGGGTTATGAACTAGGGCCAAATCATTATACAGAGAGAGAGAGAGAGAGAGAGAGAGAGAGAGAGAGAGAGAGAGAGAGAGAGAGAGAAAGAGAAAGAGAAGAGCAAGACCAACTTACTGGCAGGCTGAAAGACTGAGTATTTACAGAGCTCAGTAATACAGAAGAAGATGAAGAGAGAGAGGAGAGGAAGAGAGAGGTATATGTTTCTGCTACGTCTGTGGAAAATATTCCGGGAGCCAGACTGCCACCTAATTATGATGATGTCAAAATGTGTAGTTCCAGAGTATCATAGACCTCTTCTTTCTCTCTCTATCCCTCTCTCTCTGTCTCTCTCTTTCTTTCTCCTCTCTCTCTGTCTCTCTCTCTGCTCTCTCTCTCTCTCTCTCTCTCTCTCCGCTCTCTATCTCTCTGCCTGGTTTCTACGCTGCCCTTTAGACCCTCTCCCCCTGATCCCATCCTCCCTCCGTCTCTGCCTTTACATACAGTAACTGCTTACCACTGTCCTCCTCTCCTCCACTTTTCTAGTCAACCCACACTGCCACTTTCTCCTTATCATCCTTTCAAACTTGATTTTTCCTCCACTGGTAAGTGATGGAGAGACTGAAGCTGAAGGTGAAGTTGATTAGCCCAGGCGAGGGTTACAGCTGCTCCTGGATCCCATAAAAACAGAGTTTCAGATTGACATTGACAAGGCAATTCAGATCAGAAGTTTACATACACCTTAGGAAAATACATTTCAACTCAGTTTTCACAATTCCTGACATTTAATCCTAGTAAAAATTCCCTGTCTTAAATCAGTTAGGATCACAACTTTATTTGAAGAACATACACTCAATTAGTATTGACCCAAGTTTACATACACTCAATTAGTATTTGATAGCATTGCCTTTAAATTGTTTAACTCTGGTCAAACATTTCGGGTAGCCTTCCACAAGCTTCCCACAATAAATTGGGTGAATTTTGGCCCATTTCTCCTGACGGAGCTGGTGTAAATGAGTCAGGTTTGTTGGCCTCCTTGCTCCTTTTCTATGGAATTGAGGTCAGGGCGTTGAGACGGTCACTCCAATACCTTGACTTTGTTGTCCTTAAACCATTTTGTCACAACATTGGAAGTATGCTTGTGGTCAGTGTCCATTTGGAAGACCCATTTGCGCCATGTCTTGAGATGTTGCTTCAATATATCCACATCATTTCCCTCCTTATGATGCCATCATATTTTGTGAAGTGCACCAGTCCCTCCTGTAGCAAAGCACCCCCACAACATGATGCTGCCACCCCCGTGCTTCACGGTTGGGATGGTGTTCTTCGGCTTGGAAGCCTCCCCCTTTTTCCTCCAAAAATAACGATGGTCATTATGGCCAAACAGTTATATTTTTGTTTCATCCGACCAGAGGACATTTCTCCAAAAAGTACCATCTTTGTCCCCATGTGCAGTTGCAAGCTGTATTCTGGATTTTTTATGGCGGTTTTGGAGCAGTGGCTTCTTCCTTGCTGAGCTGCCTTTCAGGTTATGTCGATATAGGACTCGTTTTACTGTGGATATAGATACTTCTGTACCTGTTTCCTCCAGCATCTTCACAGGGTCCTTTGCTGTTGTTCTGGGATTGATTTGCACTTTTCGCACCAAAGTACATTCATCTCTAGGAGACAGAACACGTCTACCTTCCTGAGCGGTATGCCGGCTGCGTGGTGCCATGGTGTTTATACTTGTGTACTATTGTTTGTACAGATGTACGTCGTACCTTCAGGCATTTGGAAATTGCTCCCAAGGATGAACCAGACTTGTGGAGGTCTACAATTTATTTTCTGAGATCTTGGCTGATTTCTTTTGATTTTCCCCATGATGTCAAGCAAAGAGGCACTGAGTTTGAAGGTAGGCCTTAAAATACATCCACAGGTACACCTACAATTGACTTAAATTATGTCATGTAGCCTATCAGAAGCATGACATAATTTTCTGGAATTTTCCAAGCTGTTTAAAGGCACAATCAACTTAGTGTTTATTTTATTTAACTAGGCAGTGGGTTAATTGCCTTGTTCAGGGGCAGAACGACCGATTTTTACCTTGTCAGCTCGGGGATTCAAACTTGCAACCTTTCGGTTACAAGTCCAATGCTCTAACCACTAGGCTACCTGCCGCCCCAATAGTGTATGTAAACTTCTGACCCACTGGAATTGTGATACAGTGAATTATAAGTGAAATAATCTGTCTGTGAACAATTGTTGGAAAAATTACTTGTGTCATGCACAAAGTAGATGTCCTAACCGACTTACCAAAACTATAGTTTGTTAACAAGAAATGTGTGGAGTGGTTGAAAAACAAGTATTAATGACTCCAACCAAAGTGTATGTAAACTTCCGACTTCAACTGCATATTGGCTTTATCAAAGTCTGATAATCTGGTTCGCAGCAGGTATAGTAAGCATAATTATCTTGTTAAATCTGGCTCAGTTGGTAGACCACGGTGCTTGAAACGCCAGGATTGTGGTTCGATTCCCAGGGCCACCCATAGATAAGGTCAAATGTATGGACGCGTGACTGAGGTTGCTTTGGGATAAAAGCTGCTGCTAAATGGCATTTATTATAAATGGAGCTTTTCAAAGGTCAACAAGGTGTCTGTCGCTGACCCCCTGTGAAGTTTAACCTTTGGTGTACTTCTACTTCCACCAGCAGGGTTATGTACACTGTGACTGAAACTCATCCGGCTTTCATGGTTGTGTCACAATCTCTGGTTCACTAATAGTCGTTTGAACCCAAGTGTCCCCATGGTATCATTACCATGACAACCCAACCAATTTGAATACCACCATGGATAAATTACTTTAAAACATGTATTTTATTTTGGTGAGGGGGGGTGCCCCAAAGCACTGATCTGGCTCGAGAAGGGCTGTGATCTGGGCCAGGTCAAGGGTGTGTTCTCCTACGTAGTCATACGAGGTTTAAAACCACAGGCCCTTGTGATTAAGAGTCAGGCAATCAGAGTTTGTATTTTTTTGGACAGGGAGGGAGAGGAGAACTAGCTTGGTCCCAGATCTGTTTAAGCTGTCTGTGTGACAATGACCATGGGAGTTGGCAAGACAGCACAAACAGATCTGGGACCAGTCTGGAGAACAAGTAGGGTTGACACAGTGGCAGCAAAATTCATCACATTTAAGTACAGAAAGAGCTGCAGCTTGTTTCAATTAGCCCAGTCCCAGATCAGTTTGCGCCTGGCGTGACAATGGCCATAGGAGTTTGCAAGACAGAACTGACAGATCTGGGACCAGGCTATGATTTAATTGCCTGGGAAGTGGAACAGCTGGCCGGGACTAGGGCCTCACCGATCTAGCAGAGATCCAGTGAGAGAGGGGAAGAGGGGGGTGAGCTAGTCAGAAAGCCTGGCTAGGGTGGACTAAACTGGGGCTGGAGCTGGGACAATAGTCTTGAAAGGGCCACATATATGGGCTACATATCAGTCACTTACCCACACAGATAAATGAATGACATTTACGTTTATAGTAGATCCATCTGATCTTCTGAAATGTGCAAGTATATTGATTACACTGCAATGAACATTTACTGTAAATATGCCTGGATATATTCTAGACCAATATACAGTAATGTACCGTAATACGACCCGTAATACGATCCCCGCTGTCTTCCTTTTGAATCAAATGAAATATACAGCACCGTACATTATTTCTGCACTGAGCTTTTAATTAAATCATAATTAAAAACACTTTTACACGGCACTATATTCCTTTTGACGGAGTGGAGCGATTTTGCAAAAGCGAAAACGTCTGGCGCCCTCCCGTCAAGTGATACTAATTCACAGCGCCTTTTCATTTGAAAGACTATAGAGACTACTCATTTCTCTCTCTCTCTCTCTCTCTCCCCGGTTTGCCTGAACACTTCCCTGGTTCCACTTAATTTCACCGTAATTGCTACCGGCACCCCACTGATATCTCACAATTGTTTCCCCCAATTCTCAATTCCTTAATTAAGCCTCCCTGTAAATACGTAAAGCTGCGGTATCTCTCGTCTTCGTTGAACCTCGGAAGAACGGTCGCAGATGTTTTCTCCTCCCACCTCAATAAACACACACTTAGTTAACGTGGGGGTGGTGATCTATGATTGGTAATGGACTGGAATGGACACTTCCCACTGGCCAGTTCAACGGGTACTTTTGATTTACAGTTGCTGCCCACTAACGTGAATTCCACGTGAAACCATCCCAAAATGTTACTCTGCCATGTGATTTAGGTTAAAAGCTGGGTGAAAAAAAGACGTTGATGACTTTTTGCAAATCCAATCAGTTTTACACGTTGATTTAATGACGAGGAAACAAAGTTGATTCAACCGGCTTTTGCCCAGTGGGTTCTGATTGGTTGGTGCGGTCCGGTTGAACCCCTTCCAAAAGGTCAACCTATCAATACATGCACATCACACAGAGAAGTAAGCAGTCACTGTTTCCTCCTTCCCTCCCTCCCTCCAATGATTCTTTTGTTATCAGGTGAGCGCGGGAGTTGTACGAGGCGCCACGGTTCATTGGTTCATTTCACTCGTAGCAGGTCCACGAATCAAATTCATTTTTTGACTCAAATTGAGCGTCTGCGATCTGGTGGACTTAATGAGACAGACCGAGGCACTGCTGTTTTTATTGGACTGTCCAATCTGGAAGTATGGTAGACGTTGTGTGTGTGTTTGTGTTTATGCGTGTATTGTGCATTTATGTGTGTGTGTTGTTGACTGTCAATGGACTATGATGACAATACAGTGTGTTGGACACACAACTAAAGAGAGAGAGAGAGGGAGACAGACAGAGAGAGAGAGAGAGAGAGAGACAGAGAGAGAGAGAGGGAGACAGACAGAGAGAGAGAGAGGGAGACAGACAGAGAGAGAGAGAGGAGACAGACAGAGAGAGAGAGGGAGACAGACAGAGAGAGAGAGAGGGAGACAGACAGACAGAGAGAGAGAGAGGAGACAGAGAGAGAGAGAGGGAGACAGAGAGAGAGAGGGAGACAGACAGAGAGAGAGAGAGGGAGACAGACAGAGAGAGAGAGAGGGAGACAGACAGAGAGAGAGAGAGGGAGACAGACAGAGAGAGAGAGAGGGAGACAGACAGAGAGAGAGAGAGGGAGACAGACAGAGAGAGAGAGAGGGAGACAGACAGAGAGAGAGAGACATTATAGCTGTAAATAGCTTAAGCAGCTAGAGGCATGGTGAACACTAACATGAGAGGCTGGCAAATGCCGTACACAATATGAAAATGTGACACGGCATGGCACCCCAACGACCAACAACAGCCAATCAGACACTAGGGAATAACCTCCCCACCTCTCCTGATTGGCTCAGCCAGAGGTCGTGCCAGAAGCGGTGCCTTGTAATGACAGGTCACATACAACGTATCCACATATTTTTCCATGTATATCTAGGTACATTGCTCAAAAAAATAAAGGGAACACTTAAACAACACAATGTAACTCCAAGTCAATCACACTTCTGTGAAATCAAACTGTCCACTTAGGAAGCAACACTGATTGACAATACATTTCACATGCTGTTGTGCAAATGGAATAGACAACAGGTGGAAATTATTGGCAATTAGCAAGACACCCCCAGTAAAGGAGTGGTTCTGCAGGTGGTGACCACAGACCAGTTCTCAGTTCCTATGCTTCCTGGCTGATGTTTTGGTCACTTTTGAATGCTGGCGGTGCTTTCGCTCTAGTGGTAGCATGAGACGGAGTCTACAACCCACACAAGTGGCTCAGGTAGTGCAGCTCATCCAGGATGGAAACATCAATGCGAGCTGTGGCAAGAAGGTTTGCTGTGTCTGTCAGTGTAGTGTCCAGAGCATGGAGGCGCTACCAGGAGACAGGCCAGTACACCAGGAGACGTGGAGGAGGCCGTAGGAGGGCAACAACCCAGCAGCAGGACCGCTACCTCCGCCTTTGTGCAAGGAGGAGCAGGAGGAGCACAGCCAGAGCCCTGCAAAATGACCTCCAGCAGGCCACAAATGTGCATGTGTCTGCTCAAACGGTCAGAAACAGACTCCATGAGGGTGGTATGAGGGCCCGACGTCCACAGGTGGGGGTTGTGCTTACAGCCCAACACCGTGCAGGACGTTTGGCATTTGCCAGAGAACACCAAGATTGGCAAATTTGCCACTGGCGCCCTGTGCTCTTCACAGATGAAAGCAGGTTCACACTGAGCACATGTGACAGACGTGACAGAGTCTGGAGACGCCGTGGAGAACAGCATGACCGGTTTGGCGGTGGGTCAGTCATGGTGTGGGGTGGCATTTCTTTGGGGGGCCGCACAGCCCTACATGTGCTCGCCAGAGGTAGCCTGACTGCCATTAGGTACCGAGATGAGATCCTCAGACCCCTTGTGAGACCATATGCTGGTGCGGTTGGACCTGGGTTCCTCCTATTGCAAGACAATGCTAGACCTCATGTGGCTGGAGTGTGTCAGCAGTTCCTGCAAGAAGAAGGCATTGATGCTATGGACTGGCCCGCCCTTTCCCCAGACCTGAATCCAATTGAGCACATCTGGGACATCATGTCTCGCTCCATCCACCAACGCCACGTTGCACCACAGACTATCCAGGAGTTGGCGGATGCTTTAGTCCAGGTCTGGGAAGAGATCCCTCAGAAGACCATCCGCCACCTCATCAGGAGCATGCCCAGGCGTTGTAGGGAGGTCATACAGGCACGTGGAGGCCACACACACTACTGAGCCTCATTTTGACTTGTTTTAAGGACATTACATCAAAGTTACATCAGACTGTAGTGTGGTTTTCCACTTTAATTTTGAGTGTGACTCCAAATCCAGACCTCCATGGGTTGATAAATTTGATTTCCATTGATACTTTTTGTGTGATTTTGTTGTCAGCACATTCAACGATGTAAAGAAAAAAGTATTTAATAAGAATATTTTGTTCATTCAGATCTAGGATGTGTTATTTTAGTGTTCCCTTTATTTGTTGGAGCAGTGTATATTCAGATAAGTCTATGTCATATCTTTGGCATGTCCACATACAATGTTATTACATTGTAGGGAAGGGTAGGGAAGGGTCAGATACAACATATCTAAATATATGTCATACATCAAACTATATCCAGATAAGTCTATATAAGCTTGTATGGAAAGCCCTCCTAGCATATTCTCTCGGTAGGCTCACAGACTATAGACCGAGGACTGTCATCAACAGCTCTCTCCTATCCTCATATCCAATGAGGGCAAAGGAAATGTACGAAGGATGGTATTAAAGTCGAGTTATAACTCAGTAAACAGACAACAGCTTTACTCAAAACGCTGTTAAAGACAACAAATGCTGACACCAACTTACGGTAAAGCCGGAAGGAAACTCCAGAACGAAAAATCACAAACAAAATCAAATAAATCTGGCAACAACTCGGCGTTCCGACTCAATATTACCCAAAACTCATTACAGTGAGACTGAAAAGGCGAAAGTCCTCTTTCCTCATCGTGATTATTCAAATTAGATGCTTAGTTTGTGCTGGGAGGAAATTGGAAAGTTAGGCAACTTGACAGGATTCTCTCTGAAAAGCCTTTCAGAGTCTCTCCAATGACACTGAAATTAAACTAGAAATCCCCATCTCCATTTTACAAACAAACAAACTCAGGGCTTTTAGAACCCATAAGCTCTTAAAGGGGGATTCAAGATGTCTGCTCTGCTGAGTGTGCAGTTAAACTGTACTTACAAGGTCATGAAACTTTGAGTCCTTCTTCTTTGCCTTTGTTCAGTTTCAAGTTATGTCTTTCATTGTCTGTGACATTTTCTCTGTGACCATTTTCTCTTCCCTAAACAGTGGACCCACAGGACTAAACATTTTAATTCTAGCCCAACACTGAGCACACCTGATTCAAACAACCAACTAACCATCAAGCCTGCTATTCGTTGAATCAGGTGTATTATTGCAGTGCTGGAACAAATCTCGACAGTCCCCAGAACTAAAAGAGAGAAATAGAGAAATGTTGCCCTCTGTGTAATACTGGTAGTGTGATCCACCAGCCTTATCAGTCTTATTGAGACGTTTCATTGCAATACTGATAGCTTGTTCAGCCAATAAAAACAGGTGTAGTCACAGAACGTATCGGTCACAGAACGTACCGGTCACAGAACGCACCGGTCACAGAACGTACCGGTCACAGAAAGTATCGGTCACAGAACGTATCGGTCACAGAACGTATCGGTCACAGAAAGTATCGGTCACAGAACGTATCGGTCACAGAACGTATCGGTCACAGAACGTACCGGTCACAGAACGTATCGGTCACAGAAAGTATCGGTCACAGAAAGTATCGGTCACAGAAAGTATCGGTCACAGAACGTACCGGTCACAGAACGTATCGGTCACAGAAAGTATCGGTCACAGAACGTATCGGTCACAGAACGTATCGGTCACAGAACGTATCGGTCACAGAAAGTATCGGTCACAGAAAGTATCGGTCACAGAACGTATCGGTCACAGAAAGTATCGGTCACAGAACGTATCGGTCACAGAAAGTATCGGTCACAGAACGTATCGGTCACAGAACGTATCAGTCACAGAACGTATCAGTCACAGAAAGTATCATAGCACTGGCAGGAAGATATTAAATCTGGGTCTGCTCCTCCCTGAGACGTCGTTACACTCTAAATGTGACTTGAAATGTTCCTGAAATAAAACTTGACACACACACATATGCGCGCACACACACACACACACACACACACACACACGTGCACACGCACACGTGAGTGATAACCTGCTAGTGAGTGATATATCTCACCCGCAAGACATAAAACATGACTCCCATCCCTTCTTCAGGCCCTGCTGGGAAGCCATAGGATCTATGTGTGTGTGTGTGAGTGTTTCAGTGGTTATCAGTCCTTCCGCTACACTCACAGCCCTAAAGACACATCACACACACAGTACCTGAAGGGTCTCACACACACACACACACACACACACACACACACACACACACACACACACACACACACACACACACACACACCTCTTGGGCTTGCAGACCTTTGTGACTTACCATCACATAACGGCCAGAGAAAAGTGTGCGTGTGTGACCCTCCAGGTACTGTGTGTGTCCATGTGTGTTTGAGAAGCAGCCTGTACGTGTATTCCCTCCCCACAGATTCAAGGTCTAAAATCCTGAAATGTCTCTAACAACTACATGTACAATTCTCTGCCCTGTTCCATCCCACACTAGAAGCCAGCATCTATACAAGTCTCAAGACCAGGAGAGGAAAGGCCATTATCAGGTAGGGTGGAAAGAGAGAGGAGACAACAAGAAAACACAGACAGAGAGAGAGACCAACACAGTTACATACTGTAGGTTGGCCCATGGAACATCCACCCAGAAACAAGAGAAAACCATTAAAAAACAGTTAAATCTGGGCACACTACATCAGGAGAAGTTCAACCAAGGTGACGGAGAGAAGGAGAAAAACAGAGAGAGAAAGCGCTGAGGCAGTTGCGGTAGCAAGAAGCAGCGAGGAGGAGAAGCACTCAAACTGAGCTCACCACAGAAAGAAAAAATTATAATCTTGAAATGAAGAAATGAAGAAAGTTCTGCGAGACAGATAGAGCACAGTGATAAACAACCAGACACTGCAGAAGAGAGAGAGAGAGAGAGAGAGAGAGAGAGAGAGAGTCTTAACTGAGTTTAGTTTTTGCAATCATTCTGTCACATACATAAAGTATACTTTAAAGTACTACTTAAGTAGTTTCTTGGGGTATCTCTACTTTACTATTTGCTTTTACTTTACTACATTCCTAAAGAAAATAATGTACTTTTTACTCCATACATACATGAACATCCCTGGTCATCCCTCTGCCTCTGATCTGGCCGACTCACTAGACAGTGAACATCCCTGGTCATCCCTCTGCCTCTGATCTGGCTGACTCACTAGACAGTGAACATCCCTGGTCATCCCTCTGCCTCTGATCTGGCTGACTCACTAGACAGTGAACATCCCTGGTCATCCCTCTGCCTCTGATCTGGCCGACTCACTAGACAGTGAACATCCCTGGTCATCCCTACTACCTCTGATCTGGCCGACTCACTAGACAGTGAACATCCCTGGTCATCCCTACTACCTCTGATCTGGCTGACTCACTAGACAGTGAACATCCCTGGTCATCCCTCTGCCTCTGATCTGGCCGACTCACTAGACAGTGAACATCCCTGGTCATCCCTACTACCTCTGATCTGGCCGACTCACTAGACAGTGAACATCCCTGGTCATCCCTCTGCCTCTGATCTGGCCGACTCACTAGACAGTGAACATCCCTGGTCATCCCTACTACCTCTGATCTGGCCGACTCACTAGACAGTGAACATCCCTGGTCATCCCTCTGCCTCTGATCTGGCCGACTCACTAGACAGTGAACATCCCTGGTCATCCCTACTACCTCTGATCTGGACGACTCACTAGACACTGAACATCCCATGTCATCTCTACTGCCTCTGATCTGGCCGACTCACTAGACAGTGAACATCCCTGGTCATCCCTACTACCTCTGATCTGGCCGACTCACTAGACAGTGAACATCCCTGGTCATCCCTCTGCCTCTGATCTGGACGACTCACTAGACAGTGAACATCCCTGGTCATCTCTACTGCCTCTGATCTGGCTGACTCACTAGACAGTGAACATCCCTGGTCATCTCTACTGCCTCTGATCTGGCTGACTCACTAGACAGTGAACATCCCTGGTCATCCCTCTGCCTCTGATCTGGACGACTCACTAGACAGTGAACATCCCTGGTCATCCCTACTACCTCTGATCTGGCTGACTCACTAGACAGTGAACATCCCTGGTCATCTCTACTGCCTCTGATCTGGCTGACTCACTAGACAGTGAACATCCCTGGTCATCTCTACTGCCTCTGATCTGGCCGACTCACTAGACAGTGAACATCCCTGGTCATCCCTACTACCTCTGATCTGGCCGACTCACTAGACAGTGAACATCCCTGGTCATCCCTACTACCTCTGATCTGGCTGACTCACTAGACAGTGAACATCCCTGGTCATCCCTCTGCCTCTGATCTGGTGGACTCAGTAAACAGTGAACATCCCTGGTCATCCCTCTGCCTCTGATCTGGTGGACTCACTAAACAGTGAACATCCCTGGTCATCTCTACTACCTCTGATCTGGCTGACTCACTAAACACAACTTCTTAGTTTGTAAATGATGAGGAAGTGTTGGAGTGTGCCCCTGGCTATCCGTAAATAAAATAAAAACAAGAAAACTGGTCCATCTGGTTTGCTTAATATAAGCATTTTTAAATTATTTATATTTTTACTTTTAATACGTAAGTATATATTTGCAATTACATTTACTTTTGATACTGAAGTATATTTAAACCCAAATACTTTGACTCAAGTAGTATTTTACTGGGTGACTTTCACTTTTACTTGAGTCATTTTCTATTAAGGGATCTTTACTTTTACTCAAGTATGAGGAGTTTCTCCTTTCTATGTAATGGCACTTGAACAGGGGGAGTGGCTCTGACCGATAGTTTCTCCTTTCTATGTAATGGCACTTGAACAGGGGGGAGGGGCTCTGACCGATAGTTTCTCCTTTCTATGGCTCTGACCGATAGTTTCTCCTTTCTATGTAATGGCACTTGAACAGGGGAGGCTCTGACCGATAGTTTCTCCTTTCTATGTAATGGCACTTGAACAGGGGGGAGGGGCTCTGACCGATAGTTTCTCCTTTCTATGTAATGGCACTTGAACAGGGGGAGGCTCTGACCGATAGTTTCTCCTTTCTATGTAATGGCACTTGAACAGGGGGAGGCTCTGACCGATAGTTTCTCCTTTCTATGTAATGGAACTTGAACAGGGGGAGGCTCTGACCGATAGTTTCTCCTTTCTATGTAATGGCACTTGAACAGGGGGAGGCTCTGACCGATAGTTTCTCCTTTCTATGTAATGGCACTTGAACAGGGGGAGGCTCTGACCGATAGTTTCTCCTGGACAGGTCTAGGGTTGCAAAATTCCCCGGTTTCCCAGAAATATTGGGCCTGGTAGGAGGAATCCTGCTTATTCGCTCGTAATTCCAGGGATCTTACAACCAGGATTTCTGGAAAACCAGGGGAATATTTGGAAAGTTACCAAACCCTAGTCAGGTCAAGATAAAACACCTGGACAAATGTCTTTGTAGAAATAACTGGCATAATTATGTGGTTGTGACCAAGTGGTTTCATCACATCAGATGAAAGACAAAACATGGCGTCTATTTTCGTCTCAACGCACTACTGATCTAATTCGCTTCAAGTGTTCAAACGCTGGACCAGGAAGCATCAGTGACAGGGTCCAGATACAGTGTGTGTCTTTCCCAAATGGCACCCCATTGGCTGTATAGATCAAATCAAATCAAACGTATTTATATAGCCCTTCTTACATCAGCTGATATCTGATGTCAAAATGCTGTACAGAAACCCTAAAACCCCAAACAGCAAGCAATGCAGGTGTAGAAGCACGGTGGCTAGGAAAAACTCCCTAAAAGGCCAAAACCTAGGAAGGAACCTAGAGAGGAACCACACAGAGCACCCTATGGGCCCTGGTCGAAAGTAGTGCACTACATAGTAAATAGGATGCCATTTGGGATGAAACCTGTGCACCTGAAGAGAGTAGCCCTTATGTAATTGAGTGTGCAGGTCCTTTGGTAATGTGATTTCAAGGGTTGACTGTGTTAGGGTAAGATGGACAGATCTGATGGTTTATTAAGTCATAGGGTGGGCTGTGCAGCTTGCTGCATTTTCTCAAAACCTAACCCAACTAGCACATTTGGTTCCTTGGAAGTTATGGGAACGTATGTTTTCGGTTCCACATACGTTTCCTGACTGTTAAAAAAGGGAATAATTATTTTTAGGTTACAGGGAGATTCTGATAATTTTTTACTCTGGTTCCTTGAAAGTGTTCGTGGGAGATTTTATTAAAGCTCTGAGAATGGAAATTATAAGTTGTTTGGAGTTTTTTTTGTTGAATAACGTCTTTAAAACTTTGAATAAAACTTTGAATAACACTTTTAATAACACTGCTAGCTCATTTTGGCTGAACTTTTTGAACTCCAGGCACAGAAAGGACACAACAAAATGTATTTCCTTAGGCATTCAGCATGCAAACATATTTCTTTAAAAAAAATTGTGACTAGGCACTAGTAAGATTTTAATATATTATCTTTTTTCATCTGTCCGTGGAATAAGTCCACTGCCCCACCAGGATGTAACTAGCATGCCATGTATTCAAACAGAACCCATTTCAAAGGGAACAAGCAGTATTATTCTAACCTCAGTGTGTAAACATATACAGTACAAAACACAGGTAAATTACGTTTTTTTGACTGCACTGGGCCTACATTTTTAAATAGAACCTTCAGGAAACCTGTAAGAAACGTAATGCTGAAGTCAGTGGCAGCCGGTGATGTTTTTTTTTGAATGAACATGGCCTTATTTCTGTTACTGTATATTGGAGGACTCGCATTCATATTCCATTCACACAGCTCAATGTAACAACGATAGGTTTAGGCTTCTACTACACATGATACTCAAATGTTCCCTATACTGTACCCATCATGAGGTTGCTACAACCTAGCCTATGCATGAAGGCTGACAACATAGTCATTCCGCTACAATCATGCAGTACAGTGTACAGTCAGCAAGCAGTTTAGCAGTTACAGCGGCGGGCACCGGTGGCAATACATGTATAAAACCAGCATGGATAGCCATATCCAGCTAGCTAACATAGCGTCTTTCTCTTTTTGAGCCGGGTGTTTGAGTAGGCTTACCTAGCTGGCTGCATTCGCTGCGTAAGTGAAAGTGAAAGTAAAAGACAACGAAATATAGCTCTCTCTCTCTCTCTCTTTTTGCTTCTCCTTAATTTTTAAAGTAATTAATTTCTTCAAAACTGTTCAACTATTTTCTTTCTCTCTCTTTGAGTCAACTGCTCACCAAATTATATGCACTGTAGTGCTATCTAGCTGTAGCTTTCAGTACTAGATCCATTCTCTGATCCTTTGATTGTGTAGACTACATGTCAGTTCATATTGCAAGAGCTCTGACAGGTTGGAGGATGTTCTCCAGATGTTGTCATAATTACTGTGTAAGTCTCTGGAAAGGGGGTGAGAACCATGAGCCTCCTAGGTTTTGTATTGAAGACGGAAACTAGCTGTCCTCCGGATACACCATGGTGCTACACTACAGAGTGCTTTTGAGGCTACTGTAGACCTTCATTGTAAAACAGTGTTTGGTGACATGTGAACATATTTAGTATAGTTTTATCTTAAAAATATTTTACTTTAAAAAAATTAAAAAATTCACTGAGGAGTATGGTCCACTCCTTCCTTCGCTGAGGAGTATGGTCCACTCCTTCCTTCGCTGAGGAGTATTGTCTACTCCTTCCTTCGCCGAGGAGCCTCCACTGGCGGAAGTACTGAAATTGCCACAGAAGAACGATGAATTTGAGAACATGACTTTAAATAGAACCACGAGTTTCTAGAACATTATCAAACATGAAATTAAATTTAACCATGTTTGAACTTTCAGGAGACATTCTGTTAAAGTAATGAAATACCAAGAAAATAATGCTTTTTGCTCAAGTTTCTTAAATGTTCTGAGAATGTTCCAAAGCCGAACAACTATCCTGCATATTCCCGTAAAGTTGGGGGAAGGCTGGATGCAATATAACCATAGGACCACCATTCTCTAAGAAGCATATGGTTCCCATAACGTTATGTGCTTGCTGGGAAGAGCCCAACTCAGACGTACAGTACTAAGGAACATGATCAAAGGAACACCGTCTGCTCTCCAGGGATCTGATTCCCAGGGATCTGATTCCCAGTATTCATAAACACACACACAGACAATCACACACAACACACACACAATCACACACACACAAACACGCACACACACACACAAACACACACACAAATACACCCTTGCTATCAGCTGTCGTCTAGACCCCCCATCGTAACCACACTTGAGTGATGACAATCATACATTGTGTCCTTATACCAAATGACTTTGCGATGCAATAGCTTTAGTTAAGGGCTGTACAGTATGAATGAATAGGCCCATTCATAAGCTACAGTACATTCACACAGCTCTTAGCCTAAATCCAAATACTGTCAGCCATAAACCTGATTTATAACAAACATGCATGAACGGACAGCAACGTGTATACACACATGCACGTGCATGCACACGCACACACACACACACACAGACACACACACACACACACACACACACACACACACACACACACACACACACACACACACACACACACAGACACGCACACACACAGCCCAACAATATTCCTCAAATATGTCCACAAGGCTAGAGTTGAAACTGCTCAATCTGATTAACTATAATGTAAATGGGTTTACAGCACATTGTACTGTATAGAGCTGTGCTTTGGAAGTGCTTTGGCTTAGCCAAGTTTAGCCGGGTTTATTCAGGTGGTTATGAAGGCTAATAAAATGACCGTATATCATTATGATGGAGATATAATGTAGCAAATATGTCAAATAAATGTTCACGGTGGTTTATTGTTCAGTCCTGAGAATGGTGTGGAGTGATAATCAATCATTTGATATCATTTAAACGAGGTTATTTGTAATTTAGGCTAATCCCATGTGTTATGAGTGAGGGAAGCAGCTTTCGCAAGTGCTGAAGTCTGAGTGGGTCTGAGTGGGTTTTTTGCGAGTGTTTGTGTGTGTTTGTGTGTGTTGTTAGTGAGAGATGGACACAGATGTGGAGAGTGCTCCAGGGGGGTTCTGTGTTTCTCATCCCCAGCCCTCCTCTCTCTACCAAACACACACACACACACACACACCCTCGCTCACCTTCTTTCTCTCGTTAGGCAATGTACACTTCCTTCCTTCTTTCTCTCAGTCCCTCTTTAGCTACCTTTCCCCTTCTCCTACATTCTCCCTCTGTTTCTCTCTCTGTTTCTCTCTCTCTCTCTGTTTCTCTCTCTCTTTCCCTCTGTTTCTCTCTCTCCCTCTGTTTCTCTCTCCCTCTGTTTCTCTCTCTCTCTCCCTCTGTTTCTCTCTCTCCCTCTGTTTCTCTCTCTCCCTCTGCTTCTCTCTCTCCCTCTGTTTCTCTCTCTCCCTCTGCTTCTCTCTCCCTCTGCTTCTCTCTGCCTCTGCTTCTCTCTCTCCCTCTGTTTTTCTCTCTCCCTCTGCTTCTCTCTCTCCCTCTGCTTCTCTCTCTCCCTCTGCTTCTCTCTCTCTCCCTCTGCTTCTCTCTCTCTCCCTCTGCTTCTCTCTCTCTCCCTCTGCTTCTCTCTCTCCCTCTGCTTCTCTCTCTCCCTCTGCTTCTCTCTCTCCCTCTGTTTTTCTCTCTCCCTCTGCTTCTCTCTCTCCCTCTGTTCCTCTCCCTCCCTCTGCTTCTCGCTCTCCCTCTGTTTCTCTCTTTCCCTCTGCTTCTCTCTCTCCCTCTGCTTCTCTCTCTCCCTCTGTTTCTCTCTCTCCCTCTGTTTCTCTCTCTCTCTTACCCTCTGTTTCTCTCTCTCCCTCTGTTTCTCTCTCTCTTTCCCTCTGTTTCTCTCTCTCTTTCCCTCTGTTTCGCTCTCTCTCTTACCCTCTGTTTCTCTCTCTCTCTTACCCTCTGCTTCTCTCTCTCCCTCTGTTTCTCTCTCCCTCTGTTTCTCTCTCCCTCTGTTTCTCTCTCTCCCTCTGTTCTCTCTCTCTCCTCTCCTTTCTCTCTCTCCCTCTGTTTCTCTCTCTCCCTCTGCTTCTCTCTCTCCCTCTGCTTCTCTCTCTCCCTCTGCTTCTCTCTCTCTGTTTCTCTCTCTCTGTTTCTCTCTCTCCCTCTGCTTCTCTCTCTCCCTCTGCTTCTCTCTCTCCCTCTGCTCTCTCTCTCTGCTTCTCTCTCCCTCTTTCTTCTCTCTCTCCCCCTCTGTTTCTCTCTCTCCCTCTGTTTCTCTCTCTCCCTCTGTTTCTCTCTCTCCTCTCTGTTTCTCTCTCTCCCTCTGTTTCTCTCTCTCTTTCCCTCTGCTTCTCTCTCTCCTCTCTCCCTGCTTCTCTCTCTCCCCTCTGTTTCTCTCTCTCCCTCTGTTTCTCTCTTTCCCTCTGTTTCTTTCTCTCCCTCTGCTTCTCTCTTTCCCTCTGTTTCTCTCTCTCCTCTGTTTTCTCTCTCCCTCTGTTTTTCTCTCTCCCTCTGCTTCTCTCTCTCCCTCTGCTTCTCTCTCTCCCTCTGCTTCTCTCTCTCCCTCTGCTTCTCTCTGTTTCTCTCCTCTGCTTCTCTCTCCCTCTGCTTCTCCTCTGCTTCTCTCTCTCTCCCTCTGCTTCTCTCTCTCCCTCTGCTTCTCTCTCTCCCTCTGCTTCTCTCTCTCCCTCTGCTTCTCTCTCTCCCTCTGTTTTTCTCTCTCCCTCTGCTTCTCTCTCTCCCTCTGTTCCTCTCCCTCCCTCTGCTTCTCGCTCTCCCTCTGTTTCTCTCCTTCCCTCTGTTTCTCTCTCTCCCTCTGCTTCTCTCTCTCCCTCTGCTTCTCTCTTTCCCTCTGCTTCTCTCTCTCCCTCTGCTTCTCTCTCTCCCTCTGTTTCTCTCTCTCCCTCTGTTTCTCTCTCTCTCTTACCCTCTGTTTCTCTCTCTCCCTCTGTTTCTCTCTCTCTTTCCCTCTGTTTCTCTCTCTCTTTCCCTCTGTTTCTCTCTCTCTCTTACCCTCTGTTTCTCTCTCTCTCTCTCCCTCTGTTTCTCTCTCCCTCTGTTTCTCTCTCGCCCTCTGTTTCTCTCTCTCCCTCTGTTTCTCTCTCTCCCTCTGTTTCTCTCTTTCCCTCTGTTTTTCTCTCTCCCTCTGCTTCTCTCTCTCCCTCTGCTTCTCTCTCTCCCTCTGTTTCTCTCTCTCCCTCTGTTTCTCTCTCTCCCTCTGTTTCTCTCTTTCCCTCTGTTTCTTTCTCTCCCTCTGCTTCTCTCTTTCCCTCTGTTTTTCTCTCTCCCTCTGTTTCTCTCTCCCTCTGTTTTTCTCTCTCCCTCTGCTTCTCTCTCTCCCTCTCAAATCAAAATCAAATCAAATCAAATTTTATTTGTCACATACACATGGTTAGCAGATGTTAATGCGAGTGTAGCGAAATGCTTGTGCTTCTAGTTCCGACAATGCAGTGATAACCAACAAGTAATCTAACTAACAATTCCAAAACTACTGTCTTATACACAGTGTAAGGGGATAAGGAATATGTACATAAGGATATATGAATGAGTGATGGTACAGAGCAGCATACAGTAGATGGTATCGAGTACAGTATATACATATGAGATGAGTATGTAGACAAAGTAAACAAAGTGGCATAGTTAAAGTGGCTAGTGACATAAGAATGCAGTCGATGATCTAGAGTACAGTATATACATATGCATATGAGATGAATAATGTAGGGTAAGTAACATTATATAAGGTAGCATTGTTTAAAGTGGCTAGTGATATATTTACATCATTTCCCATCAATTCCCATTATTAAAGTGGCTGGAGTTGGGTCAGTGTCAATGACAGTGTGTTGGCAGCAGCCACTCAATGTTAGTGATTGCTGTTTAACAGTCTGATGGCCTTGAGATAGAAGCTGTTTTTCAGTCTCTCGGTCCCAGCTTTGATGCACCTGTACTGACCTCGCCTTCTGGATGATAGCGGGGTGAACAGGCAGTGGTTCGGGTGGTTGATGTCCTTGATGATCTTTATGGCCTTCCTGTAACATCGGGTGGTGTAGGTGTCCTGGAGGGCAGGTAGTTTGCCCCCGGTGATGCGTTGTGCAGACCTCACTACCCTCTGGAGAGCCTTACGGTTGAGGGCGGAGCAGTTGCCGTACCAGGCGGTGATACAGCCCGCCAGGATGCTCTCGATTGTGCATCTGTAGAAGTTTGTGAGTGCTTTTGGTGACAAGCCGAATTTCTTCAGCCTCCTGAGGTTGAAGAGGCGCTGCTGCGCCTTCTTCACAACGCTGTCAGTGTGAGTGGACCAATTCAGTTTGTCTGTGATGTGTATGCCGAGGAACTTAAAACTTGCTACCCTCTCCACTACTGATCCATCGATGTGGATAGGGGGTGTTCCCTCTGCTGTTTCCTGAAGTCCACAATCATCTCCTTAGTTTTGTTGACGTTGAGTGTGAGGTTATTTTCCTGACACCACACTCCGAGGGGCCCTCACCTCCTCCCTGTAGGCCGTCTCGTCGTTGTTGGTAATCAAGCCTACCACTGTTGTGTCGTCCGCAAACTTGATGATTGAGTTGGAGGCGTGCATGGCCACGCAGTCGTGGGTGAACAGGGAGTACAGGAGAGGGCTCAGAACGCACCCTTGTGGGGCCCCGTGTTGAGGATCAGCGGGGAGGAGATGTTGTTGCCTACCCTCACCACCTGTGGGCGGCCCGTCAGGAAGTCCAGTACCCAGTTGCACAGGGCGGGGTCGAGACCCAGGGTCTCGAGCTTGATGACGAGCTTGGAGGGTACTATGGTATTGAATGCCGAGCTGTAGTCGATGAACAGCATTCTCACATAGGTATTCCTCTTGTCCAGGTGGGTTAGGGCAGTGTGCAGTGTGGTTGAGATTGCATCGTCTGTGGACCTATTTGGGCGGTAAGCAAATTGGAGTGGGTCTAGGGTGTCAGGTAGGGTGGAGGTGATATGGTCCTTGACTAGTCTCTCAAAGCACTTCATGATGACGGAAGTGAGTGCTACGGGCGGTAGTCGTTTAGCTCAGTTACCTTAGCTTTCTTGGGAACAGGAACAATGGTGGCCCTCTTGAAGCATGTGGGAACAGCAGACTGGTATAGGGATTGATTGAATATGTCCGTAAACACACCGGCCAGCTGGTCTGCGCATGCTCTGAGGGCGCGGCTGGGGATGCCGTCTGGGCCTGCAGCCTTGCGAGGGTTAACACGTTTAAATGTCTTACTCACCTCGGCTGCAGTGAAGGAGAGACCGCATGTTTTCGTTGCAGGCCGTGTCAGTGGCACTGTATTGTCCTCAAAGCGGGCAAAAAAGTGATTTAGTCTGCCTGGGAGCAAGACATCCTGGTCCGTGACTGGGCTGGGTTTCTTCTTGTAGTCCGTGATTGACTGTAGACCCTGCCACATGCCTCTTGTGTCTGAGCCATTGAATTGAGATTCCACTTTGTCTCTGTACTGACGCTTAGCTTGTTTAATAGCCTTGCGGAGGGAATAGCTGCATTGTTTATATTCGGACATATTACCAGACACCTTGCCCTGATTAAAAGCAGTGGTTCGCGCTTTCAGTTTCACGCGAATGCTGCCATCAATCCACGGTTTCTGGTTTGGGAATGTTTTTATCGTTGCTATGGGAACGACATCTTCGACGCACTTCTCTCTCTCCCTCTGCTTCTCTCTCTCCCTCTGCTTCTCTCTCTTACCCTCTGTTTCTCTCGCTCCCTCTGTTTCTCTCTTACCCTCTGTTTCTCTCTCTCTATTTCTCTCCCTCTGTTTTTCTCTCTTACCCTCTGTTTCTCTCTCTCTCTTACCCTCTGTTTCTCTCTTACCCTCTGTTTCTCTCTCTCTCTTACCCTCTGTTTCTCTCTTACCCTCTGTTTCTCTCTCTCTCCCTCCCTCTGTTTCTCTCTCTTACCCTCTGTTTCTCTCTCTCTCTCTCTCCCTCTGTTTCTCTCTCTTTCCCTCTGTTTCTCTCTCTCTTACCCTCTGTTTTTCTCTCTCCTCTGCTTCTCTCTCTCCCCTCTGCTTCTCTCTCTCCCTCTGTTTCTCTCTCTCCCTCTGTTTCTCTCTCTCCTCCCTCTGCTTCTCTCTCTGTTTCCCTCCCCTCTGTTTCTCTCTCCCTCTGTTTCTCTCTCTCCCTTCCCTCTGTTTCTCTCTGCTTCTCTTTCCCTCTGTTTCTCTCTCTCTTTCCCTCTGTTTCTCTCTCTCTTTCTTTCCCTCTGTTTCTCTCTCTCTCTCCCTCTGTTTCTCTCTCTCCCTCTGCTTCTCTCTCTCCCTCTGTTTCTCTCTCTGCTTCTCTCTCTCCCTCTGTTTCTCTCTCTCCCTCTGTTTCTCTCTCTCCTCTGTTTCTCTCCCTCTCTCTCTCCCTCTGTTTCTCTCTGTTTCTCTCTCTCCCTTTCTCTCTCCCTCTGTTTCTCTCTCTCCTCTGCTTCTCTCTCTCCCTCTGTTTCTCTCTCTCCCTCTGTTTCTCTCTCTCTCTCTCTCTCTCTGTTTCTCTCTCTCCCTCTGCTTCTCTCTCTCCCCCTCTGTTTCTCTCTCTCCCTCTGTTTCTCTCTCTTTCCCTCTGTTTCTCTCCCCTCTTTTCCCTCTGTTCTCTCTCTCCCTCTGTTTCTCTCTCTCCCTCTGCTTCTCTCTCTCTCTGCTTCTCTCTCTCCTCTGTTCTCTCTCTCCCTCTGTTTCTCTCTCTCCCTCTGTTTCTCTCTCCCTCTGTTTCTCTCTCTCCCTCTGCTTCTCTCTCTCCCCCTCTGTTTCTCTCTCTCCCTCTGCTTCTCTCTCTCCTCCTCTATTTCTCTCTCCCTCTGCTTCTCTCTCTCCCTCTGTTTCTCTCCCTCTTTTCCCTCTGTTTCTCTCCTTTCCCTCTGCTTCTCTCTCTCCCTCTGCTTCTCTTCCCTCTGCTTCTCTTTCCCTCTGTTTCTCTCTCTCCCCTCTGTTCTCTTCTTCCTCTGTTTTCTCTCCCTCTGCTTCTCTCTCTCCCTCTGCTTCTCTCTCTCCCTCTCTGCTTCTTCTCCTCCCTCTGTTTCTCTACTCCCTCTGCTTCTCCCTCTCCCTATGTTTCTCTCTCCCCTCTGTTTCTCTCTCTCCCTCTGCTTCTCTCTCCCTCTGTTTCTCTCTCTTTCCCTCTGTTTCTCTCTCTCCCTCTGCTTCTCTCTCCCCTTGCTTCTCTCTCTTCCCTCTGTTTCTTCTCCTCTCCCTCCCTCTGCTTCTCTCTCTCCCTCTGCTTGCTTCTCTCTCTCCTCTGCTTCTCTACTCTCTCCCTCTGCTTCTCTACTCCCTCTGCTTCTCTCTCTTCTGTTTCTCTCTCACTCTGTTTCTCTCTCTCCCTCTGCTTCTCTCTCTCCCTCTGCTTCTCTCTCTCCCTCTGTTTCTCTCTCTCCTCTGCTTCTCTCTCTCCTCTGTTTCTCTCTCCCCTCTGCTTCTCTCTCTCTGTTTCTGTTTCTCCCTCTCTCTCTCTCTCTCTGTTTCTTCTCTCTCTCCCTCTGTTTTCTCTCTCCCCTCTGTTTCTCTCTCTCCCTCTGTTTCTCTCTCACTCTGCTTCTGCTTCTCTCTCCCTCTGCTTTCTCTCTCTCCCTCTGCTTCTCCCTCTCCCTCTGTTTCTCTCCCTCTGTTTCTGCTTCTCTCTCCTCTGTTTCTCTCTCCCTCTGCTTCTCTCTCTCCCTCTGTTTTCTCTCTCCCTCTGTTTCTCTCTCTCTCTGTTTTCTCTCTTTCCTCTGTTTCTTCTCTCTCTTACCTCTGTTTCTCTCTTTCCCTCTGTTTCTCTCTCTCTCTTACCCTCTGTTTCTCTCTCCCTCTGTTTCTTCTCTCTCCCTCTGTTTCTCTCCTCTCTCCTCTGTTCTCTCTTACCCTCTGTTTCTCTCTCTCTCTTCCCTCTGTTTCTCTCTTCCCTCTGTTTCTTCTCTCTCTCCCTCTGTTTCTCTCTCTCCCTCTGTTTCTCTCTCTTCCCCTTGTTCTCTTTCCCTCTTCTCTGTTTCTCCCTCTGCTTCTCTCTCTACCTCTGTTTCTCTCTCTCTCTCCCTCCCTCTGTTTCTCTCTCTCTCTCTCCCTCTGTTTCTCTCTCTCTCTTTTCTTCTCTCTCTCCTCTCCCTCTGTTTCCCTCTGCTTCTCTCTCCCTCTGTTTCTCTCTCTCTTACCCCTCTGTTTCTCTCTCCTCTGCTTCTCTCTCTCCTCTGTTTCTCTCTCTCCTCTGCTTCTCCCTCTGTTTCTCCTCTTTTCTCTCTCTCTCTCTCCCCTCTGTTTCTCTCTTGCTCTCTGTTCCCTCTCCCTTCTCTCTCTCCCCTCTGCTTTCTCTCTCTCCCTCTGTTTCTCTCTCTCCCTCTGTTTCTCTCTCTCCCTCTTTCCCTCTCCCTCTCTCTCTCTCCCTCTGCTTCTCTCTCTCCCTCTGTTTCTCTCTCTCTCCTTCTTCTCTTTCTGTTTCTCTCTCTCCCTCTGCTTCTCTCTCTCCCTCTGTTTCTCTCTCTCCCTCTGTTTCTCTCTCCCTCTGTTTCTCTCTCTCCCTCTGTTTCTCTCCTCCTCTGTTTCTCTCTCTTCCCTCTGCTTCTCTCTCCCTCTGTTTCTCTCTCCCTCTTTTCCTCTCTGCTTCTCTCTCTCCCTCTGTTTCTCTCTCTCTCTGTTTCTCTCTCTCTCTCCCTGTTTCTCTCTCTCCCTCTGTTTCTTCTCTCTCTCCCTCTCCCCTCTGCTTCCTTCTGTTTCTCTTTTTCCCTCTGTTTTTCTCTCTCCCTCTACTTCTCTCTCTCTCCTCTGCTTCTCTCTCTCCTCTCTGTTTCTCTCTCTCCCTCTGCTTTCTCTCTCCCTCTGCTTTCTCTCTCCCTCTGTTTCTCTCTCTCCCTCTGCTTCTCTCTCTTACTCTGTTTCTCTCTCTCCCTCTGTTTCTCTCTCTCTTCCTCTGTTTCTCTCTCCCCCTCTGTTTCTCTCTCCCTCTGTTTCTCTCTCTCCCTCTGCTTCTCTCTCTCCTCTCTTTCTCTCTCTCCCTCTGTTCCTCTCTCTCCCTCTGTTTCTCTCTCTTCTCCTTCTCTGTTTCTCTCTCTGTTTCTCTCCTCTGTTTTCTCTCTTACCCTCTGCTTCTCTCTCTCTTACCCTCTGTTTCTCTCTTCCCTCTGTTCTTCTCTCTCTTACCCTCTGTTTCTCTCTTCCTCTGTTTCTCTCTCTTTCCCTCCTGTTTCTCTCTCTCTCCCTCTGTTTCTCTCTTTTCTCTCTCCCTCTGCTTCTCTCTCTCCTCTGTTTCTCTCTCTCCCTCTGTTTCTCTCTCTCTCTTACTCTGTTTTTCTCTCTCTCCCTCTGCTTCTCTCTCTCTGCTTCTCTCCCTCTGTTTCTCTCTCTCTGCTTCTCTCTCTCCTCTGTTTCTCTCTCTTTCTCTGTTTTCTCTCTCTCCTTACGCTCTGTTTTTCTCTCTCCCTCTGTTTATCTCTCTCCCTCTGCTTCTCTCTCTCTGCTTCTCTCTCTCCCTCTGCTTCTTTCCCCTCTGCTTCTCTCTCTCTCTTTCCTCTGTTTCTCTCTCTCTCTTTTCCTCTCTGCTTCTCTCTCCCTCTGCTTCTCTCTCTCCCTCTGTTTCTCTCTCTCTCCCTCTGTTTCTCTCTCTCCTCTTTTCTCTCTCTTCCCTCTGCTTCTCTCTTCCCTCTGCTTCTCTGTCTCTGCTCTCTCTCTCCCTCTGTTTCTCTCTCTCCCTCTGTTTCTCTCTCCCCTCTGTTTCTCTCTCCCCCTCTTCTCTCTCTCCCTCTGTTTCTCTCTCTCTGCTCTCTTCCTTCCTGCTTCTCTCTCTCCCTCTGCTTCTCTCTCTTCCCTGTTCTCTTTCTCTCTCTCTCTCTTCCTCTGTTTCTCTCTCTCCCCTCTGCTTCTCTCTCTCCCTCTGCTTCTCTCTCTCCCTCTGCTTCTCTCTTCCCCTCTGTTTCTCTCTCTCCCTCTCTCTCTGTTTCTCTCTCTCTTTTCCTCTCCGTTTCTCTCTCTCCCTCTGTTTCTCTCTCCTCTGTTTCTCTCTCCCTCTGTTCTCTCTCTCCCTGTTTCTCTCTTCCTCTGCTTTCTCTCTCTCTGCTTTCTCTCTCCCTCTGTTTCTCTCTCTCCTTCTGTTTCTCTCTCCCTCTGTTCTTCTCTTTCCCTCTGTTTCTCTCTCTCCCTCTAGCTTCTCTCTCCCCTCTGCTTCTCTCTCTTCTCTCTGTTTTCTCCTCCCTCTTCCTTCTCTCTCTCCCTCTGCTTCTCCCTCTCCCTATGTTTCTCTCTCCTCTGTTTCTCTCTCTCTCTCTGCTTCTTTCTCTCTCCACTCTGCTTTCTCTCTCCCTCTGTTTCTCTCCTCCTCTGTTTCTCTCTCTCCCTCTGTTTCTCTCTCCTCTGTTTTCTCTCTTTCCCTCTGTTTCTTTCTTTCCCTCTGTTTTCTCTCTCTCTCTTTCTCTCTCTCCACCCTCTGTTTCTCTCTCTCCCTCTGTTTTTCTCTCTCCCTCTGTTTTTTCTTTCCCTCTGTTTCTCTCTTTCCCTCTGTTTCTCTCTCTCCCTCTTCTTCTCTCCCTCTGCTTCTCTCTGTTCTGTCTCTCTCTCCCTCTGTTTCTCTTCTCCCTCTGTTTCTCTCTCCCTCTGCTTCTCTCTCTCCCTCTGTTTCTCTCTCTCTGTTCTGCTTCTCTTTCTCCCTGTTTTCTCTCTCCCTCTGCTTCTCTCTCTCTTACCCTCTGTTTCTCTCTCTCCTTCTCTCTGCTCTTTCCCTCTGCTTTTCTCTCTCCCTCTGCTTCTCTCTCTCTCTCTTACCCTCTGTTTTCTCTCTCCCTCTGTTTCTCTCTCTCTCTCTCCCTCTGTTTCTCTCTCCACCTCTGTTTCTCTCTCTCTATTTCTCTCCTCTGCTTTTTCTCTCACTCCTCTGTTTTCTCTCTCTCTTCCCTCTGTTTCTCTCTTACCCTCTGTTTCTCTCTCTCTCTCTCTCCCTCTGTTTCTCTCTTACCTCTGTTTCTCTCTCTCTCACCCTCTGTTTCTCTCTCTTACCCTCTGTTTCTCTCTCTCTCTCCCTCTGCTTTTCTCTCTCTCTCTCTCTCTCCTCTGTTTCTCTCTCTCTGTTTCTCCTCTGTTTCTCTCTCTCCCCTCTGCTTCTCTCTCTCTCTTCCTCTGTTCTCTCTCTCTCTATGTCTGTTTCTCTCTCTTTCCCTCTGTTTCTCTCTCTCTGTTTCTCTCTCTCCCTCTGTTTCTCTGTTTTTTCTCTCTCCCTCTGCTCTCTTCTCTCTCCCTCTGCTTCTCTCTCTCCCTCTGTTTCTCTCTCTCCCTCTGCTTCTCTCTCTCCCTCTGTTTCTCTCTCTCCTCTTTCTCCCTCTGTTTCTCTCTCTCTCTTTCCCTCTGTTTCTCTCTCTTCCCTCTGTTTCTCTCTCTCTGCCTCTGTTTCTCTGTTTCTCTCCCTCTGTTTCTCTCTCCTCTGTTTCTCTCTCTCTCACTCCCTCTGCTTCTCTCTTTCCTCTGCTTTCTCTCTCTCCCTCTGTTTCTCTCTCTCTTTTCTCTGTTTCTCCCTCTTCCTCTCCCTCTGTTTCTCTCTCCCTCTGTCTCTCTTTCCTCTCTCCTCTTCTCTCTCCCTCTGTTTCTCTCTCTCTCCTCTGTTTCTCTCTCTCCCTCTGTTTCTCTCTCTCTGCTTTTCTCTCTCTCTCTCCTGTTTCTCTCTCTCCCTCTGTTTCTCTCTCTTCTGTTGTTTCTCTCTCCCTCTGTTTCTCTCTCCTCCTGCTTCTCTCCTCTGCTTCTGTTTCTCCTCTCTCCCTCTCTTCCTCTGCTTTCCCTCCTGTTTCTCTCTCTCTCTCTGCCCTCTGTTTCTCTCCCTCTCTGCTTCTCTCTCTCTCCCTCTGCTTCTCTGTCTCCCTCTGCTTCTCTCTCTCCCTCTGTTTCTCTCTTTCCCTCTTTTCTCCCTCTGTTTCTCTCTCTCCCTCTGTTTCTCTCTCCCCCTGTTTCTCTCTCCCTCTGTTTCTCTCTACCTCTGCTTCTCTCTCTCCCTCTGCTTCTCCTCTCCTCTGTTTCTCTCTCTCCCTCTGTTTCTCTCTACCCTCTTGTTTCTTTTCCCTCTGTTTCTCTCTTCTCTCTCTTACCCTCTGCTTCTCTCTCTCCCTCTGCTTCTCTCTCTCCCTCTGTTTCTCTCTCTCCTTCTGCTTCTCTTTCCCTCTGTTTTTCTCTCTCCCTCTCTGCTTCTCTCTCTCTTACCCACTCTGTTTCTCTCTCTCCCTTCTGCTTCTCTTTCCCTCTGTTTTCTCTGCTCTCCCTGCTTTCTCCTCTGCTTACCCTCTGTTTCTCTCTTACCCTCTGTTTCTCTCTGTTTCTCTTCCCTCTGTTTCTCTCTTACCCTCTGTTTCTCTTCCTCTATTTCTCTCCCTCTGTTTTCTCTCTTACCTCTGTTTCTCTCTCTCTCTCTTACCTCTGTTTCTCTCTTCCCTCTGTTTCTCTCTCTCTCCCTCCCTCTGTTTCTCTCTCTTACCCTCTGTTTCTCTCTCTCTCTCCTCTCTGCTTCTTTCCCTCTCTCTCTCTCCCTCTGTTTCTCTCTCTTTTCCCTCTGTTTCTCTCTCTCTTTCTCCTCTGTTTTCTCTCTCTCTGTTTCTCTCTCTCTCTCCTCTGCTTCTCTGTCTCCCTCTCTGCTTCTCTCTCTCCCTCTTTTCTCTCTCTCTCTCTTTCTCTCTGTTTCTCTCTCTCTGTTTCTCCTCCTCTGTTTCTCTCTCTTTCTGTTTCTCTCTCCCTCTGTTTCTCTTCTCTCCCTCTGCTTCTCTCTCCCCTCTGCTTCTCTCTCTCCCTCCTGCTTCTCTCTCTCCCTCTTCTCTCTCTCTCCCTCTGTTTCTCTCTCTCTTTTCCCTCTGTTTTCTCTCTCTCTCTTTCCTGCTTCTGTTTCTCTCTCTCTCTCTTTCCCTCTGCTTCTCTTTCTCTCTCTGTTTCTCTCTTCTCCTCTTGTTTCTCTCTCTCTCTCCCTCTGCTTCTCTCTTTCCCTCTGCTTCTCTCTCTCTCCCTCTGTTTCTCTCTCTCCTCCCTCTGCTTCTTCTCTCCCTCTCCCTCTGTTTCTCTCTCTCCTCTGTTTCTCTCTCTCCCTCTGTTTCTCTCTTTCCTCTCTGTTTCTCTCTCTCTGCTCTCCCTCTCTCTCTCCCCTCTGTTTCTCTCTCCCCTCTGCTTCTCTCTCTCCCTCTCTGCTCTCTCTCTCCCTCTGTTTCTCTCTCTCCCTCTGTTTCTCTCTCTCTCTGTTTCTCTTCTCTCTCCCTCTGTTTCTCTCTCTCTGCTTCTCTCTCTCCCTCTGTTTCTCTCTCTCCTTCTGCTTCTCTTTCCCTCTGTTTTTCTCTCTCTCCCTCTCTGTTCTCTCTCTCCCTCTGTTTCTCTCTCTCCCCTCTGTTTCTCTCTCTGCCCTCTGTTTCTCTCTTCCCTCTGTTTCTCTCTTCCCTCTGTTTCTCTCCCTCTGTTTTTCTCTCTCTCCTCCCCTCTGTTTCTCTCTCTCCTGTTTCTCTCTCTTTCCTCTGTTTCTCTCTCTCTCTGCTTCTCTCCCTCTGCTTTCTCTCTTCCCTCTGTTTCTCTCTCCCTCTGTTTCTCTCTCTCCTTTTCTCTCTCTCTCTTCTTCTCTCCCTCTGCTTCTCTCTCCCTCTGCTTCTCTCTCTCCTTCTGTTTCTCTCTCCCCTCTGTTTCTTCTCTCTCTTCCTCTGTTTTTCTCTCTTACCCTCTGTTTCTCTCTCTCCCTCTGCTTCTCTTTCTCCCTGCTTCTCTCTCTCCCTCTGCTTCTCTCTCTCTCCCTCTGTTTCTCTCTCCCCTCTGTTTCTCTCTCTCTCTTACCCTCTGTTTTTCTCTCTTACCCTCTGTTTCTCTCTCTCTGCTTCTCTCTCTCTGTCTTCTCTCTCCCTCTGCTTTCTCTCTCTGCTCTTTTTCTCTCTTTCTCTCTTTCCCTCTGTTTCTCTCTCTCTCTTTCCACTCTGTTTCTCTCTCTCTCCTCTGTTTCTCTCTCTCCCTCTGTTTCTCTCTCTCCCCCTCTTTATCTCTCTCCCTCTGTTTCTCTCTCTCTCTCCCTCTGTTTCTCTCTTTCTCTGCTTCTCTCTCTCCCTCTGCTCTCTCTCTCCCTCTGTTTCTCTCTCTCCTCTTTTCTCTTCTCTCTTTCTCCTCCTCTGTTCTTCTCTCTCTTTCCCTCTGTTTCTCTCTCTCCCTCTGTTTCTCTCTCTCCCTCTGTTTCTCTCTCTCCCTCCTGTTTCTCTCTCCCTCTGCTTTCTCTCTCCCTCTGCTTCTCTCTTTCCCTCTGTTTCTCTCTCTCCCTCTGTTCCTCTCTCTCCCTCTGTTTCTCCTCTCTGTTTCTCTCTCTCTTTCTCCTCTGTCTCTCTCTCTCTCTCTCTTTCTGCTTCTCTTTCTCCTCTGTTTCTCTGCTTCTCCCTCTGTTTCTTCTCTCTCTCTCTCTCCTCTGTTTCTCTCTCTCCTCTGCTTCTCTCTCTCCCTCTGTTTCTCTGTCTCCCTCTGCTTTCTCTCTCTCTGCCTCTCTCTCTCCCCTCTCTCTCCTCTGTTTCTCTCTCTCTCTCTTTCTCTCTTTCTCTCTCTTTTTCTCTGTTTCTGCTTCTCCCTCTCTGTTTCTCTCTCCCTCCCCTTGCTTCTCTCTCTCCCTCTGCTTTCTCTCTCTCCTCTGCTTCTCTCTCTCCTTCTGCTTCTCTCTCTCTCTGCTTTCTCTCTCCTCTGCTTCTCTCTCTCCCTCTGCTTCTCTCTTTCCCTCTGTTTTTCTCTCTCTCCTTCTGCTTCTCTTTCCCCTCTGCTTTCTCTCCCTCTGTTTCTCTCTCTCCTCTGTTTCTCTACTCCTCTGTTTCTCTCTCCCTCTGTTTCTCTCTCTTACCCTCTGTTTCTCTCTTCCCTCTGCTTCTCTCTCTCTCTACTTTTCTCTCTTACCCTCTGTTTCTCTCTCTCTCTTACCCTCTGTTTCTCTCTTACCCTCTGTTTCTCTCTCTCTCCTCTGTTTCTCTCTCCCTCTGTTTCTCTCTCTCCCTCCCTGTTTCTCTCTCTTACCCTCTGTTTCTCTCTCTCCCTCTGTTTTCTCTCTCTCCCTCTGTTTCTCTCTCTCCCTCTGTTTCTCTCTCTCCCTTCTGTTTCTCTCTCTCCCTCTGCTTCTCTCTCTCCCTCTGCTTCTCTCTCTCCTTCTGCTTCTCTCTCTCCCTCTGCTTCTCTCTCTCCCTCCTCTGCTTCTCTCTCTCTCCTCTGCTTCTCTCTCCCTCTGTTTCTCTCTCTCCTCTGCTTCTCTTTCTCCCTCTGTTTTCTCCTCCCTCTGCTTCTCTCCCTCTGTTTCTCTCCCTCTGTTTCTCTCTCTTTCTGTTTCTCTCTTTCCCTCTGTTTCTCTCTCTCTGCTTCTCTCTCTCTTCCCTCTGTTTCTCTCTCTCCCTGTTTCTCTCTCTCCCTCTGTTTCTCTCTCTCCCTCTGTTCTCTCTTCCTCTGCTTCTCTCTCTCCTCTGTTTCTCTCTCCCTCTGTTTCTCTCTCTCCTCTTTTCTCTCTCCTCTGTTTCTCTCTCTCACCCTCTGTTTCTCTCTCTTCCTTACCCTCTGTTTCTCTCTCTCCTGCTTTCTCTCTCTGCTTCTCTCTCTCTGTTTCTCTCCTGCTGTCTCTCTCTCCCTCTGTTTTCTCTCTCTCCCTCTGCTTCTCTCTCTCCCTCTGTTTCTCTCTCTCTCCTCTGTTTCTCTCTCTCTCCTCTGCTTTTTTCTCTCTCCCTCTGTTTCTCTCTCTCTCCCTCTGTTTCTCTCTCCCTCTGTTTCTCTCTCCCTCTGTTTCTCTCTCTCTCTGTTTCTCTCTCCCTGTTTCTCTCCTCTGTTTCTCTCTCTCCTCTTTTCTCTCTCTCCTTCTGTTTCTCCCTCTTACTCCCTCTGCTCTGCTCTCTCTTCCCTCTGTTTCTTCTCTCTCTTCCCCTCTGTTTCTCTCTCCCTCTTTTCTCTCTCTCTCCTCTCTCTCCCTCTGTCTCTCCTCTCTGTTCTCTCTTTCCTCTCTTTCTCTCTCTGTTTCTCTCTCTCTCCCTCTGTTTCTCTCTCTCCTCTGTTTCTCTCTCTCCCTCTGTTTCTCTTCTCTCTGTCTCTCTCCCTCTGCTTCTCTCTCTCCCTCTGTTTCTCTCTCTCCTGCTCTGTTTCTCTCTCTCCTCTGCTTCTCTCTCTCCTCTTCTCTCTCTCCCTCTGCTTCTCTCTCCCTCTGTTTCTCTCTCTCCTCTGTTCTCTCTCTCCCTCTGTTTCTCTCTCTCTCTTGCTTCTCTCTCCCTCTTCTCTCTCTCCCTCTGCTTTCTCTCTCTCCCTCTGTTCCTCTGTTTCTCTCTCCTCTGTTTCTCTCTCTCCCTCTGTTTCTCTGTTTCTCTCTCTCCTCTGTTTCTCTCTCTCTCTCTGTTCTCTCTTTCTCCTCTGTTTTCTCTCTCTCCCTCTGTTTCTCTCTCTCCCTCTGTTTCTCTCTCTCCCTCTGCTTCTCTCTTTTTCCTCTCCCTCTGTTTCTCTCTCTCCTTCCTCTCTGCTTTTCTCTCTCCTCTCTCTCTTCCCTCTGTTTCTCTCTCTCCCTCTGTTTCTCTCTTACCCTCTGTTTCTCTCTCTCCCTCTGCTTCTCTCTCTCCCTCTGCTTCTCTCTCTCCTTCTGCTTTCTCTCCTCTGCTTCTCTCTCTTTCCCTCTGTTTCTCTCTCTCTCTCCCTCTGTTCTCTCTCTTACCCTCTGTTTCTCTCTCTCCTTCTCTGTTTCTCTCTCCCTCTGTTTTTCTCTCTCCCTCTGTTTCTCTCTCTCTTACCCTCTGTTTCTCTCTCTCCCTCTGCTTCTCTCTCTCCTCTGCTTCCTCTCTGCTTTCTCTCTCTTTCCTCTGTTTCTCTCTTTCTCTCCCTCTGTTTCTCTCTCCTCTGTTTCTCTCTCTCTCTTACCCTCTGTTTCTCTTCCCTCTTTTCTCTCTCTCTCTTTTCTCCTCTGTTTCTCTTCCCTCTGTTTCTCTCTCTCTCTTCCCTCTGTTTCTCTCTTCTTTCTCTCCCTCTCTCTCTCTCCTCTCTTCTCCCTCTCTCTCTCTCCCTCTGTTTCTCTCTCCCTCTGCTTCTCCCTCTGTTTCTCTCTCTCCCTCTGTTCTCTCTCTCCCTCTGTTTCTCTCTCTCCCTCTTCTCTCTCTCTCTCTCTCTCCCTCTTTTCTCTCCCTCTGTTTCTCTCTCTGTTTCTCTCTTCTCTCCCTCTCCTTCTCTTCTCTCCCTCTGCTTCTCTCTCTCCTCTGTTTCTCTCTCCCTCTGCTTTCTCCTCTCTGCTTTCTCTCTCTCCCCCTCTTCTCTCCTCTCTTTCCCTCTGCTTCTCTCTCTCCTCTGTTTCTCTCTCTCCTCTGTTTCTCTCTCTCCCTCTACCTCTCTGCTCCCTCTCTGTTTCTCTCTCCCTCTGCTTCTCTCTCTCTCCCTCTGTTTCTCTCTCTCTCTTTTTTCTCTCTCTCTCTTCCCTCTGTTTCTTTCTCTTCTTTCCCTCTGTTTCTCTCTCTCCCTCTGTTTCTCTCTCTCCCTCTTTCTCTCTCTTTCTCTGCTTCTCTCTCTCCCTCTGTTTCTCTCTTTCCCTCTTGTTTCTCTCTCCTCTGCTTCTCTCTCTCCCCCTGCTTCTCTCTCTCCCTCTTTTCTCTCTCCCTCTGTTTCTCTCTCTCTTCTCCCTCTCTTCTCTCTTTCTCTCTCCTCTGTTTCTCTCTCTCCCTCTGTTTCTCTCTCTCCTTCTGTTTCTCTCTCTCTGTTTCTCTCTTTCTCTCTCTCTCTCTCTCTCCCTCTGTTTCTCTCTTTCCCTCTGTTTCTCTCTCTCCCTCTGTTTCTCTCTCTCCTCTCTTTTCTCTCTCCCTCTGTTTCTTCTCTCTCTCCCTCTGTTTCTCTCTTACCCTCTGTTTCTCTCTCTCTCTTTCTCTCCCTCTGTTTTTCTCTCTCCCTCTGTTTCTCTCTCTCCCTCTGTTTCTCTCTCTCCTCTGCTTTCTCTCTCCCTCTGCTTCTCTCTCCCTCTCTCCCTCTGTTTTCTCTCCCTCTCTTTCTCTCTCTCCCTCTGTTTCTCTCTCCCTCTGCTTCTCTCTCTCCCTCTGTTTCTCTCTCTCCTCTTCCCTCTTTTCTCCTCTGTTTCTCTCTCTCTCTCTGCTTCTCTTCCCTCTGTTTCTCTCTCTCCCTCTGTTTCTCTCTCTCTCCCTCTGCTTCTCTCTCTCCCTCTGTTTCTCTCTCCCTCTGTTTCTCTCTCTCTGCTTCTCTCTCCCTCTGTTTCTCTCTCTTTCCTCTGCTTCTCTCTCTGTCTGCTTCTCTCTCCCTCTGTTTCTCTCTCCCCCTCTGTTTCTCTCTCTCCCTCTGTTTCTCTCTCTCCCTCTGTTTCTCTCTCCTCTGCTTTCTCTCTCTCTCCCTCTGTTTCTCTCTCTCTGTTTCTCTCTCTCCCTCTCTTCTCTCTCTCCCTCTGCTTCTCTCTTTCCCTCTGTTTCTCTCTCTCCTCTCTCTCTCTGCTTCTCTCTCTCCTCTGTTTCTCTCTCCCTCTGTTTTCTCTCTTTCTCCTCTGCTTCTCTCTCTCTCTCCCTCTGTTTCTCTCTCTCCCTCTGTTTCTCTCTCTCCCTCTGTTTCTCTCTCTCCCCTCTGTTTCTCTCTCTGTTTCTGTTTCTCTCTCTCCTCTGTTTCTCTCTCTCCCTCTGTTCTCTCTCTCCCTCCTGTTTCTCTCTCTCCTCTTCTGCTCTCTCTCTTCCTCTGTTTCTCTCTCTCTCCCTCTGCTTCTCTCTCCTCTTTTCCTCTCTGTTCTCTCTCTCCCTCTGCTTCTCTCTCCCCTCTGTTTCTCTCTCTCCCTCTGCTTCTCTCTCTCTCCCTCTGTTTCTCTCTCTCTCTGTTTCTCTCTTCTCTCCTCCCTCTGCTCTCTCTTCTCCCTCTTTTCTCTCTCCCTCTGTTTCTCTCTCCCTCTGTTTCTCTCTCTCTGCTTCTCTTTCCCTCTGTTTCTCTCTCTCTCTGCTTCTCTCTCTCCCTCTGTTTCTTCTCTCTCCTCCCTCTGTTTCTCTCTCTCCCTCTGTTTTTCTCTTACCCTCTGTTTCTCTCTCTCCTCTGCCCTCTGTTTCTCTTTCTCCCCTCTGTTTCTCTCTCTCCCTCTGTTTCTCTCTTCTCTTTTCTCTGTTTCTCTCTCTTCCCTCTGTTTCTCTCTCCCTCTGCTTCTCTCTCTCCCTCTGTTTCTCTCTCTCCCTCTGTTTCTCTCTCTCCTCTCTTTCTCCCTCTGTTTCTCTCTTCCCTCTGTTTCTCTCTCTCCCTCTGTTTCTCTCTCCTCTGTTTCTCTCTCTCCTCTGTTTTCTCTTTCCCTCTGTTTCTCTCTCTCCCTCTGTTTCTCTCTCTCTCTTCCCTCTGTTTCTGTTTCTTCTGCTTCCTCTCTTTCTCTCTTTTTTCCCTCTCTGTTTCTCTCTCCTCTCTCTTACCCTCTGTTTCTCTCTCTCTCTCCCTCTGTTTCTCTCTCTCTCTCTTCTCTCTGCTTCTCTCTCTTTTCTCTCTCTCTCTCTCTCTCTGTTTCTCTCTCTCTGTTTCTCTCTCTCTCTTTCCCTCTCTCCTCTGTTCTCTCTCCTCTGCTTCTCTCTCTCTCCTCTGTTTCTCTCTCTCCCTCTGTTTCTCTCTCTCCCTCTGTTTCTCTCTCCTCTGTTTCTCTCTCTCCCCTCTGTTTCTCTCTCTCCCTCTGTTTCTCTCTCTTCCCTCTGCTTTCTCTCTCTCCCTCTGTTTCTCTCTCTCTCTTTCTCCTCTGCTTCTCTCTCTCCCTCTGCTTCTCTCTCTCCCTCTGCTTCTCTCTCTCCCTCTGCTTCTCTCTCTCCCTCTTTCTCTCTCTCTCTCCCTCTGTTTCTCTCTCTCCCCTCTGTTTCTCTCTCTCCCTCTGTTTCTCTCTCCCTCTGTTTCTCTCTCTCCCTCTGCTTCTCTCTCCCTCTGTTTCTCTCTCTCCCTCTGCTTCTCTCTCTCTTACCTCTGTTTCTCTCTCTCCCTCTGTTTCTCTCTGCTCTCTGTTCTCTCTTTCCCTCTGTTTCTCTCTCTCCCTCTGTTTCTCTCTCTCCCTCTGTTTCTCTCTCTCTCTACCCTCTGTTTCTCTCTCTCTGTTTCTCTCCCTCTCCCTGCTTTTCTCTCTCCCTCTGTTTCTTCTCTCTCTCTCCTCCCTGTTTCTCTCTCTCTCTCTGTTTCTCTCTCTCTCTCTCTCCTCTGCTTCTCTCTCTCCCTCTGTTTCTCTCTCTCCCTCTGTTTCTCTCTCTCCTCTGTTTCTCTCTCTCCCTCTGTTTCTCTCTCTCTCTCTTCTCTCTGTTTCTCTCTCTCCCTCTGTTTCTCTCTCTCTCTCCTCTGTTTCTCTCTCTCCCTCTGTTTCTCTCTCTCCCTCTGCTCTGCTTCTCTCTCTCCCTCTGTTTCTCTCTCTCCTCTGTTTCTCTCTCTCTCCCTCTGTTTCTCTCTCTCCCTCTGTTTCTCTCTCTCTCTCTCTCCCCTCTGCTTCTCTCTTTCCCTCTGTTTCTCTCTCTCTCTTCCTCTGTTTCTCTCTGCTCTCTTTCTCTCTGCTTCTCTCTCTCCCTCTGTTTCTCTCTCTCCCCTCTGTTTCTCTCTCTCTCCCTCTGTTTCTCTCTCTCCCTCCCTCTGTTTCTCTCTCTCTCTCCCTCTGTTTCTCTCTCTCCTCTGTTTCTCTCTCTCCCTCTGTTTCTCTCCTCTGTTTCTCTCTCTCCCTCTGTTTCTCTCTCTCCTCTGTTTCTCTCTCTCCTCTGTTTCTCTCCCTCTGCTTTCTCTCTCTCCTTCTGCTTTCTCTCCCTCTGCTTCTCTCTCTCCTTCTGTTTCTCTCTCCTCTGCTTCTCTCTCTCCCTCTGTTTCTCTCTCTCCTCTGTTTCTCTCTCTCCCTCTGTTTCTCTCTCTCCCTGTTTCTCTCTCCCTCTTTTCTCTCTCCTTCTGTTTCTCTCTCTCTCCTCTGCTTCTCTCTCTCCCTCTGTTTCTCTCTCTCCCTCTGTTTCTCTCTCTCTCCTCTGTTTCTCTCTCTCCCTCTGTTCTCTCTCTCTCCCTCTGTTTCTCTCTCTCTCTGTCTGCTTCTCTCTTTCCCTCTGTTTCTCTCTCTCCCTCTGTTTCTCTCCCTCTGTTTTCTCTCTCCCTCTGTTTCTCTCTCTCTGCTTCTCTCTCTCCCTCTGTTTCTCTCTCTCCCTCTGTTTCTCTCTCTTCCTCTGTTTCTCTCTCTCTCTCTGTTCTCTCCCTCTGTTTCTCTCTCTCCCTCTGTTTCTCTCTCCCTCTGCTTCTCTGCTCCCTCTCTCTCTCTCCCTCTGTTTCTCTCTCTCCTCTGTTTCTCCCTCTCTGTTCTCTCTCTCTTCTTTCTCTCTGTCTCTCTTTCTCTCTCCTCTCTGTTTTCTCTCTCTGTTTCTCTCTCTCTCTCCCTCTGTTTCTCTCTCCCTCTGTTTCTCTCTCTCTCCCTCTGTTTCTCTCTCCCTCTGTTTCTCTCTCTCTCCCTTTGTTCTCTCTCTCTCCCTTGTTCTCTCTCTCTCCCTCTGTTTCTCTCTCTCTCTGTTTCTCTCTCTCCCTCTGTTTCTCTCTCTCCCTCTGTTTCTCTCTCCTCCTCTGTCTTCTCTCTGTTCCCTCTGTTTCTCTCTCTCCTCTGTTTCTCTCTCTCCTCTGTTTCTCTCTTTCTTTCCCTCTGTTTCTCTCTCTCTCTCCCTCTGTTTCTCTCTCTCCCTCTGTTTTCTCTCTCCCTCTGTTTCTCTCTCTCCCTGCTTTCTCTCTCTCCCTCTGTTTCTCTCTCTCCCTCTGTTTCTCTCTCTCCCTCTGTTTTCTCTCTCCCTCTGCTTCTCTCTCTCCTCTGTTTCTCTCTCCCTCTGTTTCTCTCTCTCCTCTGTTTCTCTCTCTCCCTCTGTTTCTCTCTTTCCCTCTGTTTCTCTCTCTCTCTTTCCTCCTCTGCTTCTCTCTCTCCCTCTGTTTCTCTCTCTCCTCTGTTTCTCTCTTTCCCTCTGTTTCTCTCTCCTCTGTTTCTCTCTCTCTCATTTTCTCTCTCTCCCTCTGCTCTCTCTCTGCTTCTCCCTCTCTTCTCTCTCCCTCTGCTTCTCTCTCTCTCCCTCTGTTTCTCTCTCTCCTCTCTTCTCCTCTGCTTCTCTCTCTCCCTCTGTTTCTCTCTCTCTCTCTGTTTCTCTCTCTCCCTCTGTTTCTCTCTCTCCTCTGTTTCTCTGTCTCCTCTCTGTTTCTCTCTCTCCCTCTGTTTCTCTCTCTCCCTCTGTTTCTCTCTCCCTCTGCTTCTCTCTCTCCCTCTGTTTCTCTCTCTCCCTCTGTTTCTCTCTCCCTCTGTTTCTCTCTCTCCCTCTGTTTCTCTCTCTCCTGCTTCTCTCTCTCCTTCTGTTTCTCTCTCTCCCTCTGCTTCTCTCTTTCCCTCTGTTTCTCTCTCTCTCTTACCCTCTGTTTCTCTCTCTCCCTCTGCTTCTCTCTCTCCCTCTGCTTCTCTGTCTCCCTCTGCTTCTCTCTCTCCCTCTGTTTCTCTCTCTCCCTCTCTCTCCCTCTGTTTCTCTCTCTCCCTCCGTTTCTCTCTCTCCCTCTGTTTCTCTCTCCCTCTGTTTCTCTCTCCCTCTGTTTCTCTCTCTCCCTCTGTTTCTCTCTCTCCTGCTTCTCTCTCTCCTTCTGCTTCTCTCTCCCTCTGCTTCTCTCTCTCCTTCTGCTTCTCTCTCCCTCTGCTTCTCTCTTTCCCTCTGTTTTTCTCTCTCCCTCTGCTTCTCTCTCTCCCTCTGCTTCTCTCTCTCCCTCTGCTTCTCTACCTCCCTCTGCTTCTCTACTCCCTCTGCTTCTCCCTCTCCCTATGTTTCTCTCTCCCTCTGTTTCTCTCTCTCCCTCTGCTTCTCTCTCCCCTCTGTTTCTCTCTCTCCCTCTGTTTCTCTCTCTCCCTCTGTTTCTCTCTCTCCCTGTTTCTCTCTTTCCCTCTGTTTCTTTCTCTCCCTCTGCTTCTCTCTTTCCCTCTGTTTCTCTCTCTCCCTCTGTTTCTCTCTCTCCCTCTGTTTTTCTCTCTCCCTCTGTTTCTCTCTTTCCCTCTGTTTCTCTCTTTCCCTCTGCTTCTCTCTCTCCCTCTGCTCCTCTCTCCCTCTGCTTCTCTCTCTCCTTCTGCTTCTCTCTCACTCTGCTTCTCTCTCTCCCTCTGCTTCTCTCTCTCCCTCTGCTTCTCTCTCTCCCTCTGTTTCTCTCTCTCCTTCTGCTTCTCTTTCCCTCTGTTTTTCTCTCTCCCTCTGCTTCTCTCTCTCTTACCCTCTGTTTCTCTCTCTCCTTCTGCTTCTCTTTCCCTCTGTTTTTCTCTCTCCCTCTGCTTCTCTCTCTCTTACCCTCTGTTTCTCTCTTACCCTCTGTTTCTCTCTCTCTCTTACCCTCTGTTTCTCTCTTACCCTCTGTTTCTCTCTCTCTATTTCTCTCCCTCTGTTTTTCTCTCTTACCCTCTGTTTCTCTCTCTCTCTTACCCTCTGTTTCTCTCTTACCCTCTGTTTCTCTCTCTCTCTCCCTCTGTTTCTCTCTTACCCTCTGTTTCTCTCTCTCTCTCTGTTTCTTTCTCTCTTCTGTTTCTCTGTCTCTCTCTCTCTTCCCTCTGTTTCTCTCTCCCTCTGTTTCTCTCTCTTTCCCTCTGTTTCTCTCTCTCTCTTACCCTCTGTTTTTCTCTCTCCCTCTGCTTCTCTCTCTCCCTCTGCTTCTCTGTCTCCCTCTGCTTCTCTCTCTCCCTCTTTTTCTCTCTCTCTCTTTCCCTCTGTTTCTCTCTCTCTCTTTCCCTCTGTTTCTCTCTCTCCCTCTGTTTCTCTCTCTCCCTCTGTTTCTCTCTCCCCCTCTGTTTCTCTCTCTCCCTCCCTCTGCTTCTCTCTTTCCCTCTGCTTCTCTCTCTCTTTCCCTCTGTTTCTCTCTCTCTCTTTCCCTCTGTTTCTCTCTCTCTCTTTCCCTCTGTTTCTCTCTCTCTCTCTTTCCCTCTGCTTCTCTTTCTCCCTCTGTTTCTCTGCTTCTCTCTCCCTATGTTTCTCTCTCTCTCTTTTCCTCTGCTTCTCTCTCTCCCTCTGCTTCTCTCTCTCCCTCTGTTTCTCTCTCTCCCTCCGTTTCTCTCTCTCCCTCTGTTTCTCTCTCTCCCTCTGTTTCTCTCTCTCCCTCTGTTTCTCTCTTTCCCTCTGTTTTTCTCTCTCCCTCTGTTTTCTCTCTCCCTCTGCTTCTCTCTCTCCCTCTGCTTCTCTCTCCCCTCTGCTTCTCTCTCTCCCTCTGCTTCTCTCTCTCCCTCTGCTTCTCTCTCTCCCTCTGTTTCTCTCTCTCCCTCTGCTTCTCTCTCCCTCTGCTTCTCTCTCTCCCTCTGCTTCTCTCTCTCCCTCTGTTTCTCTCTCTCCTTCTGCTTCTCTTTCCCTCTGTTTTTCTCTCTCCCTCTGCTTCTCTCTCTCTTACCCTCTGTTTCTCTCTCTCCCTCTGTTTCTCTCTTACCCTCTGTTTCTCTCTTACCCTCTGTTTCTCTCCCTCTGTTTTTCTCTCTTACCCTCTGTTTCTCTCTCTCTTACCCTCTGTTTCTCTCTTACCCTCTGTTTCTCTCTCTCTCTTACCCTCTGTTTCTCTCTTACCCTCTGTTTCTCTCTCTCTCCCTCCCTGTTTCTCTCTCTTACCCTCTGTTTCTCTCTCTCTCTCTCTCCCTCTGCTTCTCTCTCTCCCTCTGTTTCTCTCTCTTTCCCTCTGTTTCTCTCTCTCTCTTACGCTCTGTTTTTCTCTCTCCCTCTGCTTCTCTCTCTCCCTCTGCTTCTCTCTCTCCCTCTGCTTCTCTCTCTCCCTCTGCTTCTCTCTCTCCCTCTTTTTCTCTCTCTCTCTTTCCCTCTGTTTCTCTCTCTCTCTTTCCCTCTGCTTCTCTCTCTCCCTCTGTTTCTCTCTCTCCCTCTGTTTCTCTCTCTCCCTCTGTTTATCTCTCTCCCTCTGTTTCTCTCTCTCACTCCCTCTGCTTCTCTCTTTCCCTCTGCTTCTCTCTCTCTCTCCCTATGTTTCTCTCTCTCTCTTTTCCTCTGCTTCTCTCTCTCCCTCTGCTTCTCTCTCTCCCTCTGTTTCTCTCTCTCCCTCTGTTTCTCTCTCTCCCTCCGTTTCTCTCTCTCTCTCCCTCTGTTTCTCTCTCTCCCTCTGTTTCTCTCTCTCTCCCTCTGTTTCTCTCTCCCTCTGCTTCTCTCTCTCCCTCTGTCTCTCTCTCTCCCTCTGTTTCTCTCTCCATCTGTTTCTCTCTCTCCTGCTTCTCTCTCTCCTTCTGTTTCTCTCTCTCCCTCTGCTTCTCTCTTTCCCTCTGTTTCTCTCTCTCTCTTACCCTCTGTTTCTCTCTCTCCCTCTGCTTCTCTCTCTCCCTCTGCTTCTCTGTCTCCCTCTGCTTCTCTCTCTCCCTCTGTTTCTCTCTCTCCCTCTGTTTCTCTCTCTCCCTCTGTTTCTCTCTCTCCCTCTGTTTCTCTCTCCTCTGTTTCTCTCTCTCCCTCCGTTTCTCTCTCCCTCTGTTTCTCTCTCCTCTGTTTCTCTCTCCTCTGTTCTCTCTCTCCTCTGTTTCTCTCTCTCTCCTGCTTCTCTCTCTGCTTCTCTCTCCCCCTCTGCTTCTCTCTCTCCTTCTGCTTCTCTCTCCCTCTGCTTCTCTCTCTCCCTCTGTTTCTCTCTCTCCCTCTGTTTCTCTCTCTCCCTCTGTTTCTCTCTCTCCCTCCGTTTCTCTCTCTCCCTCTGCTTCTCTCTCCTTCTGTTTCTCTCTCTCCCTCTGCTTCTCTCTCTCCCTCTGTTTCTCTCTCTCCCTCTGCTTCTCTCTCTCTCCTTCTGTTTCTCTCTCTCCCTCTGCTTCTCTCTCTCCCTCTGCTTCTCTGTCTCCCTCTGCTTCTCTCTCTCCCTCTTTTTCTCTCTCTCTCTCTCTTTCCCTCTGTTTCTCTCTCTCTCTTTCCCTCTGCTTCTCTCTCTCCCTCTGTTTCTCTCTCTCCCTCTGTTTCTCTCTCTCCCTCTGTTTGTCTCTCTCCATCTGTTTGTCTCTCTCCCTCTGTTTCTCTCTCCCTCTGCTTCTCTCTCTCTTTCCCTCTGCTTCTCTCTCTCTTTCCCTCTGTTTCTCTCTCTCTTTCCCTCTGTTTCTCTTTCTCTCTTTCACTCTGCTTCTCTTTCTCCCTCTGTTTATCTCTCTCTCTCTCCCTATGTTTCTCTCTCTCTCTTTTCCTCTGCTTCTCTCTCTCCCTCTGCTTCTCTCTCTCCCTCTGTTTCTCTCTCTCCCTTTGTTTCTCTCTCTCCCTTTGTTTCTCTCTCTCCCTCTGTTTCTCTCTCTCCCTCTGTTTCTCTCTCTCCCTCTGCTTCTCTCTCTCCCTCTGTTTCTCTCTCTCCCTCCGTTTCTCTCTCTCCCTCTGTTTCTCTCTCCCTCTGTTTCTCTCTCCCTCTGTTTCTCTCTCTCCCTCCGTTTCTCTCTTTCCCTCTGTTTTTCTCTCTCCCTCTGTTTCTCTCTTTCCCTCTGTTTTTCTCTCTCCCTCTGCTTCTCCCTCTCCCTCTGTTTCTCTCTCTCCCTCTGTTTCTCTCTCTCCCTCTGTTTTTCTCTCTCCCTCTGCTTCTCTCTCTCCCTCTGTTTCTCTCTCTCCCTCTGTTTCTCTCTCTCCCTCTGTTTCTCTCTCTCCTCTGTTTCTCTCTTTCCCTCTGTTTCTTTCTCTCCCTCTGCTTCTCTCTTTCCCTCTGTTTTTCTCTCTCCCTCTGTTTCTCTCTTTCCCTCTGTTTTTCTCTCTCCCTCTGTTTCTCTCTTTCCCTCTGCTTCTCTCTCTCCCTCTGCTTCTCTCTCTCCCTCTGTTTCTCTCTCTCCTTCTGCTTCTCTCTCCCTCTGCTTCTCTCTCTCCCTCTGCTTCTCTCTCTCCTTCTGCTTCTCTTTCCCTCTGTTTTTCTCTCTCCCTCTGCTTCTCTCTCTCTTACCCTCTGTTTCTCTCTCTCCCTCTGTTTCTCTCTTACCCTCTGCTTCTCTCTCTCTATTTCTCTCCCTCTGTTTTTCTCTCTTACCCTCTGTTTCTCTCTCTCTCTTACCCTCTGTTTCTCTCTTACCCTCTGTTTCTCTCTTACCCTCTGTTTCTCTCTCTCTCTTACCCTCTGTTTCTCTCTTACCCTCTGTTTCTCTCTCTCTCCCTCCCTCTGTTTCTCTCTCTTACCCTCTGTTTCTCTCTCTCCCTCCCTCTGTTTCTCTATCTTACCCTCTGTTTCTCTCTCTCTCTCCCTCTGCTTCTCTCTCTCCCTCTGTTTCTCTCTCTTTCCCTCTGTTTCTCTCTCTCTCTTACCCTCTGTTTTTCTCTCTCTCCCTCTGCTTCTCTCTCTCCCTCTGCTTCTCTGTCTCCCTCTGCTTCTCTCTCTCCCTCTTTTTCTCTCTCTCTCTTTCCCTCTGTTTCTCTCTCTCTCTTTCCCTCTGTTTCTCTCTCTCTCTTTCCCTCTGCTTCTCTCTCTCCCTCTGTTTCTCTCTCTCCCTCTGTTTCTCTCTCTCCCTCTGTTTCTCTCTCTCCCTCCATCTGCTTCTCTCTTTCCCTCTGTTTCTCTCTCTCTCTCTTTCCCTCTGCTTCTCTTTCTCCCTCTGTTTCTCTCTCTCCCTCTGTTTCTCCCTCTGTTTCTCTCTCTCCCTCTGCTTCTCTCTTTCCCTCTGTTTCTCTCTTACCCTCTGTTTCTCTCTCTCTCCCTCCCTCTGTTTCTCTCTCTTACCCTCTGTTTCTCTCTCTCTCTCCCTCTGCTTCTCTCTCTCCCTCTGTTTCTCTCTCTTTCCCTCTGTTTCTCTCTCTCTCTTACCCTCTGTTTTTCTCTCTCTCCCTCTGTTTTTCTCTCTCCCTCTGCTTCTCTCTTTCCCTCTGCTTCTCTCTTTCCCTCTGCTTCTCTCTTTCCCTCTGCTTCTCTCTCTCCCTCTGCTTCTCACTCTCCCTCTGTTTTTCTCTCTCCCTCTGTTTTTCTCTCTCCCTCTGCTTCTCTCTCTCCCTCTGCTTCTCTCTCTCCCTCTGCTTCTCTCTCTCCCTCTGCTTCTCTCTCTCCCTCTGCTTCTCTACTCCCTCTGCTTCTCTCTCTCCCTCTGTTTCTCTCTCTCCCTCTGCCTCTCTCTCTCCCTCTGCCTCTCTCTCTCCCTCTGTTTCTCTCTACTCCCCTCTTACTTTGGATATTTACAATATTAAGATAATAAGAATCAAAATTGTCAACGGGACAACAGTAACAACAATAACCAAGGGTCAACATAACCATACATTGAACAATAACAATAAGCATACAGTAGAGGACATGTGCAGGTTGATTGGTCTGTCAGACACTGTCCCTCATCTTATGGCAGGTTGCAATGTAGTGTGCTGCCAACCCACAGCTCTCTGCGTCCTCCCCCAACAGGATGGGTAGTCTACTCTAATCAGAGAGGTCTTTGAAACCTTGAATAAGGGTTTCAAATTTGGGGAACTGACACTCTCTAATTGTTTTGGATTTTTGACTTTGTGCTTTGTGTTTCCCAATATAGTTTTGTTTTGATTGTGTTGTAATTTGTTTTATTCTAATTAATTGGATGTTCTGGTCCTGAGGCTTCAGTGCGTTAGTAGAACAGGTTTGTGAACTCAGCCCCAGGACCAGCTGGATCAGGGGACTATTTTCTTTGCTCAGCTCTTGGTATTGCAGGGCTTGGTAGTGATATGAGAGGGGGTCACTGTATTTGAGATGTTTCCAAAACTTAATTGCTCTTTTTTAAATTTTTTATTATTAGTGGATATTGGCCTAATTCTGCCCTGCATGAATTGTTTGTAGTTTTCCTCTGGACATGTAGGAGAATCTTACAGAACTCTGCATGCAGGGTTTCAATGTGGTGTTTGTCCCATTTGGTGAAATCTTGTTTTGCAAGTGGACCCCACACCTCGCTGCCATAGAGTGCAATTGGTTCAATGACATATTCAATTCGTTTTAGCCTAATTTTAATAGGTATTTCAATTTGAATTTGTTTTTTAATGGCGTAGAATGCCCTGCGTGCTTTCTCTCTCAGTTCATTCACTGCCTCATTAAGTTGTCCAGTTGAGCTTATTTTTAAACCTAAGTAATTGTAGTGTGTGCAGTACTCTGTATACAGTTGAAGTCAGAAGTTTACATACACTTAGGTTGGAGTCATCAAAACTCCACAAATTTCTTGTTAACAAACTATAGTTTTGGCAAGTCAGATAGGACATCTACTTTGTACATGACACAAGTAATTTCTCCAACAATTGTTTACAGACAGATTATTTCACTTATAATTCACTGTATCACAATTCCAGTGGGTCAGATGTTTACATTCACTAAATTGACTGTGCCTTTAAACAGCTTGGACAATTCCAGAAAATGATGTCATGGCTTTAGAAGCTTCTAGTAGGCTAATTGACATCATTTGAGTCAATAGGAGGTGTACCTGTGGATGCGTTTCAAGGCCTACCTTGAAACTCAGTGCCTCTTTGCTTGACATGGGAAAATCAAAATAAATCAGCCCAAGACCTCAGAAAATAAATTGTAGACATCCACAAGCCTGGTTCATCCTTGTGAGCAATTTCAAAATGCCTGAAGGTACCACGTTCATCTGTACAAACAATAGTACCAAAGTATAAATACCATGGGACCACCCAGCCATCATACCGCTCAGGAAGGAGACGCGTTCTGTCTCCTCTGTTCCTCTCTCTCTCTCCCCTCTCTCTGTTTCTCTCTCCATTCTTCTGTCTCTCTCTGTCTTTCTTTCTGACTGTTCTTCTGTTGACGGAATGTCCTCCAATTAGCCTCACAAGGCAACAACACAACACACTACTGAAGACATCCACATCATAAGGACATCACCATGACAACTGTTATACATTGAGGAGCACACACTAGAAAGTCTGACTGTTTTCTGACTACAGAGACAATGCATTATGTGCAAGACCCTATCCAAGTCTCACTCACAGCAACTAATCAAGGCTTTCATTTCTGCTGATGAGACATTAAAGGGAAATTGTAAAAATGACCTGCTATGAGTGTGGAGTGTAGTAAACAGTCACAGTTTAATTTTTTTTTTTCTTACCATTCGGTAGGCACTATACACCGGTGTCCTGTCTGTACAAGCAATGTCCTGTGGGTTGGACATAGGTGAATATAAGGAAGTGTCTTTCATTTCTTCTCCGGTCATGCCCATATACACGCATAGTACATACAGTACTGACAGGACACTGCTGTACTGCCGAGTGACAATATTATAGAATCAAGTAGTGATAGCATCCCACTTGGGTTTAAATACCATTCAAAATCTTTCAAATGCTTTGAGCGTTTGCTCTAGAGCCAGATGGGCAGTGTTGGTGGTTTTGGATCTATTCTATTGGTCCATTGAGCCAGGCAAGCTCAATCAAGCACAGATGAAGTATTTGAAAGGATTTCAAATAGTATTTGAACCAGCTCTGGGTAGCGTTTAATCCATAATGTGAACCCGGTTTGTCAATCAGATGTTTATTCCCCTGTGAGATGCTAGAATGACTCATTGTTTTCCTCCTCTGTTCATTTCCAGTCCATAAACAGTGGCTTAAACGTTGCCGCTCGTAATCGAAGGGGGGATGTGGAGGCGCAAGTGATTTTGCTTGTCAGAAACACCTGCGGATTCGGAGTAAAGAGTTTTCATTGTTTGTGTGTTGTGGTATCCGTCTAGGTAGCATTCAGACGGATAGCCAGTTGCAAAGGAAGCTCCACATGCTGTTCACACTGTGGTATCCACAACCTAATACTTGTCATGCCTGTGTGATAACTCTATACACGTTTGCATCCGCCTGGGACACACACATGTCAATAGACTATCCATTCCACACATTGTAATATAGACCTGTAGGCGGGTGAAAGAGGGCCTCATTGACGCCTCCTCACCGGCGGTAGCTAGTCTAGTGTTTATGTGTGTGTGTGGGATGATAGTGAGGCCAAAGAAATGCGTAATGCATACTCAATATGCACGGCGATGCATTAGAGCCCCAGTCTCCTTTGTTTTAGCCTAACTAATTGGCCCTATGAGAGAGAGATAGAGAGTGGATTTGAGATGCAGTGTGTGTGTGTGTGTTAGTGTGTGTGTGTAGTTACCTCAGAGTGCCTACACACACACTGAACACACACACACACGGTGAGGTAATATACCTGAGTAGAGTTGAGATTAGCATAACCACCCAATCAGAACGCCCAAAAATTGTCGAGGACGTAAAGCGTCGGTTTTGACTGACACTTTCCATTTCACCCCTTTATCTTCTGGAACTATACCGACCACAGGAGAGGAGAGGGGAATGGAGTGATGGAGAAATCACCACAGGAGAGGAGAGGGGAATGGAGTGATGGAGAAATCACCACAGGAGAGGAGAGGGGAATGGAGTGATGGAGAAATCACCACAGGAGAGGAGAGGGGAATGGAGTGATGGAGAAATCACCACAGGAGAGGAGAGGGGAATGGCGTGATGGAGAAACCACAGGAGAGGAGAGGGGAATGGCGTGATGGAGAAATCACCACAGACGGAGGTGGATATAAACAGCGACTGACAATGGTGAAGAGGAGAGGAGAACTCCCATGTCTTCCTCTTTCAGTGGGATTGTCGTTTTGGTTGAGTTGCTTTGGTTGGGGTTTGGAAGCGTAATTTACATGTGGTCGAGAAGATGCTGGTGGTGTGTGTGTGTGTGTGTGTGTGTGTGTGTGTGTGTGTGTGTGTGTGTGCGTGTCAAAGGCCTCTCCAATGACCTTGACTCTAGTGCTACCCATGTTGGCAGTGCCTAGCACAACCACACTTACCCCTGCCAGAGCTTTCCTAAGTCCTAACGAGTCAGTCTAGTCAAGCCATTAATTCCAACACAGTACATTTCCATGTAACCACATGTGTGTGTTCTGGTCCAATCATGTCTTTCATGACGCAACACTATGGTGTCTTTCCTATATTAGCACATCTTTCGCGGACAGTCCTGGACGGCCCTCCTGTTTCTGAGATCTGATGTAATATCAATCCTCCCTACCTTCATTCACTCAATACACCCTCATTTGTCCTGTTAAAAATGTAACGCCCATGTGCTAAACAAAGACAATGATAACACCAGCTTAGTCTCCCTTATCCCAGCTTAGTCTCCCTTATCCCAGCTTAGTCTCCCTTATCCCAGCTTAGTCTCCCTTATCCCAGCTTAGGCTCCCTTATCCCAGCTTAGGCTCCCTTATCCCAGCTTAGGCTCCCTTATCCCAGCTTCGCCAAGGCCCAACCACCCCAGGACAGGGCTGGAATCCTATGGGGCTGGTTGTGTTTCTTAACTGGCAGTGATCACATTGCCAATTATACGGAGGTTGGCAACATATCTCAAATAGCCCATAGAGGCCCATCACACAAAATGAGCCCAGGTATACCAGTCCAAATGTGCTCGTTCAATGGTTTCAGATCAGAAATGGATAGGCACTGGCTGTGATTGTGTGAAAATGTCCTTTTAAAAAGAGAACTCAGGTCAAATGTGTTTCCTGTATTACGCACTATCACTAATAGACGTACAACACATGTAGCCTACAGCTATGTTTATACTGCCCGTTAGCTGTGTTGCTAATTTGGCCTCTGGCACAGACAGAGAACAGCAAAACACAATGACAGAGAATGGACTTCTCTCTCAGCAGCTCATTAAAAAATAAAAACACATTTATGGTTCGTCATTCCATGTGTTTACGTGTGGGCCGGATGGCATTCCCGGGAATCGTGAGTGGGAACTGACAGGACGGGAGTTGCTCGGCTAGCTTGGTGACTACTGTCTGTGTGTGTGAGTGCGTGCGTGCGTGCGTGTGGACTGTTTCCGGAGTTCCTGAGGGCATATGCAAAACCTATTCAAAAGTACAATAGTCATAAATCAAAACGTGCGATGACAGTACGATTGAACAATTTTACCCCCCCAAAAATGTAGAATCAACGGCACTGTGTCAACTTAACGGAAATTCAGCTTGAAAACTTCAATGCAACAAGTAGATAATAGCGATCAAACGTCTCAGAGAACAATTGAATCACAATGCGGCTAAATTCCACTCCGCTCTGCCAATCATGTATGACATGTTACTACGTTCCTCACATGAAGATACAAAGCGACTCTCTCCCACCATCAGTAAATGACCACCTAGCCCAGGGGTGCTTGATGGCGTCTGGCATAAGACTGAATAACAACGCCTCACAGGTCTTGTTCCTTGCTTGAATTTCATGTGCTTGTATCTGCAGGAGGTCAAATCAAATCGAATCAATTTGTATTGGTCCCATACACATATTTAGCAGGTGTTATTGGGGGTGTAGCGAAATGCTTGTGTTCCTAGCTCCGACAGAGCAGTCGTGTCTAACAATTCGCAAACAATACACACACATATAAAAGTAAAAGAATGGAATTAAGAAATATATAAATATTAGGATGACCAATGTCAGAGTTGCATTGACTAAATACAGTATATACATATGAGATGAGTAAAGCAGTATGTAAACATTATTAAAGTGGCCAGTGATTCCAGGGTACTGTAAGTGTACAGTGTAGTCCTTCATGATGATCCTATTGGTAGAGTAGGAGCCTGAGGAGTCCATTAACTACCATGTTAATAATGGCAATGGCACTGGAGAGAGAGAGACAGAGAGACAGAGAGAGAGAGAGAGAGAGAGAGAGAGAGAGAGAGAGAGAGAGAGAGAGAGAGAGAGAGAGAATGGGCTAAATCGAGAGCGAGGGGGTCTGGAATTGCTGACCGATGGCAGTGTGGAGGAGGGGACAAGTGTTGGAAGGCAGTGGCGGTCCTAGTGGGCACCCAGGGGGTCATGGTGGTGGTGTGTCTGTTGTGGTGAGGCATGTAAAACGCCCCTCGGCCTGGTGAGGGAGGACCCCCCCCCCAAGCTGCTGTGTATCTGGTCCCCTGGTGGGTCACATGGGCCTGTGGAAGCCGGTGGCAGATGAGCAGATGACGACGAGGTCATGGGCTATTTTTGAGCTTTCACTGCCAATCTGATGCATTGGCCAACCCCTCCCTCCCCTCCATCCCCCCTCCCCTCTTTTTTCTCCCTGGCATCCCATTTCCCCCTAATTAGGCTTCTAATTAGAGCTCTGGTTTAGTGTGTGTGTGTGTGTGTGTGTGTGGTACAGAGGATGAATCGCCGCTGCCCACTGAGCAGAGCCTGCTCTCTGTGAAGCCTCTGAGGGAGCCAGCCTGCCGGCCATGGGCACCAGTGGAGGAGAAGAGAGGAGCCTGGAGCATCTCAGTTTGGAACCATCTGACGTGTGGCTACTGAAAGGGTTTCAGCGCATATTGTAACATTCTAGAAGGGAGGAACAGGTGCGGTAAACAAGAGGAGGAGTAAGAAAGATTCTGTCACTGCCCGTTGTGACCATCTGACTGTCAACCGGGTGACCAGTGACAACATAACGGGAGAATGTGTGTGGGCAGTGGGTGGGTGTGTCCATGCATGTTTGAGCAGGTTGCACACATGTTTGGGTGGTAGGCATGTGCGTAGGGGACCGTGTGAGTGTGAAGCAGCTGATGGGGTCCAACTGTGATCACAGCAAGGCACGACAGTGAGTAGTGGTGGAGTTGAACGGGCGCATGCTGTGAGTAGTGGTGGAGTTGAACAATGTGACCAGTGAGTAGTGGTGGAGTTGAACGGGCGAGGGATGTGCTTCTGCCAACACACCAGTGAGTAGTGGTGGAGTTGAACGGGCGAGGGATGTGCTTCTGCCAACACACCAGTGAGTAGTGGTGGAGTTGAACGGGCGAGGGATGTGCTTCTGCCAACACACCAGTGAGTAGTGGTGGAGTTGAACGGGCGAGGGATGTGCTTCTGCCAACACACCAGTGAGTAGTGGTGGAGTTGAACGGGCGAGGGATGTGCTTCTGCCAACACACCAGTGAGTAGTGGTGGAGTTGAACGGGCCAGGATGTGCTTCTGCCATGAGTGTGGTGGAGTTGAACGGGCGAGGGATGTGCTTCTGCCAACACACCAGTGAGTAGTGGTGGAGTTGGTGGATGTTGTGAGTAGTGGTGGAGTTGAACGGGCGAGGGATGTGCTTCTGCCAACACACCAGTGAGTAGTGGTGGAGTTGAACGGGCCAGGGATGTGCTTCTGCCAACACACCAGTGAGTAGTGGTGGAGTTGAACACACCAGTGGCCAGGGATGTGCTTCTGCCAACACACCAGTGAGTAGTGGTGGAGTTGAACGGGCGAGGGATGTGCTTCTGCCAACACACCAGTGAGTAGTGGTGGAGTTGAACGGGCCAGGGATGTGCTTCTGCCAACACACCAGTGAGTAGTGGTGGAGTTGAACGGGCGAGGATGTGCTTCTGCCAACACACCAGTGAGTAGTGGTGGAGTTGAACAGGATGTGCTTCTGCCAACACACCAGTGAGTAGTGGTGGAGTTGAACGGGCCAGGGATGTGCTTCTGCCAACACACCAGTGAGTAGTGGTGGAGTTGAACGGGCGAGGGATGTGCTTCTGCCAACACACCAGTGAGTAGTGGTGGAGTTGAACGGGCCAGGGATGTGCTTCTGCCAACACACCAGTGATGTGGTGGAGTTGAACTTGGTGGAGTTGAACTGCCAACACACCAGTGAGTAGTGGTGGAGTTGAACGGGCGAGGATGTGCTTCTGCCATGTGTGGTGGAGTTGAACTGTGCTCTGCCAACACACCAGTGAGTAGTGGTGGAGTTGAACAGTGAGTAGTGGTGGAGTTGAACGGGCCAGGATGTGCTTCTGCCAACACACCAGTGAGTAGTGGTGGAGTTGAACGGGCGAGGGATGTGCTTCTGCCAACACACCAGTGAGTAGTGGTGGAGTTGAACGGGCCAGGATGTGCTTCTGCCAACACACCAGTGAGTGTGAGTAGTGGTGGAGTTGAACGGGCGGATGTGCTTCTGCCAACACACCAGTGAGTGTGGTGGAGTTGAACTTCTGCCAACACACCAGTGAGTAGTGGTGGAGTTGAACGGGCCAGGGATGTGCTTCTGCCAACACACCAGTGGTATGTGCTTGTGCTGCCAACACACCAGTGAGTAGTGGTGGAGTTGAACGTGTGAACACACCAGTGAGTGTGGTGGAGTTGAACGGGCGAGGGATGTGCTTCTGCCAACACACCAGTGAGTAGTGGTGGAGTTGAACGGGCCAGGGATGTGCTTCTGCCAACACACCAGTGAGTAGTGGTGGAGTTGAACGGGCCACACCAGTGAGTAGTGGTGGAGTTGAACGGGCCAGGGATGTGCTTCTGCCAACACACCAGTGAGTAGTGGTGGAGTTGAACGGGCGAGGATGTGCTTCTGCCAACACACCAGTGAGTAGTGGTGGAGTTGAACGGGCGAGGGATGTGCTTCTGCCAACACACCAGTGAGTAGTGGTGGAGTTGAACGGGCGAGGATGTGCTTCTGCCAACACACCAGTGAGTAGTGGTGGAGTTGAACGGGCCAGGGATGTGCTTCTGCCAACACACCAGTGAGTAGTGGTGGAGTTGAACGGGCGAGGGATGTGCTTCTGCCAACACACCAGTGAGTAGTGGTGGAGTTGAACGGGCGAGGGATGTGCTTCTGCCAACACACCAGTGAGTAGTGGTGGAGTTGAACGGGCGAGGGATGTGCTTCTGCCAACACACCAGTGAGTAGTGGTGGAGTTGAACGGGCGAGGGATGTGCTTCTGCCAACACACCCAAGACAGCTGCCCTTTGACATTCATATCACACACAAACCATTAATAAGAATGATACACATCCCCCATCTAAATAAGTCATTGCCAAAATCGTTCAGTGTTCAAAGGAACTTTTCTATTACCATATTTTTGGTAAGACACATATTTTATATTTGGTACTGCCCCACATGCCTTTGAACTAAAAAGGAGAAAAGGACAACCAAAAATGTTTCTTCTTCTCCAAAAAAAAAAAAAACTATTCAAACAACCGTGTCAACTAGCTAGCTAAGCTAGGCTAGCTAGGCTAAGCCACTTTAAAGCTCTTGAGACAAGACAATGCGGATGAAAATATGACTGCTGAAGAGGCAGGAAGCAAATAGCTCAACACTAAGCTGCAATGGATTTCCACTGTCTCTAACGTTGAGCTCCTGCTAGCTCAGAAAGCCAGTCAGAAAGGCTTTGTGAATTTGTTTGTTTGTCCCCCTGCGCAGCTAAAAATATTACTGTTGTCTGCTAGCGCTCTTATTTAAACAGGCCTAAACTATCAAGGCATGTGGAACAGATGTGAGTGAGGCCGGTGCGTGCCAGGGGACACAAATGGGGGTAGCAAGTGTGGCAGGTGGGTAAGGAATGGTGCAGCTGAGGGGCTGGGGAGGTGGTTTCCTGGGCCTTGTTTGTGCACACATGTGGGTTGGGTAAGAGGATCAAGTTCGATAACACACGAAATACGCACAGCTGGTCAGATCTGGTGGTCAGGAAATACGCCTGCTCTAGAACAGGGCTGTCCAACCGTCTTCCTGGAGATCTACCATCCTGTGGGTTTTCAGTCCAACCCTAATTTAACACACCTGATTCTACTAATTAGCTGCTCAAGAAGACCTTAACTAGTTGAATCAGATACGCAAAATTAAGGTTGGACTGAAAACCTACAGGGCGGTAGATCTCCAGGAAGAGGGTTGGACAGAAAGACTACTGGCCCTGGTTACAATGCTCTAGAAATACTCTTGACCCTAGTTACGAAGCTCCAGAAAGACTCCTGGCCCTAGTTACAACGCTTTAGAAATACTCCTGGCCATAGTTACAACGCTCTAGAAATACTCCTGGCCCTAGTTACAATGCTTTAGAAATACTCCTGGCCCTAGTTACAATGTTCTAGAAATACTCCTGGCCTCAGTTACAATGCTTTAGAAATACTCCTGGCCCTAGTTACAATGCTTTAGAAATACTACTGGCCCTAGTTACAATGCTTTTTAAATACTCCTTGCCCTAGTTACAATGCTTTTTAAATACTCCTGGGCCTAGTTACAATGCTTTAGAAATACTCCTGGCCCGTGTTACAATGCTTTAGAAATACTCCTGGCTCAAGTTACAATGCTTTTGAAATACCCCTGGCCCATGGTTCAGGAACAAGGAACCTGGACTGTAAGTAGCTTCAGGTCTTTTATTTGACTCTCTATTCATTTGTGTTGAACACCTGACAAAGACTCAGCAAAGAGATCAAAGACAGCCAGCTACTGTGCTGTCTGTCTGAGGCCCTTTTGTCGCTACTGCCCCGTCCATCATCCCCTGATTCAGGCCTGAGAAGCCAAGCCAAGTGCTTCGCTAAAAGCAGCGCCAAACAAGTGGCAATACAATGGTCCCGTGTGGCTGAGTTGGTTGAGCATGGTGCTTGCAACGCTAGGGTTGTGGGTTCAATTCCCATGGGCAAACAGTATGGAAATGTTTGCACTGTAAGTTGCTCTGGACATGTAAGTACCTTGGTCATTAACAAAGTGCATTCCTAGCACAACCAAATGTTTGCCAGTGGAGCACAATGTCATTGGAAAAAAATGAAGAACAGGCCTACATTTGATTTGATATATGATTTGTTTAAGTGTCATTCGCCCCCCGTTGTCCAGCCCACATGGGCTTACAAGACACCACAGAACAAAATAACAGTTTATGCTCTTGCAATAGTCATGGCCAGTACAGTCATCATCCAGCCACACTACACGAACAGTACGTTTCTCCTTCTCCTCCCGGCATTGTGAACAAACTGAGCAATCTCAAACACACCCTGTCTGGAACAGAATTCAAGCCTCTGCTCGTCCTGTAAACAGAATACTGGGTTATGTCACCAACAATGTTACAACAACAGAAAACATGTCTCGTCAAACAGAGTGCTATAAAAATGTTAAAAAATTGATTTTGATTTCTGATTTCCCCAGGATCACACAGTAGGGAAATACTCTCCCGGCACGACCGTCTCGATAGCCAGAGGGAGCGTGCCGGATCTGAGTTGTGCACAAACTGACGCTGAAGTTCTGCTACTGAGCAACAGTTAGGCCTGCTATTGGGAAGGTCTTTACAATGGTTTGTGTATATCAATATTCCTAGTGTTTTACAAACCAAATATCTACCACAGACGTCTACGCTATTGGGATGGCGTTAAAACGGTTCGACGACATCAAAATCCCTAGTGTGGTACAACCCAAAGTTTTACCGCTGAAGTTCGGCTACTGAACAACAGTTTAGTTAGTATTGGGAGGGTCATTAAAATGACATCTGAGTGTTTTTCTTTTTACCATTCCACTGTCTGCATTCTTAATTAGGGAAAGTCAATAAAAACCTCGACATCACACTGAGGTAACAGTATAATAAAGACCCTGCCCTCTCTCTCTCTCTTCTTCTCGCTGTCTCTTCTTCTTCTCTCTTTCTCTTCGCTGCTCACAGATGTTGGGATGGCTCCGATTCCAGAGAGCCCTCCGAAGGAGAAGAGTCCCGACACACTCTTGTCACCCTCACCGGATGAGACCACCCAACCCCCTACGAAGGAGAATAGTCCCGACACCCATGTCACCCTCACCGGATGAGACCACCCAACCCTCTACGAAGGAGAAGAGTCGCGACACACTCTTGTCACCCTCACCGGATGAGACCACCCAACCCCCTACGAAGGAGAATAGTCCCGACACCCTTGTCACCCTCACCAGACGAGCCACCCAACCCCCTACGAAGGAGAATAGTCCCGACACCCTTGTCACCCTCACCAGACGAGCCACCCAACCCCCTACGAAGGAGAATAGTCCCGACACCCTTGTCACCCTCACCAGACGAGCCACCCAACTCTCCCTCTCCTCTGTCTGCAACTACTTGTCAACTTCTAATGGACTAACAACAGCAATAACGCTATAAAAGTTGACAGCCCTTAATTAGCCCACTGTAAGAACTTTAGCGGCTCGCACGGAGCGAGGAAAACACAGTGTTAAAAAAAAGCACGTGTCACTTTTACGATGAAGATCTCCCGTGACAAGTTCTGCTCTCTCCAGGCACCCGCTAGCACACATGGCTTCTTCAATCCCCATGAAATCTCGCTCACAGAATCTACCCTCCCGAGTCAAGCTAACGCTATAGAAGTCTTAAAAGAGTATGCGTCTATTACATTGAAGATGATACGTTATATTGCGTCACTAGGAGGAGGAGACATGCTATTTTATTCATGAGGTCTCTGATAGGTCCTCAGCTGCCAGTTATTAGGAGTCTCAAACAGCTGCTGGGGTGAACGTTGTTTTGATTGATGTGAAGGTTATAACTCTGTCAGCACTAGGGAGAAAATACTGGCCCGGGCCCCAGTCTTGTCAACTCATATGGTTATTGTCACGCTAAACACTGGGATGGAAAAAGAAAGAGGTTTTCCCTGGTTGCGCATTTGGTGACCCCAGCATGTGTAGGTTCTCTCCCCAGGGAGAGTCCACCATCTGGGGCTTGAAGAGGGTCAGAGGCCTGGCCCTTGCCCCTGGTTCTCCTTCTGCTCTAGCAGACAGAACATAAGGACTAAGATCAGATGTCTACATAGATTGAAGTGAACGGCTGGGTTGGAAGGTGGTGACGCTACTTGACATGCATTAACTGCAGTCCAGGTGCACACACACAGAGAGAGAGAGAGGTTTTTCTACTTTGTGCATCAAGGCGCTCTATGTATGCATGACGCTGAGGTCACACATTCTCATTCAGAAGTCATTATATTATTTTATTCACGAAGAGCTTTAGCAGCCAAAAGAGACATGTGATCTACCGGTGAAATACTTTCCACTGATGATTAAAGATTTAATTTCTAACATTTCCCTCTCTGCTGATTGATACACAAATTTAAATGACTAACATTAGAAATGTGAAGCAATACTATAACATTTTTGACATGTGTTTTTCTGGATTTTTTTTGTTATTCTGTCTCTCACTGTTCAAATAAACCTACCATTAAAATGATAGACTGATCATTTCTTTGTCAGTGGGCAAACATACAAAATCAGTTTTGAAGTGAGTTTCAGATGCCCGAAGCTAAAGTTTCAGTCTACAATGAGGCAGCATCGGTTATACCCAGAGTTATTACCTAGAGAGGGGGGTTGACACGGGGAAAAATAACGATGACATACTATTTTCATCAGCTATCCCATTCTAACATATAACACCCCCTACAAGATGCTAAGAGAGACTTCCGCTTATAGGGAGTGACTGGGAGTCATAATCATCACACTTAAATAACAGGGGGCAAGAAAACAAGAGCTGTCAGAATGGTCTGTCTGGCAAGAACACTCCAGAACAGAAACAGTCACAAGAACTGTCAGAATGGTCTGTCTGGCAAGAACACTCGAACATAAACAGTCACAAGAACTGTCAGAATGGTCTGTCTGGCAAGAACACTCGAACATAAACAGTCACAAGGACAGTCAGAATGGTCTGTCTGGCAAGAACACTCGAACATAAACAGTCACAAGGACAGTCAGAATGGTCTGTCTGGCAAGAACACTCTGGAACATAAACAGTCACAAGGACAGTCAGAATGGTCTCTCTGGCAAGAACACTCTGGAACATAAACAGTCACAAGGACAGTCAGAATGGTCTGTCTGGCAAGAACACTCTGGAACAGAAGCAGTCACAGGGACAGTCAGAATGGTCTGTCTGGCAAGAACACTCTGGAACAGAAACAGTCACAAGGACCGTCAGAATGGTCTGTCTGGCAAGAACAGTCCGGAACAGAAACAGTCACAAGAACCGTCAGAATGGTCTGTCTGGCAAGAACACTCTGGAACATAAACAGTCACAAGAACTGTCAGAATGGTCTGTCTGGCAAGAACACTCCGGAACAGAAACAGTCACAACAACAGTCAGAATGGTCTGTCTGGCAAGAATACTCTTGAACATAAACAGTCACAAGGACAGTCAGAATGGTCTGTCTGGCAAGAACACTCCCAAAGTCACGGATCAAAAGCGGAACTGGACAAACACCCAGAACCCTATTAAGAAGTAGTTATAGAAATCCCGCCTCAAAACAAACGACCACAACAACAAAGCTCTTTATAAGTCGGCCAATGTGGGATTTGTGACAACGAAGTGTGCCTGGGAAGTTGGACCTTTCTGTTTTCACCTTGTGTAAGCCCGAGTACTTTTTTGCTTAGGGACAGAGTTTCAAAGGGCAAGGTTATTCTAAAAATGGCACAGACGTGTTAATATACCTTATAAGACAGAACATACTGTATCATAGTCACGATAGTCAGAAAGTCACACAGTAGGTACCGACAAAAGTCGTCTTCATAAAAAAAATACCATCCCAATTTTACAAGTGATTGAAAGGCAAATGGTGCTTCCAAAAATGGCCCAGATGTGTGAAAGTAGTCTATCACCTACCAGTTATCTGAGAGTCAGACAGACACATTGACACATATTTATTACAGGGCTTTTTAAAACTGCCATGGCACTGAGTCATGGAAGGTCGACGAGGGACAGAAGAACAACTATATTCAATATCAGACAGTCAGACACTTACCTAGGGGCATCGGAGGACAGAAATCTTCATATATTCCATTTCAGACAGTCAAACACTTACCTAGGGGCATCGGAGGACAGAAGTCTTCATATATTCCATTTCAGACAGTCAGACACTTACCTAGGGGCATCGGAGGACAGAAGTCTTCATATATTCCATTTCAGACAGTCAGACACTTACCTAGGGGCATCGGAGGACAGAAGTCTTCATATATTCCATTTCAGACAGTCAGACACTTACCTAGGGGCATCGGAGGACAGAAGTCTTCATATATTCCATTTCAGACAGTCAAACACTTACCTAGGGGCATCGGAGAACAGAAGTCTTCATATATTCCATTTCAGACAGTCAAACACTTACCTAGGGGCATCGGAGGACAGAAGTCTTCATATATTCCATTTCAGACAGTCAGACACTTACCTAGGGGCATCGGAGGACAGAAGTCTTCATAAAAGCGTAATGGGCACTTCTATTAGTCATAGAAGGTTAAGGACAGAGGAAGAACTACCATAATCAGCAGGACCAGGTGAAGAAACAGGAAACAGCGTTACCTAGGTCACTCAAAGTTTAACGCAAAAACAACCCCTGTTTGATCGACACTAACAATCTCTCCAGTTACGAATACGATGTCACAAAAGTGTCAGCAATGTCACCCCTCAGCACTTTTGCTGATCACAGCACGTATTTAAAAGGAGCATTAAGCAGAAGGAGAAGGGGACGAAGGAGAGAAGAAATGACAAGAAAACAACGGCAGCGTCAGATCAGAGCGAACCTTCTAGAAGACCCAGCATCAGCACATTCCAAGGCAATTAGGCCACAGTGAAGACCCAGTTCTTCAGATCCGATGCGCCCGTTTTCCCCCCGGCACAGACAAGGCCCTACCTAGCCTGTTAGCACGCTGAGGGTAATGTGGGGCGACTGTGGAGGGGCGTGTAGCAGACGTGTCTGTGGAGGGCCAGGCTGGCTGGACCATGTCCTTACAGAGAGAACAGACGTATCAGTGGAGGGCCAGGCTGGCTGGAACATGTCCTTACAGAGAGAACAGACGTATCAGTGGAGGGCCAGGCTGGCTGGAACATGTCCTTACAGAGAGAACAGATGTATCAGTGGAGGTCAAGGCTGGCTGGACCATGTCCTTACAGAGAGAACAGACGTATCAGTGGAGGGCCAGGCTGGCTGGAACATGTCCTTACAGAGAGAACAGACGTATCAGTGGAGGGCCAGGCTGGCTGGACCATGTCCTTACAGAGAGAACAGACGTATCAGTGGAGGGCCAGGCTGGCTGGAACATGTCCTTACAGAGAGGACAGATGTATCAGTGGAGGTCAAGGCTGGCTGGAACATGTCCTTACAGAGAGAACAGATGTATCAGTGGAGGTCAAGGCTGGCTGGAACATGTCCTTACAGAGAGAACAGACGTATCAGTGGAGGGCCAGGCTGGCTGGAACATGTCCTTACAGAGAGAACAGACGTATCAGTGGAGGTCCAGGCTGGCTGGAACATGTCCTTACAGAGAGGACAGACGTATCAGTGGAGGTCCAGGCTGGCTGGAACATGTCCTTACAGAGAGAACAGACGTATCAGTGGAGGTCAAGGCTGGCTGGAACATGTCCTTACAGAGAGAACAGACGTATTAGTGGAGGTCCAGGCTGGCTGGAACATGTCCTTACAGAGAGAACAGACGTAACAGTGGAGGTCAAGGCTGGCTGGAACATGTCCTTACAGAGAGAACAGATGTATCAGTGGAGGTCAAGGCTGGCTGGAACATGTCCTTACAGAGAGAACAGACGTATCAGTGGAGGGCCAGGCTGGCTGGAACATGTCCTTACAGAGAGAACAGACGTATCAGTGGAGGTCAAGGCTGGCTGGAACATGTCCTTACAGAGAGAACAGACGTATCAGTGGAGGGCCAGGCTGGCTGGAACATGTCCTTACAGAGAGGACAGACGTATCAGTGGAGGGCCAGGCTGGCTGGAACATGTCCTTACAGAGAGAACAGACGTATCAGTGGAGGGCCAGGCTGGCTGGACCATGTCCTTACAGAGAGAACAGACGTATCAGTGGAGGGCCAGGCTGGCTGGAACATGTCCTTACAGAGAGGACAGATGTATCAGTGGAGGTCAAGGCTGGCTGGAACATGTCCTTACAGAGAGAACAGACGTATCAGTGGAGGGCCAGGCTGGCTGGAACATGTCCTTACAGAGAGAACAGACGTATCAGTTGAGGTCAAGGCTGGCTGGAACATGTCCTTACAGAGAGAACAGATGTATCAGTGGAGGTCAAGGCTGGCTGGAACATGTCCTTACAGAGAGAACAGACGTATCAGTGGAGGGCCAGGCTGGCTGGAACATGTCCTTACAGAGAGAACAGACGTATCAGTGGAGGGCCAGGCTGGCTGAAACATGTCCTTACAGAGAGAACAGACGTATCAGTGGAGGGCCAGGCTGGCTGGAACATGTCTTTACAGAGAGGACAGACGTATCAGTGGAGGGCCAGGCTGGCTGGAACATGTCCTTACAGAGAGAACAGACGTATCAGTGGAGGGCCAGGCTGGCTGGAACATGTCCTTACAGAGAGGACAGACGTATCAGTGGAGGGCCAGGCTGGCTGGAACATGTCCTTACAGAGAGAACAGATGTATCAGTGGAGGGCCAGGCTGGCTGGAACATGTCCTTACAGAGAGAACAGACGTATCAGTGGAGGGCCAGGCTGGCTGGAACATGTCCTTACAGAGAGAACAGATGTATCAGTGGAGGGCCAGGCTGGCTGGAACATGTCCTTACAGAGAGAACAGACGTATCAGTGGAGGGCCAGGCTGGCTGGAACATGTCCTTACAGACAGAACAGATGTATCAGTGGAGGTCAAGGCTGGCTGGAACATGTCCTTACAGAGAGAACAGATGTATCAGTGGAGGTCCAGGCTGGCTGGAACATGTCCTTACAGAGAGAACAGACGTTTCAGTGGAGGGCCAGGCTGGCTGGAACATGTCCTTACAGAGAGAACAGACGTACCAGTGGAGGGCCAGGCTGGCTGGAACATGTCCTAACAGAGAGGATAACAGTGAGGGAGAAAGGTAGGGCAGAGGAGTAGCAGGTACTGTATTAGAGAGTTGGACAAGGAAAGAGTGGGAGAAAGACAGAGAGAGAAACAGGCGGATGGACGGACAGATGGACAGTGCGCCCACACACACACACACACACACACACACACACACACACACACACACACACACACACACACACACACACACACACACTCAATAGTTCTAGTCACAGAGTGAGGAAATCATCATGTGAAAGACATCCATAAAACAGCATTCCTAATAACTCCCCATCTACACCAGCAGTGATAAGTTCAGGCTACTGAACGAAGAGTATATTTCCAGGGAGTGGAATGTTAAGGAGCCTTCGTGACAAATGACCTCTTAGTCAGACAGGGATTTGGCTGCAGTGTAAGTTATCTTTGTCTCTATTTTATTTCACTCTGCGAGTAAAAGACTAAAAGACTCGAATGTCACAGCGCAAATATGGCTAGTAGCACAAGGAGCGGCAGAAAGTGCGGCAGAAAGCAGATATGAAAGCCTTCCAATTTCAGGGATTATATCTAAATATAAATGACACATCAGTCTCTCATTTAAATATGTTTAATTCTCCTATAAAAAACAATAACGACGATCGGTTTTCCATCTCCGCAACAACTGCCAAGAACAATCATTCTATTTCACAATCCTCACCAGGGATTGTGCAAATATAAAAGTTTCCAAAAACCTCAGTCAGTGGCAGTCTGTCAGTCAGTGACGGTAGTTCTGCCTGAGCCCAGAACACTGCAATTACAGTACGAAGAGCTTGGTGTTCTTTAATCATTTCAATGGGTTTTTGTCATTGGGAGATCGTGAGAGATACTGTGTCTATTTCTCTCTTACACAGTATAGTCAATGAGGCATAAAATACATTTAAAAAGTGACATGTGTTCATGCTTATGTATGCAGTTTTATCTCTACTGTCGAGCTCTATGGGATTTGAATAGATTAGAATAGAGTTGTACGTAACAGACAGGGCTCTATCCATTAGGCAACAATACAGTAATACTACTGTTGTCAACCAGACACTCTCTCCCGCTCTCACTCCCCCCCTCTCTCTCCTCCCCTCTCACTCTATCCCCCTCTCACTCTCTCCCCCTCTCTCGCCCCCTCTCTTCCTCTCACTCCCCCTCTAACTCTCCCTCCCCTCTCTCTCTCTCCCCCTTTCTCTCTCTCCACCCTGTCTCTGTCTCTCTCTCTCTCTCTCTCTAACTCGGCCCTATTAAAAGCATAGTTAATAATATGAGCCCATTTAGTGGAGCTACTGTATAGCCATCTCAGCCAGCACCCACCCACTCACACAGGCACTGCTATTCAAACCAGCAGCTGTTGGGTGTGTCGCTGCCCAGTTGCTCAACACACACACACACCAATTTGGCTTCCTTCCCGGGGGTCAAGCATCTCTTTGTAAAGATGAACACGGAGGAGTTGATTTGTCCAGGCTCCTTGCGGTGAGCGGACATGAACTGGCAAACAATAGTAATAAGGCGCAACCTGGGCCGAGGTCCTGTTCCATTCTGTTCCAACTGAATAGTTTATGGAGAATAGCTGACACTAATCATGGCCGTGATTTACAACGTTACGAGGATTGTTGAGTGTGTAAATGGGTTGTTTATGCTTAAAAAAACGTGATCGTTAAATGAAGTGAACTCAAACACTTCGGAATACTTTTAGGAGGATAACTGACACTTTAATGATGTGTCCTGTGATGCTGAAGTAATTACGAGGGATTTACAACTGTGTTAGGATTCGTGAGTGTCTTGACGTTTCAGCTAAATGGACTGAACCATAATACTTCAGAGAGGGGGGAGAATAATCCAGTATGGGGTGAACCATTGGATGTTAAAGGCTCTGTTTTATGCGTCCCTCCCCCGTTCTTTCCTTGCGGTCCCTTGGATGCCGATTGGGGTTGACAGTCCAGCTGGCAGGACACACTACACACAAGGCTGCTGCTCTCACATAAACACACACACACAGTTACGTTCAGTTAAAAGCATATCATCTCCGTCTCCAAAGTCCCGGTCAGTGCTTACTGAGAACAGGGGCAAGCCAGAGAGCACACACAGCTATGGAGAATGGCATTGGCAACCCTTCAACTGTGATGGGAAAGTCATAACTTGTGGATAAAGAGTAGATGGAGAACATCATGATACTCACACTGATAGACAGCTAATCTATCCAGAGAGAAAATGGCAATAGCAGAGTAGTAGAACGATTTCAAAAGGAAATGTATATCACTGCATGTCAACAGCCTGTGTGGGATCTCTCCCCTCTCTCTTCATCTGTCTCTCTCTTTCCCCTCTCTCTCATTCTCTCTCTTCCTCTCTCTCTCTTTCCCTTCTCTCTCATTCTCTCTCTTTATCTGTCTATCTTTCCCCTCTCTCTCATTCTCTCTCTTCCTCTCTCTCTAATTCTCTCTCTTCCTCTGTCTCTCCAACCTAACTTAACCCCCATTCATACAGCTCTGTGGATAGATGGCAACCCAACAACCCAAATCCAACCCGTGTGGTATTTCCAGCAAACTTTCCCTAATTTCGAAGAACACAAATAAAGAGTTTCATTTTGGTTGGCCAGGGTAGTGTGGGATTATCAAGCTACGGCTGGGTCTGTGGAGTCTCACCGGGTTAGTCCGACCGGGAGGTTATAGTGTGTGCGTGTGTCTGTCAATGTGTGTGCGTGCGTGTGTTTGTGTGCTCGTGCATGCGTGGGTGCCTGTGTGTGTGTGTGTGTGTGTGTGTGTGTGGAGGGAAAAAGCTCAGAGAAAAAACACAAGGTTGACCTGAAGTGTGGTCCACTCTCACAGGACTCGGCCTTGAACTTTGACCTTGTTGATAGAGGGGCCTGAAATACACCCCAGGAGAAAAAGCTATGTCAAAAGTCAATGGAACTTGACGAACCAAAAGTGTGGTAAGATACAAGCGGAACCAAAAGGAGACAGCTGTAAGAAACTCACACTGTTCCATTCACACATTACACAGTCGTCTAGGCCACAATCCTTATAGGGGAACCATACTGTATACAGCAAAAGCCCTATGTGGCACCATACAGTAAGCTAGCTAGGCAACCAACCAATAGGGTCAATATAGATATGTTGTTGTCCGATGAGATATCAAGACAGAGAGCTAAAGCAACATTCTCAGCTGCCTCCGAGGCTGCTGGGAGGTTTTCGCCGAGCCTTGGAGGGTCGCCGTTCAGTGAGATTGTTCTATCGTTCCACACCTCTCTCTGTCTCTCTCTCTCCCTCCCTCCCTCCCCCTCTCTCTCTCCCTCCCCCTCTCTCTCTCTTTCTCTCTCCCCCTCTCTCTCCCCCTCTCTCTCTCCCTCCCCCTCTCTCTCTTCCTCCTCCCTCTCTCTCTCTCCCTCCTCCCTCTCTCTCTCTCTTTCTCTCTCCCCCTCTCTCTCTCTCTCTCTCTCTCCCCCTCTCTCTCCCCCTCTCTCTCTCTCTCTCTCTCCCTCCCCTCTCTCTCTCCCCCTCTCTCTCTCTCTCTCTCTCTCTCTCCCCTCTCTCTCCCCCCTCTCTCCCCCTCTCTCTCTCTCTCTCTCTCTCCTCTCCCCCCTCTCTCTCCTCCCTCTCTCCCCCTCTCTCTCTCTCTCTCCCCTCTCTCTCTCTCTCTCTCTCCCCCCCTCTCTTTCTCTCTTTCCCTCTTCTCCTCCCTTTCTCTCCCCCCTCCCCTCTCTCTCTCTCTCTCCCTCTCTCTCTCTCCCTCCCCCCTCTCTCTCTCTTTCTCTCTCCCCCTCTCTCTCCCCCTCTCTCTCTCTCTCCGTTTCCCACAGTGAGTCTTTTTATGCCCTCAAGCAGGAGCGCTGTGTACAACCTCTCTTTATTGGCTAGGGTCACGGACAGTTGCCAATAGCAACCACGATTTCGATGGGGGTGGTGATGGGGTGGGGGAATTGGTGATGTCAGTTTGGCTATTTTGGAACGCAGAAGAAATAGTGTTGAAACATGGCGAGAGAGAGAAGAGGAAAGAGAGGGAGGAGAAGGAGGAGAGAGGGAGGAGAAGGAGGAGAGAGAGAGAAGAGGAAAGAGAGAGGGAGGAGAAGGAGGAGAGAGGGAGGAGAAGGAGGAGAAGGAGGAGAGAGAGAGAAGAGGAAAGAGAGAGGGAGGAGAAGGAGGAGAAGGAGGAGAGGAGGAGGAGAGGGAGAAGGAGGAGAGAGGGAGGAGAAGGAGGGAGAAGGCCGAGGGCCTGCAGTGACAGAGAGAGAAGAGGAAAGAGAGAGGGAGGAGAAGGAGGAGAGAGGGAGGAGAAGGAGGAGTGAGGGAGGAGAAGGAGGAGAGAGGGAGGAGAAGGAGGAGAGAGGGCCGAGGGCCTGCAGCGACAGAGAGAGAAGAGGAAAGAGAGAGGGAGGGAGGGGAAGGAGGAGAAGGAGGAGAGAGGGAGGAGTAGGAGGAGAGAGAGAGGAGAAGGAGGAGAGAGGGCCGAGGGCCTGCAGTGACAGAGAGAGAAGAGGAAAGAGAGAGGGAGGAGAAGGAGGAGAGAGGGAGGAGAAGGAAAGAGAGAGGGATGAGAAGGAGGAGAGAGGGAGGAGAAGGAGGAGAGAGTGAGGAGAAGGAGGAGAAGGAGGAGAGAGGGCCGAGGGCCTGCAGTGACAGAGAGAGAAGAGGAAAGAGGGATGGAGGAGAAGGAGGAGAGAGGGAGGAGAAGGAGGAGAGAGGGCCGAGGGCCTGCAGTGACAGAGAGAGAAGAGGAAAGAGAGAGGGAGGAGAAGGAGGAGAAGGAGGAGAGAGGGCCGAGGGCCTGCAGTGACAGAGAGAGAAGAGGAAAGAGAGGGAGGAGAAGGAGGAGAGAGGGAGGAGAAGGAGGAGAGGGCCGAGGCCTGCAGTGACAGAGAGAGAAGAGGAAAGAGAGGGAGGAGAAGGAGGAGAGAGGGAGGAGAAGGAGGAGAGGGCCGAGGCCTGCAGTGACAGAGAGAGAAGAGGAAAGAGAGGGAGGAGAAGGAGGAGAGAGGGAGGAGAAGGAGGAGAGGGCCGAGGCCTGCAGTGACAGAGAGGGGAGAGGAAAGAGAGAGGGAGGAGAAGGAGAAGGAGGAGAGAGGGAGGAGGGCCTGCAGTGACAGAGAGAGAAGAGGAAAGAGAGAGGGAGGAGAAGGAGGAGAGAGGGAGGAGAAGGAGGAGAGAGGGAGGAGGGCCTGCAGTGACAGAGAGAGAAGAGGAAAGAGAGAGGGAGGAGAAGGAGGAGAGAGGGCCGAGGGCCTGCAGTGACAGAGAGAGAAGAGGAAAGAGAGAGGGAGGAGAAGGAGGAGAGAGGGCCGAGGGCCTGCAGTGACAGAGAGAGAAAGAGTTCTTTCATTTCAGAACATGCTGTGCAAACAAGCTTCTCTTGCTTATGCACACACACTGATATGCATGTTCAATGGGCTGCTTCTGAGCTTGTGATGACTCATAATAGCAGCAGGATAAACAGCTAAAGGAAGTAACAGGCACTGAAGGAGGAGATACATATTTTATACTTCCTCAGTCTTCGGTGTTTGACTCATAAAATGAAAGACTTTCGTCACCCTCGTCAACTGAAAGTGAAACCAGATTCATCTCCCCAATAAGAACTGTGATTAAGTTCCACATTTCTTTACACATTTTTAAGTGAGGTTTAGTAAACACATTTTTACGTGAGGTTTAGTAAACACATTTTTACGTGAGGTTTAGTAAACACATTTTTAAGTGAGGTTTAGTAAACACATTTTTACGTGAGGTTTAGTAAACACATTTGAGGCGTGAGGTTTAGTAAACACATTTTTACGTGAGGTTTAGTAAACACATTTTTACGTGAGGTTTAGTAAACACATTTTTAAGTGAGGTTTAGTAAACACATTTTTACGTGAGGTTTAGTCAACACATTTTTACGTGAGGTTTAGTCAACACATTTGAGGCGTACACTCCAGAGAACAAAGGGCTGCAAAAGAGTTCTTCCGCTGTCCCCCCTGTTTTTTTGGGTTCCATGTACAGCCCTCCGTGGAAAGGGTTCCACATGGAACCCAAAAAGGTTCTACCTGGAACCAAAAAGGGTTCTTCAAAGGGAAGTAGTGCTGCTGACATGCTGCAGTATGACAGAGTGGAGCAATGTGTCCACCGACCAGCACTGCCTTCCAGTCTAGAGGCACTAGAGAGAGCCAGCCAGCACATCTCTCTCTTTTCCACGTTCTACTTTTCTTTCCTCTTATCCTCAATGTTGCTCTTTCTCTCCCACTCCCTCACTCTCTCTTTGTCCCTCCCTCCCTCCCTCATCCCTGCTCTCTCCCCCCTTTCTCTCCATCTCGCTCTCAAGGTGGAGGGGACACCGGTGTTGGTGGACAGGCTGCTTGGCCAGCTGTCGTGGGGCCTTGTGGGTAACACATGGAGGTCAGAGGGCCCCAGATACTGTAGACACCACTACCGGGGGACCAATCTGGCTGTTTTCTCTCTCTCTCTCTCTCTCCCCCTCTCTCTCCCTCCCTCTCCTCCTCCCCTCCTCCCTCCTCTCTCTCTCTCTCCCTCCCCCCTCTCTCTCTCTCTCTCCCCTCTCTCCCTCCCTCTCTCTCCCTCCCTCTCCCTCCCTCCCTCTATCTACTGCTGCTCTCCTCTGTGTTGTTCTCTCTCTCTTTTGCTCTTTCTCTCTCTCTATCTGCTGCTGTCCACTCTTTCCAGGAAGCATCACTCTGCCTGACCCCTGCAGGCAGCAACACCGTTAGCTGGACACTGATGTAGACAACCCACTGCCCTTGGATGGCTCTCCCTTAAATGATGCTGACCACATCACAATGTTGACAGAGCCTACGTTAGATAAGACGGCGCTGCATTAAATACTATGTAGGCACCCTCTGAAGATTCCACTAAGCTGCATTTTAAAGGCCTGTAGGCCTTTTTATGACTAATTCAAGACAAAAGTATTTGACCCAACGATTGTGTAATTTTCAACCGCTAGGGTTACTGAACCCAAAGTAAACCTGTGTGAAAAAATGAAAATCAAATGAAAAATGAATAACAAAATAAATCCAAGAGAGAGAGAGAGAGAGACAGGAGAGGGGAAGAGAGAGAGAGGGGGAGGAGAGGGGAGAGAGAGGGAGGAGAGGGGAGAGAGAGAGGGAGGAGAGAGAGAGACGGAGGAGAGGGGAGAGAGAGAGAGAGAGGAGGAGAGGGGAGAGAGAGAGGAGGAGAGGGGGAGAGAGAGAGGGAGGAGAGGGAGAGAGAGAGGGAGGAGAGGGGAGAGAGAGAGAGAGAGAGAGAGGAGAGGAGAGAGAGAGAGAGAGAGAGAGAGAGAGAGGAGAGGGGGAGAGAGAGAGGGAGGAGAGGGGAGAGAGAGAGAGAGAGAGAGAGAGAGGAGAGGGGAGAGAGAGAGGAGGAGAGGGAGAGAGAGAGAGATGGGAGAGAGAGAAAGAGAGAGGGAGGGAGGAGAGAGAGAGAGGGAGGAGAGAGAGAGAGAGAGAGAGAGAGGAGAGAGAGGGAGGGAGAGAGAGAGAGAGGAGGGGGAGAAGGAGGAGAGAGGGCCGAGGGCCTGCAGTGAAAGAGAGAGGAGAGGAAAGAGAGAGGGAGGAGAAGGAGGAGAGAGGGAGGAGAAGGAAAGAGATGTGACGTTAAAATGGTCAGAGTGATGGAATAGCTCTACTGTGTGCGTGTGTGTGTTGGGTTGGGGGGAGTGGCTGTGTTACTCTTAGAGGGGGGAAATGGACGTCCACACGCGACCCGGGCACGGCTAGTGGCTGATTGTCTCCCATGGCTAAGTAGAGTAGCTTTAGCCTAGCGGTGGGTGACAGTGTGTTAGCTGTTTGGTAAGAAGAGCTATACTGGTCAGATGAGAGAGACATTAGAGTGTGCATTTTCTTCAGCCTACCACCCCGTCTAGTAACTGCCTTGGTGGTTGCTATGGAGATGACATAGTGCACGCTGAAAATTGCCCTCTTTTTGAGGGATGGTTGGGTTTACTTACAATCCAAGCAGGAGGTCGAACGTCTTAGCTTCTTTGATCTATTGTGGACAGGCCTATGACACATTCTCCGAATCCCTTCAAATCCCAAGTTATTTGTCCAAATCCTCATAACGCTCTCTCAGACCAAGGACAGAAGGAGCTCAAGCTCGTCGTAGCTTTTAAGTACTATTTTGGATATTTTCCAATTTGCCAGTAGACATCATTAATAGCCTCAAAGAAAAGGAGTTATTTGTCCAAATATGTCCAAATCCACATAACATGCTGTCAGACCGAACACTTAGCCCCCGAAATGAGTCAAGTAGCCTCCCCTCCATCTCCCTCAGAGGCTAGCATCTGCTGGCCCCATTTCTCCCCCATTTGTGATTAAAGCTGGAGGAACAGAAACAAGAACAACAACAACAACATCAACACAGTAAAGGAGACAGCTAACAAGACAACAACAAGACAACAAGCCAGGAGAGGACAGATAGCCGACGCACGTGCTCCCTCCCTAGAGCTCTGCTACCCGACCCGAGCCGGACAGACCCCCGACATTACACATCGGGTTCGGGGTGGGTAGGGATGATTTTTTTCATCACTAACCAAGGAACGGGTAGGGCTGTGGTATCACTAAATTGATCACTAACGTTTTGAAGCTGAGCCGTGCTCTGCTGTAGTACAGTCCTATCTGACTATCATATCATGGTGTCAGAAGTGCTTCACATATAAAACAGGAGAGAAAATAACAACGTTGAGTTCTATCGGAGTTTAGAGTGACGGAGTAGTAGCTAACAGCTCACTGCTCTCTCATGTATCGTCATTGAGCAGGCCAGGCCGAGCCGTTGCTATGGATACTTACAGACTCAAAGCAGGCAGGAGCAGAGTGCGGGCGAGTGGCAGACAGAGAGGAGCAGCTAATGGATTTACAAACGGAGGAAGTTATTGCTGATTTCGGTTTTCAGGCAGTTTCAGGCAGGGCCTTCTATTTGTCAGCATCGGGCCTGGGTAAGGCCTGAATGTCGCCAGCATGGGTACTGCTCAGGCTTTAAATTCATGCTCGTATGCTCTATTCCTCCCTTCTGGCTCAGAATGTCTGTGTCCTCGCTATGGTAGTTCGCTCCTCAATATACTTAGCCGCTCATGCTAGCTTCCCCGGCCGTGCGCCGTGACAGCGGTTCAAACAAACAGTATCTCCATCGGCCATGGGGTTAGAGAGCAGTGTGGAGAAGCCCCGTTGGCAAAGGCAGAGTGAGGCTTTAGCCCAGAGAGGGCTAAGAGAGGGATGGGGGATCTCTGCAGTTATACCCGACTAGCAGTGGAGAGCATGTCATCGAGCGGGATTTGTTTTGTTGTTGTTGTTGTGTTGGTCACAGTGGGAGATAAGAGGAGAAGAGACATAATATCAAAGAAACAATTGGGGTGGAGAGAAAAGAAGGGAAGGAAAGAGAGAGATGGGTTGGTAAGAGAAACAGGCGGGAGGATTTGCAGAGAACAAAACGGCAAAAGAAAGAAAGAATGATCAAAACAGAGATGATGATGATGATGATGATGATGGCAAAGAACTGGGTAGTGGGGTACTTTTCTCAGTAGTCCCGATACTGATGGAGAGCCCAGATATGATTGGCTTGCCCTTGTCAGTTACATAAACCTCCCATAAGCAAACTGAAAGTGAGCCTCTACGTAAAACGACAAGGTCTGGGTGTCATTGAGATCAAACAACGTCGCACAGCTTTCTCAGAACCTAAGGTCATGTGGGAGGAAAATGGTTGAGATGTGGTTTCGGTAAACGAGTGAGGTTTGTTTGTTAGCTAAAGCAACGTGCGCCTGTGTGTTTCTATGTTTGTGGCTAGGCCATATCTAAAAACAGTTATGTGGGAACTCCCTCAGTGCAAACATAGTCCTGAAATTAGACACCTGTGTTTCGGAGGCCATTCATAGTGACTCACAGAGGCATATAGGGCTATATGGAAGTAAATGCACAACTACATGCTAGAACCTGTACAACGTACAACGACATGCCGGTCGGGATGTCCGATAACATTACGTTTCCTAAGTCGGGTGATTCGTGTGAGAGTCTGACAGGTTTTCAACAAGCTAAGTTCAAGGTGAGTTCTTTACAGAAGAAGGACTGGATCTTCAACCTTACGGAGTTCGATACATCATGTAATCTTATTTCATGAATCATCCAATTCGGACGATTTGTGTGTCTGTGAATTTAGCTAGTCCAAGGAGAGTCCTTGGTCAAAGAACCTGTGTGATACAGAAGCAGGCTATGCAGAGAGTCAAATTTAAATCTTGTCAACAAGGAGAGCATGTCAGAAAAAAATATATGTATATAAAGATTTAAATATAATTAGCATGTTAAAACGTTTTGTCACACATGCGGGATGTTTGGCCACTTGGGTGGATGAATGGGGAGAACATTTTTGTGGCACGTTTTCAGAGCACGAAGGCTATAACACTTCCCCGCCTGTGCTCTTCTTGGGCCCAACACAAACACACACACAAACACACACACTTGCACAGTCCTACTGCAGACGTCTCAAGCGAGCAGCGGCGTAAATTGCTAAAGTCAAAATAATTTAAAGTACTATTTAAGTAGTTTTTTGGTGTAGCTGTACTTTATTTTTTCTATTTTTGTCAACTTTTACTTGAATACATTCCTTAATAAAATAATGTACTTTTTACTCCATACATTTTCCCTGACACCCAAAAGAACTTGTAATATTCTGAATGCTTAGCAGGACAAGAAAATGGTCCAAATCACACGCTTATCAAGAGAACATCCCTGGTCATCCCTACTGCCTCTGATCTGGTGGACTCACAAAACAAACATTCTTGCTGTAGTGTGCCCCTGGATATCTTTAAATTAAAAAAACAAGAAAATGGTGGAGTGTGGTTTGCTGAATAATTAGAATTTTAAATGATTTATACTTTTACTTTTTGATATTGTATTGGCAGGTAACTTAGTGGTTAGAGTGTTAGGCCAGTAACCGAAAGGTTGCTAGATCGAATCCAGCTAACACACTGTCATTATAAATAATAATTAGTTCTTAAAACTGACTAGTTAAATAAATACATATTTTAGCAATTACATGAATTTTTGATATTTAAGTATATTTAAAACCAAATACTTTCAGACATTTACTCAAGTAGTATTTTACTGGGTGACTTCCCTTTTACTCAAGTATGACTATTGTGTACTTTTTCCACCACTGCTAACAAGCTTCCTTACACACACACACACACACACACACACACACACACACACACACACACACACACACACTCCTTCCTTGCATCAATGCCTCTATTCAAGATTCCTCTCGTCATCACCTCTGTTCTGGCCTTTCTTCAACCAGCTGCCGTCAAGTGAGTCTGTCTGACGCTTCTGCTTTGTGTCACGCGGGCTCCTTGTGACTATCAAAACACTCTGTCCTCTTTCAAAAGACACCCCTCTCTTAACAACTATACATCTTACTGAATCACACCGCCGGACACAGTGTTTACTGGCTCTGCGTCGCTGCGTCTGAATTACTTCACCTTCAACTGAGCGGGAAGACTCACGCTTTTTCCATTGAGTCAGAGAGCTAGATAGTACACACCACACATGCCTTCCAATGGGATAAACAAGGGAGAGTGTATGGGATCTTACTGAATCTATTGACATTGCTCTGGGGTTGGTTAGTCAGTGACACAATGTACTGCATGCCATGTTTTAATGAACTTTAAATACGTTTGATTTGATCTGTCTAGGCCGAGGAGCGGCCATGACACTGACAACGTGCGCAGCGTAGAATGTGAATAGCATTGGCGCCATCACTTCCATTGCAGTGTGTATCAGTGTAGTATGGGTGCATGACGTGGGTCTTCTTCATTGGTGTGTTGATGAATGCGGGTTTGCTGGAGGCGGGAGAAACCGGATAAGGACAACATGGCGGTGGAGTAGGCTGATTCCAGGAAGAAGAAGATGATGTGACATTTCGACGTGTCAAATTGAGTGACAGATTGATTGCCTACAGCAGCTCAAGGATATGTCTATTTGATCTCAGTTTCATCAACAAAAAAACTTCATTTCTATAGATTCTGCAGGAGGAAATGACTTACTTCCTCAACCATAGAGCGGGGTGAGATTGCAAAGAAATACAGTCTTGCATAACACCTTGGGGTGTGATGCACAGAAGGCTTACTGTCAGTGTTATACCATTCATCCAACATCCACCACAGACCCTGCAACCACCACCCTGGCCATACTCGGGAACGAACACCCTCTCTGGCGAGCTCTCATTGGCTATTGCTGATCACCGTTCTCAAGACGTGTCACTGCACCTCTCCCACTACAAGAGCATTGCAGATTGTGTGTTGATGGAATAAAACACGTTTAAAAATATCGAGAGGTCTGGGACCGGTCAAAGACACGGTCGGTAGCCCTCATGTTGCGTCTCTGATCTGCTACCTTTAAACCAGCATCGGTGACAGACGCGCGCCTCGAGTAGGCAACGACATGAGGATTTTGTCTCCGTGCTCAAAAACTTGTCTGGAACAGGTAAATCAGGCCCAAAACCATGTAGTGTACAGTGTAGTGTGCGGGTTTAGCCGCCCCGCATGCCAGCGTAGGAACCCGACGAGCCGGAAGGTTCCATGTGCGTATCCAATCCCCCACGCATTCCTGCCCCTGACATACTTGCAGGGATAAGATCTCGTTAATCCAAAGGTAAAATGAATGTCGGCACTGTGTGTCTGAGTGTTGGGGGAGGAGTCAGAGGGGGAGGAGTGGGAGTCAGAGGGGGAGGAGTGGGGCGGGAGTCAGAGGGGGGTAGGCAGAAGGAAACGAGTCCCCGGCGGACAGTGATGCAGTCAGCTAGGCACAAAGACTGGCTCAGCCCTCAGTCCTGCTCTCCCTCTCACAAATGGGCAAATGAAATGGATAAATACATACAGTGCATATCCTGCTTGGGCTCCGTATGCAATCTCATATCATCATGAAGTATTTGAGACTGTGAACGTAATCGTCCATGATCTTATGATCTTTAACCTCGTATACAAATGGAAGAATTTAGTATTTGAAATTGTGATCTTCTGTTTTGGCAAGGAAAAGGTGAAGGACCCAGGTGGTTGTGTGCTTGTCAATAGCGCCTGAAAGCATGGCCAGGGACAAAGGGGGAACTTCTGTGAGTTATCAAAATGCTCACTGAAATAGCCAGGCGAGAATGCATTATGAGACATTGGAATTGGAGTAAACACAAAAACAACATGTTGTGTTGGACTCAGTCATCAGACGAATCCAATTTGGTTCAGGGCCAGGTTGTCTTGGCTTTTAGACATTCTGTAGTAAAATAATGTGATTGAGGGATTGGGGATTTTTTTTTAACCAATTTTTATTGTTGGGGACTAATTACTTCTTTACATGTCTGAACAAAAGAAATGGCCGAGGGATTTTGGGCAAATCCAATGACAAATGATGACTTTCTCCAAGGAATATTTGTGAAACGTAGAAAGTGCTCTGCCGAAAACACCTCTGACATCCACTTCATTCATACCCAGAGTATTCTAAAGTTGTTAGTTAAAGGAAAGGTCAACTCTAGGACGCAGATGAGGAACCAACACAACACACACAGACACCCAGGGCCCCAGGTATGTGAGTCATGTAAAGTAGAGCCTCAGAAGAGTCACGGGAGCTTTTCCAGGTGGGATGGACTGGTTAAAGTCCCCTCTTCAATAACAACACAAATAGACAGTCGTTCTTACATAAAAGCCTTATTTTCAAAAAGGAAACAAACTATATGAAAGGCATGTCGTATATCCTGATTCATTTATCATAGTATTGACATTGCTAATGACCCGATGACAATTGCGATCACGTGTCACACGGACATTTGGTTGCCTGCGCCTGTCTGCCTTGTTAAACAACTGCGATTTGAAAAGCCTCAAGTTGAAAAAGATGAACTTGTACGGTATAGCGCAGACGTGGCATCATTTCGAGTTTGATAGTCTATAATAAATCACCAACATTTAGTTCCATTGGATTTCTAAAAGCTGATAACACAGTGAAGAAGCCATTCAACTGCATATTAAGGCTAACTATTGCCCCTTCACACCAATCACTACAGATGACTCTGTAAGCATTAAGGCAATCGCAGTGTAATCCATTACCAATCAGTCTCAGTGTCACAATCTATAGTTAAGCGAGGTCAAGGGAGGGGGGCTCGGATATCCTTCATATCTATTACTCTACTATTGCTCATCTCCCCAGGGCTGAAAGAAATCACTCACTAACTTCCCAGCCGTGATCCAACCAACCATGCGCTCCCAAAGAGACAAGCTTCTGCCGTCCAGAATATGATCAACAAATCTGGCCTATCAGATTCACGGGCTCTAATAAAAAAACTGACAATACAGTAATGATGTAAGTACCCCACCCCATAGACGCCCGAGTTTGATTGATTAGGATCCCAATTAGCTGACGCCAATGGAGACAGCTATAGTCTTACTGGAGTGTAGCACATAACGAAGAAGAGATTACAGACAAAAATGTACGTTTAAAAACATTGACAAGTAGTGTGTGTGTGTGCGTGTGTCTCTATCACACAAAAAAGAAACGTCCTCCAGCTGTCAACTGCGTTTATTTTCAGCAAACTTAACATGTGTAAATATTTGTATGAACATAACAACATTCAACAACTGAGACATAAACTGAACAAGTTCCACAGACACGTGACTAACAGAAATGGAATAATGTGTCCCTGAACCAAGGGGAGGGGGGGTCAAAATCTAAAGTAACAGTCCGTTTCTGGTGTGGCCACCAGCTGCATTAAGTACTGCAGTGCAGCTCCTCCTCATGGACTGCACCAGATTTGCCAGTTCTTCCTGAGTTACCCTACTCTTCCACCAAGGCACCTGCAAGTTCCCAGACATTTCTGAGGGGAATGGCCCTAGCCCTCACCCTCTGATCCAACGGGTCCCAGACGTGCTCAATGGGATTGCGATCCGGGCTCTTCGCTGGCCATGGCAGAACACTGACATTACTGTCTTGCAAGGATTCACGCACAGAACGAGCAGTATGGCTGGTGACATTGTCATGCTGGAGGGTCATGTAAGGATGAGCCTGCAGGAAGGATACCACATGAGGGAGGAGGATGTCTTCCCTGTAACACACAACGTTGAGATTGCCAGCAATGACAACAAGCTCAGTCCGATGATACTGTGACACACTCACGATGATGCTGTGATGCTGCCCCAGACCATGATGGACCCTCCACCTCCAAATCGGTCCCTCTCCAGAGTGCAGGCTTTGGTGTAAGGCTCATTCCTTCGACGATAAACGTGAATCTGACCATCACCCCTGGTGAGACAAAACCGCGACTCGTCAGTGAGGAGCACTTTTTGCCAGCCCTGTCTGGTCCAGCGATGGTGGGTTTGTGCCCATAGGCGACGTTGTTTCCGGTGATGTCTGGTGAGGACCTGCCTTAAAACAGGCCTAAAGTCCTCAGTCCAGCCTCTCTCAGCCTATTGCGGACAGTCTGAGCACTGATGGAGGGATTGTGCGTTCCTGGTGTAACTCGGGCAGTTGTTGTTGCCATCCTGTACCTGTCCCGCAGGTGTGATGTTCGGATGTACTGATCCTGTGCAGGTGTTGTCATACGTGGGCTGTCACTGTGAGGACGATCAGCTGTCCGTCCTGTCTCCCTGTAGCGCTGTCTTAGGCGTCTCACAGTATGGATATTGCAATTTATTGCCATGGCCACATCTGCAGTCCTCATGCCTCCTTGCAGCAAGTTCACGCAGATGAGCAGGGACCCTGGGCATCTTTCTGTTGGTGTTTTTGAGAGTCAGTAGAAAGGCCTCTTTAGTGTCCTAAGTTGTCATAACTGTGACCTTAATTGCCTACCATCTGTAAGCTATAAGTGTCTTAGCGACCGTTCCACAGGTGAATGTTCATTAATTATTCATGGTTCACTGAACAAGCATGGGAAACAGTGTTAAAACCCGTTTACAATGAAGATCTGTGAAGTTATTTGGATTTTTACGAATTACCTTTGAAAGACAGGGTCCTGAAAAAGGGACGTCTCTTTATTCGCTGAGCTTACATGAACAACTAGGGGACGTAAAATGGACACACTCTCTTCAGGGGATCATAAAAAAGGACAGCCCCCTCCAGAGATGATGACCCCAGACACGATGATATCACTGAGCAATAATGCAGTGATGCTTTGTGGGTAGTAAGAATATTGTTCTCATTTCTTACATTGCAGTGGGTAGGGAAAGAATGCTCAAATAATGTATCTATACTGTACTGTATCAGAAACACAATACACATAGGCCTACTAGTCTTCTGCATGGTTCAATGGTACAATGATGAGGCATGTTTGGAAAAACATGATCAATTTGATACGCTGCCTGTCAATGCAAAGGAACTGTGACCCCACAATTGATCTGCAGATACCCCCAACACACAAACAGAAACACGCTCAGAACCCTGCACTCATCCACACACACTTCCTTCCTCCAGCCAGGCTCAGAGAGACAGCCCGTGATAACAGCACTGTCACACGCCGGGAAATCAAATGCAGCTGGTCGCCTGGTCAACAAACGGAGGCCATCTGACGGAGACCAGATGGACAGAGACACCGAGGCGCGGTGAAGATGGACTCTTTCCTGTATCTGGTCTGGAGCCCCTCAGGGCCAAACAGAAGACTCATATAAAGTACTTGTATGCTGAACTCATATAGAAGTGAGGTAGGCCTATAGAAGCAGCACTCAAGTACTTGCTTAATATCAACACTGTAAGGGCCCTGCAGAATAACCCATACACAGTGCTTATATAAAGAACTCGCATAGAAGTGGTACACAGAACTCGTATAAGGTGTGCTCATATGAATTTATATAGTGCTCATTCTCATCACTGTAGCCTACTCAACATTGTAGTCTGTTACAACATAAGTTTGTTTGTGATCATGTACTGATCATTGTAGTGTAATCAAGGTTTTAAAAGGCTCCTAAAGCTTATGTCATTTCAACATAAATGTGTCAGACCTGATTAGCCCTAAGGAAAAATGTATCAACCCCTACAATAAAAAAAAAATGTAATATACATATCCACATACAGTATATACACATGGGCTCTACAAGGTGTTGAAATTGTTCCACAGGGACGCTGGCCCATGTTGACTCCAATTCTTCCCACAGTTGTGTCAAGTTGGCTGGATGTCCTTTGGGTGGTGGACCATTATTGACACACATGGCAAACTGTTGAGGGTGAAAAACCCGGCAGCGTTGCAGTTCTTGACACACTCAAGCCGGTGCACCTGGCACCTACCACCAAACCCAATTCAAAGAAACTTAAATATGTTGTCTTGCCCATTCGACCTCTGAATGGCACACGTACACAATCCATGTCTCAATTTTTAAATTCAGAATTAGCTGTACAATTGGACAGTAAAGTGGTACTGGGTTATTTGTATGGATGAGATGAATGTATGGACTACATTAGAAACAACCAGGGGTTTATTTGACTTGACATTTCTCTCTGCATTCATTATTGGCCTTCTGAGTAGTCATGGTAGGCTATACAACACATCAACTGAATTGACCAGGGGTTGGAGATGGGTAGGATCTAGCACAAATAAAACAGCAGCATATCATTGTCTGTTATAAGTGTTCAGTTAATCTGTCTTTTTTTTTTTTTGATGAGATATGGTAAAAATACAAAATAAAAAAGAGAATGACTGCCTTTTGGAAAGTCCAAACCCGATTGAAATTATAATTTCAGATCATCATCAGATATCATGGCCCCATTCTTATTCAAATGAGATGAATTTCCAAGAAATGTGTCCAGACATGTATCGTGGTAGAACTCTACAGGAGCATCTTTCGAGGTGGAAGCAACAGGTGGAGACATGAGCTTCTGACCGATGGCGGAATAAAACACCTGCGCAAGAAGACTTCATAGCATGCAAATAGATGTATGAAATGTTTCACTTACACAAACGCATGGTAGATGAACGCCCAGGCTCGTGGTCTCTCCAGCACGTTGTACAGTAAATTTTGCAGCCTTCGGTAACGGACGTTTCTCCGGCCGCTCTGAGCGCTGTATATGAGCGGCTTTCCCAGCAGGCTGAGCCGGGCTCCCTTGTTTCCTCTCAGGCTTTCCGAACCCCCGGCACCTGTAGCACTGGAGGCCGACAGCAAACCGTCCCCGGCACTGGCGTTGTTCATCATCCTTCGGCCGGACTCCACATCCTTCAAGTCATAGCCCTCGGCGCGGTGGCCCGGAGAAGTTTTCATCCAGAGCCCCGTGCCGCCTTCATCTCCGCTGTGGTTGCGGGGCATGGCATCACCAGGGCGGGCATGAAGTGCTGATGTGCAAAGGTCCTCTGGGGCATGCGTGGCTGTCTTGGAGGTGTAGATGTGGAGCTCTCTGAATGAACAGCAAATGAAGTATTCCAGCTCCTTGGAGTTAGATATGAAACCATAGGCAAGGCACGCTGTTTAACCCGTCTGTGTTTTGACCGCCCTCTTTCGCCCTGTCAACAATCAGCACTCCGCATGCAATGTCGGGGTTTCCACAGCTGTGTGTCGCCTGCGCGTAAACGAAATGCACTAAGCCCGCAATTCTTCAGTGGGCGCGTCTTGAGGTCCAGTTCCAACAACTGTTCACTACTATCCCAGGTAGTTTAAAGGGGAGTTGTATAGTCAGCACGACCCGGCTCGTAGGGTTTTGCATAAATACAAAGGAAGTGAATGTCTCCGATGAAAGGCGACTTTCTCACCAGCGCGATGAGCTCAGCCTGTTGCTTCCAATATAAATGTCAGCTGCGGAGGCGCACGATGATGGCTGGGGCCAGCCGATACGGCGCATTAAATGCTAAAGAGAACGCACCACACGAATTGTTTCCAATTTAAGCATTTGTTAACGTACTGATGACAATTCCGTATCTTCAGATATTTTCGAGTCAGCATGTCCTCGTTCCTCGTGCTTGGAAACTGTCAGTATAAGCTCAGCTAGCCGCGGAGTCCTTAGTGATGAGAGATGTTTCATTGTCAATTGAGCGCTTGAAACACAAGTCGCACTGAAAACCACGATTTTATTCAGTTGGCATTCAATTTCCCTTTAAGGCAAAAACCATGCAAATAACTAAAGTGAAAAATTACGAGACGCATTTAAATGCTCTATTAAGTAGGCCTAGTCTATAGCTTAATGACTTTTCCATTCAGAAGTAAAAATATATTTCATTCGATGGAAATAATAAACCGCAAACGGTATGACATCTGTATAAAATATCTAGACTACAGTAGCCTACACAGATGAAAAAGTCGTTCTGAATTCCACCCGCCGGTGCGCCACCCAAAACGACATTAGACTATAACAAAAATAATAATTATCAGCGTCTCTGATATATTAATAATTATGTGAAGAATTCCCACTTATGAATATCCCCTCTTCCCCTCTTCTCTTAGGGCTCTGTCAGCAGCTACTAACACCATGACCACGTGACATGGCCCGAAATAAAATACCGAGACGCGGTGCAGTATAATAACCCACACATTGGATAGGTTGTTATATCTTATACATTTCCCGATTACTTAAATGATAGACTTGGTTGATCTTCAAACAGAAATAAACAAATTAATGGGGGGATGGAGACATTGGTTAGTTCCTTTTGTTCAACCAAAAACAGACATATCCATTGTTCATTCTTACTGAATGGCCGATGCTGCAAGATGTTGTTTTGCTGTAAAACTGTTGCCTGTAGAGGAAGTTGTGGCATGTGGCTTATTATTTTTCTCATTCAGTGAACACACATTTCCTTTTGTCTATACCGCAAGCGCTGTGGAAAAGCAGTCGCTGTAGTATTCAATACTGCAAGAGAACTTCTCAAAACAAGAACATGGTTGTCTGTGGCCTGGTCTCAGATCTGTTTGTGCTCTTGCCAACACTCAATTGCTCATTGTCAAGCCTAACACAATGAAGTTAGCATGGTAGCACTAACAGACTGGGTAGCAAGTAGCCTAGCGGTTGGGCCAGTAACAGAACGGTCGCTGGTTCGAATCCCTGAGCCGACGAGGCAAGGTTCCCTAATTGCACTCTAATTGCTCTTTTAAGTCTCTCTGGATAACAGCGTCTGTAAAAATGTAGGTTACTATAGAGCTTATTCAACATGTTTCGTCATCATGTAGGCCGTTTTTGGATATACTGTATATAAGTGCTGACCATGCAGGGACAACACTCGTTTTGATGTCAGAAAGATCATTAAATGACATAAAGGAGAGAGGGGACAATGGAGGATGTTCTCTGGATGACAGCAGGCTCTGTCGTAGCATGAGAGCCTGTACGCGATAGCACCCTGTCGAAGAGTGTGTGTGTGTCTGTGTGACCCAACTACATAGCTCTGACCCTTAGACAGGTCTGCACACACATAGATCTCTCTACTAGAGGTTAGCACCTCTGTCCTTCCAATCCACCCTCTCCAGAATTGCATTGTATATCAGGTGCGGACCGGGACTAGAACTCAGCCCTGACATTTCTAACACACCAGCCCATTTATTCCCATGAGGCCCCCATTATTAGCCAGATAATGATCATTTTTGCGCAAAATACCCAAGTTAGACAGGCCCACTGGGCTACAAATTGACCAGCCCATCTGGCATTTGCCCGAAATGCCAGAAGGCCAATCCCTCCTTGCAGTTTATGATGGGCAAACCGAGATAAACTCCATCCAGACACTGATGATCCTCTGACAAAACTACACCATCTGCTGGTGAATACTGGTTAGTTACTCAGTGGGTTATTATATTGTACCATCTCGGGAAACCATCTTTGTCCCCCACGAAGAATTCGGGGAGGGGACTGTGGATCTGTCTCCGTCCGTTCGTTTAAACGTTCATACGTTAGTGACATGCGGTATCTCAGACAGCACTGGGCCGATTTTGACGAAACCTGGGTGAATGATGCGTCTTGCCATAAAGATCCGGCCTTGTTTTGACGGCCTTGTTTTGAGGTGACATGAATTTACTGTAACTGTTTTCTGGTTGTTTCTTTGACTATATGCTTGAAACCCACAATTCACACATGACACAGTAGGATGGTGTTTCAATTATGCATGGAAAGTGGATTGTGTCATTTAAACTAAACTAAGTATACAATCAATGGCCTTTTTATTGGCAAATGATTTCAACCAAAACTCAGTACACTGTAAATGCATCCTTTTTATTTCTAAATCTACAGTTATCGTTGCAACTGGGATATGGGCTGCACCAGTTTCCTGTGCCAAGCCCAATTTCCTGTACCTTCTGAGGGCCTCTTACTCCTAAGAAGGTGTGAGTAGATGCTTCTTAAAGCTGTATATATCCCAGTACTGTACATGCAGTGAAAACTCAGCATATCTCAACAATTCAAAACAGATAACCCCAACCTGAATCTTAACATTCTCCATTTAGGAGGATTCTAAATATTTGCCCCTGCATGAGTGGTTAGAGGGAACATCTACTCACTCCTCTGAACACTGGGTGGATGCTAAATCCAATGGGTGGATGCTAGATGCAGAATGTAGGCTAGCTGGGCTGTTCCCAAACGATTGCCCCCTCAATGCACAGAACAAAAGAGGAAGTCAACATAAAGAGAACAAACATTATGAAAATAATGAACGTGATTATATTTCCCATTTTTCTCTGTGCGTTCTATTACAGATGAACCATAAAGATCATCATCATTTGGCCCTTGATGGAAGAGGTCACTTCCGGGAAGCTGGAAGACAAGTATCTTGACTATATTATGTATGATCTCTGGTCCGCACGCACGCGCGTACACACACACACACACACACACACACACACACACACACACACACACACACACACACACACACACACACACACACACACACACACACACACACACACACACACACACACACACACACACACACACACACACACACACACACACACACACACACACACACACACACAGAGGTCATGAGCTCTGATCCAGTGACAAGGACCAGGGGCTAGATTGCCTGCAGATGTTGTTTCGGGGGCCCTCTGCTTTCTTAACGAGAGGATGTGGAACATAAATCTCCGGGGTCCATGTTGCCATGTGTCCTATAAGAGGTCAAACGAGAGGGCATTTTGGTACAACTTCCCCTTTCAGTGAGAGAAACCAACGCAGTCAGCCATGAAGGAACTATTTGAAGGAACTATTTTACAGAGTCAAAGCTGTCCTGCAGAGTTTTCTATGCAAAGTTGAAAACTTTCGAAGAGTTGTTTGTGCCATTATTTTACTTACTCTATTTCTCCCCCAAAACACTTGCGTTTCACTTTTTTAGGTAAAAAGATGTGGTCAGAGAAAGTAAATGTACTTTTCATATTCTGAGGCAACTCTCACACACCAAAGACAACAGTTGGAAAGGGGGACACCCTTCCTTGTAATGTTACAAATGATTCAGGACCGACTGATTCGGTGGGGACTGGCAGAACTAGAGCGCGCCTTGTGCCTTTTTTTATTCTTCAAAACATTGACTTAGTGGTGTTGCCATGATAGTACAAAAATCAATCGTAATTTATCAGTGTAGGTACTCGGTATGGAGAAGGGGGAAGACACGCTATCCCCCTTAGGAAAGGAGTAGTGTAGCAACCCTAAGCCAACACCTAGCGAGCTCGTTAAGAGGGTCAGATCTGTTGCTGTAATGGTTAAGGCGTTGGCTTGATAATCACTAGACCTGGGTTTGAGTCCCAGTCAGGGCTACCCTCTGAATTTGCTATAACATAGCTCCATGGTTGCTTTCCTTAACACTGGTCCTATCTGACCCATGTTTTACAGTTGGAGAGGATCAGCTTGAACAAAGTGAGGTGCACAATCACTGATCTACAAATAGTATTCCCTGCCACATAATACGCTTTGTGCAATTAAGATTTGGGAGCTACGCCTCCCCTGGCTTATGCGATCCCCCCCCCCCACCACCACCACCAAACACTCCAGCACAACCACATTGATTGATTGAAGACAGCTTATGTCAATGAAATAACATTTCCTAAAAATGTCTAACTTCAGCAATCCTAGTGGATAAAATCAAATATAAAACTTGTCCTAATGATGACATCCGTGAGATGACACAGAGTCAAAATGTGAACTGGAAGTGCGTCACAAATGAGGCATAATTTGATGGCCATTATTTGGACATGGTCATTTGCAATTCTAGCTTTTGCGAATTCCTTCCATGTTTGTCTTTGTAATGCTTAATTTGTCACAATTTGGAGTCTCCAAGACGTTAGTCCTGGATTTGGTCAGATCTCAGTTGATTCTAAGGTCTTTCTACTTTCATGTGTAGGATTCAAATGTTGGCCTGTTTTTTTTAAGCTACACTGATACTGTGCTTGCTTCTTTCTTTCTTTCTTTCTTTCTTTCTTTCTCTCTTTCTTTCTCTCTCTCTCTCTCTCTCTCTCTCTCTCTCTCTCTCTCTTTCTCTCTCTCTTTCTCCCTCGCTCTCTCTCTGTCTCCACCCTCTCTCTCTCTCTGTCTCCCTCCCTCCCTCCCCCTCTCTCTGTCCCCCCCCCCTCTCTCTCTCTCTCCTTGGGAGTTCTGTGAAGCTGCTTTGCTAAGATGCCTATCTGAGGAGACTGACAGAGGGCATGGCAGGGTTGAGTCTGTGGGACCAGAGAAAATATTAGTTTTCCCACAAGCAAGCAAGAAGAAAGGCTTATACCCATAGCAACAGATACAACTTATTTTAGAGAGCATTTTCATTTTGACCCGGTTTTGACATAATGTACCAAGGTAATTGTGGGTTAAGAGCAATCTAGGCTCTCAAAATGCACTTTTATGTCATCTGGGATGGAAAATGCACTTTGAATATGCATTGGAAGCAGATGGGGTCAAATAGTATTTGAAATTTTTCCAACACTTAAGGCTCTATTCAATCCGTAGCACTGAAGAGATGCTTTATAGCGCGATTGACAATCAAATCAAAACAAATTTATTTATATAGCCCTTCGTACATCAGCTGATATCTCAAAGTGCTGTACAGAAACCCAGCCTAAAACCCTAAACAGCAAGCAATGCAGGTGTAGAAGCACGGTGGCTAGGAAAAACTCCCTAGAAAGGCCAAAACCTAGGAAGAAACCTAGAGAGGAACCAGGCTATGTGGGGTGGCCAGTCCTCTTCTGGCTGTGCCGGGTGGAGATTATAACAGAACATGGCCAAGATTTTCAAATGTTCATAAATGACCAGCATGGTCGAATAATAGTAAGGCAGAACAGTTGAAACTGGAGCAGCAGCATGGCCAGGTGGACTGGGGACAGCAAGGAGTCATCATGTCAGGTAGTCCTGGGGCATGGTCCTAGGGCTCAGGTCCTCCGAGAGAGAGAAAGAAAGAGAGAAGGAGAGAATTAGAGAACGCACACTTAGATTCACACAGGACACCGAATAGGACAGGAGAAGTACTCCAGATATAACAAACTGACCCTAGCCCCCCCGACACATAAACTACTGCAGCATAAATACTGGAGGCTGAGACAGGAGGGGTCAGGAGACACTGGCCCCATCCGAGGACACCCCCGGACAGGGCCAAACAGGAAGGATATAACCCCACCCACTTTGCCAAAGCACAGCCCCCACACCACTAGAGGGATATCTTCAACCACCAACTTACCATCCTGAGACAAGGCTGAGTATAGCCCACAAAGATCTCCGCCACGGCACAACCCAAGGGGGGGTGCCAACCCAGACAGGATGACCACAACAGTGAATCAACCCACTCAGGTGACGCACCCCCTCCAGGGACGGCATGAGAGAGCCCCAGTAAGCCAGTGACTCAGCCCCTGTAATAGGGTTAGAGGCAGAGAATCCCAGTGGAAAGAGGGGAACCGGCCAGGCAGAGACAGCAAGGGCGGTTCGTTGCTCCAGAGCCTTTCCGTTCACCTTCCCACTCCTGGGCCAGACTACACTCAATCATATGACCCACTGAAGGGATGAGTCTTCAGTAAAGACTTAAAGGTTGAGACCGAGTTTGCGTCTCTGACATGGGTAGGCAGACCGTTCCATAAAAATGGAGCTCTATAGGAGAAAGCCCTGCCTCCAGCTGTTTGCTTAGAAATTCTAAGGACAATTAGGAGGCCTGCGTCTTGTGACCATAGCGTACGTGTAGGTATGTACGGCAGGACCAAATCAGAGAGATAGGTAGGAGCAAGCCCATGTAATGCTTTGTAGGTTAGCAGTAAAACCTTGAAATCAGCCCTTGCTTTGACAGGAAGCCAGTGTAGAGAGGCTAGCACTGGAGTAATATGATCAACTTTTTTGGTTCTAGTCAGGATTCTAGCAGCCATATTTAGCACTAACTGAAGTTTATTTAGTGCTTTATCCGGGTAGCCGGAAAGTAGAGCATTGCAGTAGTCTAACCTAGAAGTGACAAAAGCATGGATTAATTTTTCTGCATCATTTTTGGACAGAAAGTTTCTGATTTTTGCAATGTTACGTAGATGGAAAAAAGCTGTCCTCGAAATGGTCTTGATATGTTCTTCAAAAGAGAGATCAGGGTCCAGAGTAACGCCGAGGTCCTTCACAGTTTTATTTGAGACGACTGTACAACCATTAAGATTAATTGTCAGATTCAACAGAAGATCTCTTTGTTTCTTGGGACCTAGAACAAGCATCTCTGTTTTGTCCGAGTTTAATAGTAGAAAGTTTGCAGCCATCCACTTCCTTATGTCTGAAACACATGCTTCTAGCGAGGGCAATTTTGGGGCTTCACCATGTTTCATTGAAATGTACAGCTGTGTGTCATCCGCATAGCAGTGAAAGTTAACATTATGTTTTCGAATAACATCCCCAAGAGGTAAAATATATAGTGAAAACAATAGTGGTCCTAAAACGGAACCTTGAGGAACACCGAAATTTACAGTTGATTTGTCAGAGGACAAACCATTCACAGAGACAAACTGATATCTTTCCGACAGATAAGATCTAAACCAGGCCAGAACATGTCCGTGTAGACCAATTTGGGTTTCCAATCTCTCCAAAAGAATGTGGTGATCGATGGTATCAAAAGCAGCACTAAGGTCTAGGAGCACGAGGACAGATGCAGAGCCTCGGTCCGATGCCATTAAAATGTAATTTACCACCTTCACAAGTGCCGTCTCAGTGCTATGATGGGGTCTAAAACCAGACTGAAGCATTTCGTATACATTGTTTGTCTTCAGGAAGGCAGTGAGTTGCTGCGCAACAGCCTTCTCTAAAAATTTTGAGAGGAATGGAAGATTCGATATAGGCCAATAGTTTTTTATATTTTCTGGGTCAAGGTTTGGCTTTTTCAAGAGAGGCTTTATTACTGCCACTTTTTGTGAGATTGGTACACATCCGGTGGATAGAGAGCTGTTTATTATGTTCAACATAGGAGGGCCAAGCACAGGAAGCAGCTCTTTCAGTAGTTTAGTTGGAATAGGGTCCAGTATGCAGCTTGAAGGTTTAGAGGCCATGATTATTTTCATCATTGTGTCAAGAGATATAGTACTAAAACACTTGAGCGTCTCTCTTGATCCTAGGTCCTGGCAGAGTTGTGCAGACTCAGGACAACTGAGGTTTGGAGGAATACGCAGGTTTAAAGAGGAGTCCGTAATTTGCTTTCTAATAATCATAATCTTTTCCTCAAAGAAGTTCATGAATTTATCACTGCTAAAGTGAAAGTCATCCTCTCTTGGGGAATGCAATCAAAGGCAATGTTCCCGCGGTCGCTGAGACTGCATTCATGGTGAACACTGCATACAGTGCCGTCGGAAAGTAGTCAGACCCCTTGATTTCTTCTACATTTTGTTACGTTACAACCTTAATCTAAAATGGATTAAATTAAATAAAATCCGTAGCAATCTACACAAATTTATTAGATTTATAAAAAATAAATAAGTATTCAGAACTTTGCTATGAGACTCGAAATCGAGCTCAGGTGCATCCTGTTTCCATTTATCATCCTTGATATGTTGTTTTCTTCAACTTGATTGGAGTCCACCTGTGGTAAACTCAATTGATTGGACAGGATTTGGAAAGGCACACACCTGTCTATATAAGGTCCCACAGTTGACAGTGCATGTTAGAGCAAAAACCAAGCCATGAGGTCGAAGGAATTGTCCGTAGAGCTCCGAGAAAGGATTGTGTCGAGGCACAGATCTAGGGAAGGGTACCAGCAAATGTCTGCAGTGTTGAAGGTCCCCAAGAACATAGTGGCCTCCATCATTCTTAAATGGAAGACGTTTAGAATCACCAAGACTCTTCCTAGAGCTGGCCGCCCGACCAAACTGAGCAATTGGGGGAGAAGGGTCTTGGTCAGGGAGGTGACCAAGAACCCGATGGTTACTCTGACAGAGCTCTAGAGTTCCTCTGTGGAGATGGGAGGACCTTCCAGAAGGACAACCATCTCTGCAGCACTCCACCAATCAGGCCTTTATGGTAGAGTGGCCAGACGGAAGACACTCCTCAGGAAAAGGCACATGACAGGCCATTTGGAGTTTGCCAAAAGGCAAATGAAGACTCTCAGACCATGAGAAACAAGATTCTCTGGTCTGATGAAACCAAGATTAAACTCTTTGGCCTCAATGTCAAGTCAAGTCACGTCTGGAGGAAACCTGGCACCATCACTACTGTGAAGCATGGTGTTGACAGCATCATGTTGTGGGGATGTTTTTCAGCGGCAGGGACTGGGAGACTAGTCAGGATCGAGGCAAAGATGAACGGAACAAGGTACAGAGAGATCCTTGATGACAACCCGTTCAAACATCTCTGGAGAGACCTGAAAATAGCTCTGCAGCAACACTCCTCATCCAACCTGACAGAGCTTGAGAGGATCTGCAGAGATGAATGGGGAGAAACTCCCCAAATACAGGTGTGCCAAACTTGTAGCGTCATACCCAAGAAAGCTCGAGGCTGTTATCGCTGCCAAAGGTGCTTCAACAAAGTACTGAGTAAAGGGTCTTATGTAAATGTGATAATTCATTATTACATTTTTTTGTTGAAATGATCAACAATTTCTTAAAACCTGTTTTTGCTTTGTCATTATGTGGTATTGTGTGTAGATTGATCAGGGAAAAATATATTGAATCAATTTTAGAATAAGGCTGTAACCAAACAAATGGGGGAAAAGTCAAGGGGTCTGAATACTTTCTGAAGGCACTGAATGTCGGCTCAACCGGAATTGATTTTTTACAGTTTTGCCCGGAACTTTCCGCGACACCTCCGCGATATAGGGATTGAATCCAGCCCTTAGTGTTTGCTATAGCCTGCCTGGATTGGCAGATGGGCGGGGTTTTGCAATTTTGAGAATTGGTTCCATTCTATCAGACAAGCTCAATCACGCCCAGTTGAACTGTTTCAAATGATTTGAAATAGGACTTGAACCCAGGTATGGTAGGAGGAGAGGGTTGACAGTGGAACAACAACAGCAAGTAATGAGGGAGAATTCTTCCACACATTCTTTTTTATTTGGAAATAATAAAAATGAACTCTTTTTTTAAATATAAAACATACTCATCATTTGAGCCACAGCTGTTATACCAAACAAGAAACGCTGCAGTGAATACTTTCTTTTTTATCTGATCGTTTTCTTTTGTAGTTGTTGTTTCAGTGGAACACATCAATTGTAAACAATCAGCATTTTTTTTTCTCTCCTAATAATACCGACAAAATAAAAAAATAACTCACTAAACATGAAACAAAAAAAAATGACGTTTTTATAAATGGGTTTTTACATGGCTGGGGTCGTAGGTTGTAGGTTTCAAAGCATGGAGAGAGAGGTGTAGTGACGACAGCTTTTGCAGATAATATGGCCTGATACCCTAGTACACTCAAGTGTGGCAATTTGGGACTATACCCTGAAGCCTTGTAGTAAAGTAGTGTCCCTTTGTGACTTTCTAAATCCAATCGTAGTCTTAATGAATTTGACAATGTCGCCGTAATCTGTTTTGGCCCCTTCGTAAATATCACTAAACCGTTTGGTTGGTTGAAAATATATTTACAATATACCTAAATTACTTGTGGTACATTATACTCTAAATAATTTGTGTAACATATGTATCCATATATCTTATTACATCATTATGTTCAACATAACTATACTTTGTATATAAGTTGATCTGATTTATACATATTCAACCATGTAGTCTCAGCCCCATAGAGGTAAACTATGTGTACAGTAACTGTAGATTTGAAAGAATGGGCGGTGAGGATTGCTTAGTACGACAGTACAGCACGGGTTCAATAGCTTTAAAAAAAGACATCAACATAATCTCGGTAATCAGTTGGTTTCGAAAAACATTCAGCACCGGAATGAAGGATGTGGACTAGACTTGACTGCAGCTGATCATTTCGAATGTCTTCGCGTGATGTGAATGGCTTCGGTTTCTCTTTATATTTAAGTACGAGCAAACTGTACAAGTGCATGCAACATACAAGCGGGCCTACGGGTATGTGGAACGAACACACATATCTAGTTCAGTTCAATCTTTTTTTCCAGTATCGTTTTTGTTTTACAAAATGTGCATGCAGCTTGGAACAGGTCCGAGTCATGCCGAGCCACGTCCCCTTTGGTGTGGCAGGAGTCAGCGGGCCTGACGAAGGATGAGCATTGGTGCTCCTGTCCGGAAAGCTCAATCTGATTGGTTACTTTTCACATTCACTAAGATGCAGAAGGGAAATTTGAGCAACTGATGTTTTTTGTTTTTCCAAAAAATCGAGACAAGGAAGAAATGAAATGTACCAAATAATTACATTTGCAAGCAGTATTTTTTATATTTTTTTCATTCACTTTTTCTTTCTCAAAAAGTTTAACTTTTGGCTTAACGTTTTGAATCTCAAAATAATGTAAACTGAAGTTTTGGATAAAACCCCTAAACATGTGCTGGGGTGAGGGGAAGGATGCTCCAGGAAAACAGCTAGATGAAAGTTCTCGTGATTGTGGACAAAGATCTATTTTTTACAGTGACTTGTTGACACCCTGGTGATAGTTCAAAATGAAATGTATAATTAGATTTATTGGTCAACCTCCTTGGAGGTCTAATATACATCTATACAAAGACAACTGGGTTGGACTTTTTGTAGGTGACTAAACGAAGAAAACGACATTGTAATCCCACACTAATCTCATAGTCAAGTGTAAAAATCGTCATTTAAGATGTGTCACTGAACAGTCCCCTGCATCTCATTGCAGACACTTTTTTTTCTCTATTTCGTATTTTTTCCTTGTGTCTTTTTATTCTTCACCATGCATACATCAGACAACGCATCGTAAACCTCATACTCATCATAAAAACATTGTTGTGCCATAAGTAACAAACTGAGGGAAAAAAAGTCAAACGTACCAAAGACAAAAACGAGAGAGCGGCTTGGACCAGCCATGGTAAACATATTGAAAACAAAAAATGATATTTTGACAAAGAAGGACCAGTAATGTGAATCCACAAAGTCTAGGCACCAGAAGGAGACCCCTGATTGCCCGGACCGACCCCACTCAGAAGCACTCTGCCCTGGGAGCCGAAGTGCTGGCAGTCTGTTTGGGGGCCGGATGGGGGCCACTGCGGAGAGGACATTATGGCACCCCCTGAGAGACAAGGAGGATGGCACCTCTGTCTTGGGTCCATACATTCCGACGCTAACATACATTTCTTTGTTTATTGATGGTTTGACTAAAAACTACCACCCTGCTTCCTTTCACATTTACATTTCTACTTAGTTTCTTCAATGAATCGAGTGTCTCCTTACCGCTCGACTCCAGTACAGCCTTACCTAGCTTCCGAACATTGTCTATTACCCACAGCCCTAGTTCTTAGATTACAACCGCGAAAAAACGATGACGAATTCGTTACTGGAATGAAACACTGAAATCTAACGCTCTCTAAAACAAACAAAGAGATTAAACGATGCCAGGAGTGATTGTCAGATCTCAACAAAGCTTTTTTGTTAATCATTGTGACTCTGTTTCTTGATTGTTGTTGTTCTAGAATCATTTTTGTCCGTTAATCTCTAAGGTGACGTTAATTCGTTTCACAAAGCGGTAGGCTAGCCATAGTCCCATTGGTCCATTAAGATTGGTAGCTGTTGTCCTATTGGTCCACTAGGATCGGGTGCCCGGTGGGCCCGAGGAGCTGTCCAATGACGACTGGGAAGCACGTCGAGTCAGGGAGGCTAGTGTGGGGTCCACTAAGGAGGAGGGTGGGAACAACTTGTACCAGCCAATCACTGTGCTTGTTAAGTCTAGTTCCTCCAATAGGATTTGTGCAACTCCCATGAAGCTTTTGTGGTCCATTCGTCCGTAGTCTCCCCAGACGATCACCTGAAGGAGAAAAAAAGACCCCCAAAAATGTATTGATTAAAACCTTTACAGCTTAAATGGTTAAAGGTTAAAACATTTTTTTTTAAATGGTTTTAATATTATTCAGTTGATGCATTTATTGAATTATTGAATTAAAAAGTGATTGAACTTTTCTTTATGAAACAAGGCTTTGACCCTCACCTGTAAGACTTTACCCTGTGGGCTCTCCTCGAATTGCAGCGCTTGCTGGTACAGCGGGTCCAGCGTTTTCCGTGCAATCTTGGTTTTCTTTTTGGCTACATACGCTCCATTATTCAACAGATAGACCTTGACGTATGGAGCTGACGAAAGAAAGAAAGAAAGAAAGAAAGAAAGAAACAAGAAACAGAGGCAGATACGGATACTCAATTGTGGTTCTAAACATGGTCTGGTCAAATTGTTTTCTCTAGGTGGGCGATTACATGCACCCAGATAAGACTACTCCCGGATTAAAAAGCACTTTCAATGGACTTCGCAGTGAATATGATTTTGTCTCAATGCAGTCCTCCACCCTTAGGTGGCGCTACCACCAGTGTCTCACCAGGGAGGGATTTGGATCCTGGCTTTTGTACAAGGCCCCGAGCTCTGATCACCTCCACCTCCAGCTGACCCTTCTTGTCCATCATTCCGATCTGAATATCACCTGGGAGGAAGAAAAAGTAGAGTTGACCAAAGATGGTGGATAAATGAAGATGTCCGACTCAGGCCGTTCACTATAGATGATTTTTTCACAGTTCCGGCTTCCTATATACACCAATGCGATAGCAGCTGATGTCTCGCCTTCTGTTTTGTCTCTGGTTGACTAAACAGGAACTGGATTGAACCAATCAGAACAGGAAGTAGGCAGGAGATAAGGGGGATGTTCGAGCAGATCACTTGATGGTCACTGTCGTGTTTTGCATTATGGGTATAAACATTTCCAAAAATCATGTGATCAAAGATCATGCAGTTTTTGATGAAGACGCCTTCACGTCGCTGCAGTTGCTTCTCACCAACTGCACCATGCAGTCATCACCTGCAGTGTTGGAGGCACTATTTGTCAACCAATCATTAGGGTGTTTTTGTTTGATGGAAATGGCCAAAGACATGCCTAAAACAGGAACCAAATTTACCCCGATTCTAAAGTTACAAATGAAAGTGATATTTGAGACCTCTCTCTAACCAATTCATTGTACACATGTTTTGTTTTTGATAGTGTGTTATAAAGGGGTATAGAAAAGTTAATTTCGACATAAAGATTTTGTTTTTATAAACAATAGCAGCTATGTTGACACTGCCGTGTTGATCTGAGCCTTGCTGTTGGAAAACCACCACAGTGTCTGACTTTTGGCAGAGGCACCTCCCCCGACTACAATCGGCTTCGTTAGGCTTACTGCACGAACACACCTAGGGTCACGAAATAGGAAGTAGTAAGAAAAGTGGGCAACAGAGTCTCTCAAGAGGGAAGTTGGAAGGATATTGAGTAATGGAGGTAATATGGAGACGGAGGACAGGAAGCGATGTGAATCAATGAAACGGACTTGTGGGAGAAGAGAAGGGTATAGAAATAGCTGAGCAATAAGCTATCAATTGGGGAGGAGTCACAGAGGAACTACGATAGGGCAATAACATGATGAGTAGACAGAACAGAATAGGGACTCACCTATGGCAGGTGTGGCCAGCGTTTGTCTGCCCACCAGCTGGGCAGGACCCAGACCATCCAGGAAGTCGCTGAACTGGTTGCCTGGCTGTCCCAGACGCACCCCACCGAAAAGCAGACTGGAACAGAGGAAGAACACAGTCAATATACAGCTAATTACCGTACATGACTTATGGGTCCTATGTGAAATTATCTATCCAATTTACTGCAATCATGCTGAAATACTGGGTTGTTTACTTCACAGTGAATGTCAATTCATGTAACATTGGAGAAAAAAACAAACATTTGTACCCAGAAACAGAAACAGGAAGAAAGGGACAGAAAATAATAGGGGGTAGAGGGAGGAAAAGGAGAGAGACACACAGTATACAGGGAGAGATAGAGAGAGAGAGAGAGAGAGAGAAATAAAGAGAGAGATAAATATATATATATAGAGAGAGAGAGCCTGTATACTGACTTTCCCTCGGAGTTGCAGCTGTTCATGGTGCCGTTGGTGGACTCTTTACTGGACTGTCGACTCATGTTCCTGGTCATCTCTACAGCCATACCCGTCTCTGTGCTCCTCTGGATGGACGCACCCTTCTCCTTCTTCCCCTTCCCCTCTGGTACCGGAGAGGAAAAAATAGACACAATGTAGCTGATAGCTAAGGCTAATGGCTAAGTTAGCATGGCTTATCTACTGTCTTCCTGAGACCTGAGGTGCTATCTTCCAGGCCTTAGTTTATCTGGGTCAGTGCTAAACAACAGAACAGAACACATTTAGGCCAGAAGGCTTTATTTTGTGGTCCTCTTGGGGAGAACCAGGTGTGGCGCCATGTATTCCTAGCTGCCTCATCGCCGTGATGGGACACAGTGACAGAGCTGGGGAACGGCCACCCATGTTACATCTCAGAGGACAAAGGACACGAAAGAGAAATTGAAAGAGCCGGCAAGTCAAAGTATCCTTTTCTGTCATTGTGTTTTCACAAGTCACAGCTGAACAATGGGTTGGAGAGGGTTGGAGAGATGTTTAGAGAGAAAGAACAACATGTTTTGTTGTTTCAAGGTTCCATCCCTCGGCACGTCAACACAACCAACAATATCCTTCTGTCCTAATACAGACAATGGCGTACCATACAGTCAATCCTAAAGAACGATACAGTAGTACATGATGATGATACGCAGGTTGATGTTTATTGTTATGAATCTTTCCCTGGAGGCAGAACTGAGCGATTTCCTCTAGAAGGGCCAGCTGCAAAGTCAAAATTGGCTATATTGTCAAAATTCATGATTTTTTTGTGTGTGTTTTTTTTGGTCTTAATTTAAGGTTAAAAGTGTGGTTAAGCTTAGATTTAGGATTAAAATCTGATTTCATGGCTTTATGGCCGTGCCAGCTAGTGACCACTCTGCAGAGCTGCCTCTAGAACAAGATTCATGTCAAAGAACGCTAACCTTAAATGAATTGTAGTACAGCAAGAATCACCCGTATCAACCATAAAACAATATTTCTCTCAACCCAACATGAATTCTAGATTTTGTCAGTGAAGAGGGCAACTATCCCACAGAACACCAATCGTACTGCTATACTATATAACAATGGGGAGAGAGGAGAGAGGCATGGAGAGACCCCCCCCCTAGGCCCTAGTTTCCTTTATAATGGCTTTTTATGTCAGCTACAAAGGGGGAGTGCAAAAAAAGAAGAAGAGAGTGCAGTTGGAGCCTTTCAACTACCTCTCTCTCTGCCTCCCTGCTTCCTCCCTCTCTCCCCACCCTCCAGTGAGTCCAGCCAGGCTGAGAAAGATTCCTTCAAGTCCCTCTGACTGAAAGCTTGGACGCAGCGGGTGTCATTTGGAGTAGAAGCATGTTGTTTTGAAACTCTTTTTAACATGCTTTTTGTGGGTTGTATTCGTAAGATTGGAATTCCAGCATAAGGACATTTTGGTGCGCAGTCACGTAAACACAAGGTCAAGAGTGATGTGCTTCTCTGTTTTTTGTACTGTCTTATTCAGATGAAAGTGCTATAAGGTAGCTTCAGGTCACTCTTTACCCTAAAAAACACCTGAGAGCTATCATGTCATGGCCAGACTGTCCGTACTGTCTCATTTTTACTGTCTGTAACGTCCAATTGTTAAATGTCTGTCTACCACCGTCTTTCAATGTAAACCGTAAATCAAATCAAAATACCAGAGCCACATTTTCAAACCACAACCATCCCGAGCGTCTCCTTCATTTGGGTGAGGGTCCGTTTTGACCTTTGAACTCACCCGGGCCGACGATCTGCGACGTGCTGCGACTACGTCTGTTGGAGACGATGGAGACCACCCTGGCACTGAGGCTGGAGCGTCTCTTCCACCCATGCCCACCGTGCCCAGCGCCGTATCCGATTGGCTGCCGTCGGTACGCTCTGACGCGTAGATCTCACCGCTCACGCTTGTGCTCTTCAGCATGGTCCGGCCCGGCGCCGCACGAACCTGCCGACTAGAGGGAGAGAGAGGAGAGTAAAAGTTACATCTGGAACCACAGTCTTGAGATATGAAATGAGCAGAGGAACTTATAACGTAAAGGGGTTACCTTCACTTTAGTGGGTGAAAACACAACAGTCTAATAAACTTCAATAATTAATAAGGTTCTTGTACAGTATGATATGAGGCATACAATGATTGGTGAGTGATTGTAATGAGTTTAATGTTAAAACATGATATTGATGATACAAGAAAGCCTGAACAGACTCCAAAAGATCTCAAAACGAAAAAATGATCTCAATGATCTCAAATTTCCAAATACGCTTCCAAAATCCCACACAACTCAGCAATACGCCTTGTGTCCAATGTCCATCACTGCTGGACTTTTGTAATGGTCGATAACACTGAAATAGAATTAAAACTCATTACAATGTATTATATATATTATCAGTGGAGGCTGGTGGTAGGTGCTATAGGAGGATGGGCTCATTGTAATGGCTGGAATGGAATCAATGGAAGGTATCAAACACTTCAAACAGATGGAAACCACATGTTTGACTCCATTCCATTCATTCCACTCCAGTCATTACAATGAGCCCGTCCTCCTATAGATCCACCACCAGCCTCCTCTGATATAGGTATATATATGTGTGTGTGTGTCTCTTTAGTAATATAAATGAGTCTCTCAGTCTCAGCCAATAGCTTTAGCTGTTCAGGCTTCTTCTCCTCAGACAGGCTAACATACAGCAGGGACAGATGACACTCAGTGCTCTGTGGCGCTTTCTAGGGGTTCGGAGGAGCTAGTGCATGTCTATCCCCTCTAAAGGCGTCGGGGTGCTGCAGGAGAGCCCTGCCACACTGCCCCCGTCCCGCATACCCATCGTGGACCCTCTCCAAGTGACCAGGGGGCTAGGGAGGGGTAGCGGGGCCTGGGGCCTCTCCTCAGCCCCGTGGAGGGGGGTGATGAAGGGGCGAGGGCCGGCGGTGGGGTTAGGGAGGAGGGTACTCCAGCTCAGAAGAGGTCCAGGGGGGGGTCTGGACAGCGGGAGCACAGGACACATGCCAGGAGGGATCTGAGATACACACTGACGTACAAACACACACGCAGACACAACAACGAAAGTTGACACACACAACAATCACAGACACACAACCACATGCACAACATTAAATCAAGCCAAATAAGCAAGGAGAATATATCACATGTGATGTTGTATGTCAGCACAAATGACCAAACATATTTCCCCGCATTGAACAATTAAGCCATACATTGAAATTGAATAATGGGACTGATAGAATATAGCAGCCTCAGAGAGAAGAAGAAGAAGGAGGATTGAGGAAGATGGGAGGAGATAAAGGGACAAGGTAGTGTCCATAACGTCCACACCTCCTCTCATAGGCAGCTAAGTCTCATAATCAAGCACCTCCAAACCGACTTCGGGACAGTCATCAATATACTGTATGCATCCAAGTATCTCCATCAAACACCTCCACATTAACCTGGGGCCTTTCTACTGCGCCGTTTTTGAAAGACATAACGTTAGCCATCGGGAACGACAAAAATGTTGCTACTTTTCTCACCAACATTGATGCCCTGAATTTATATCGACGAATCAGTTGGAAAAAAGGATGGGCTACTTTCTGCCAAACAAGACGTACAGTGCCTTGTAAAAGTATTCACCACACGTGGCGTTTTTTCCTATTTTGTTGCATTACAACCTGTAATTTAAATGAATTTTTATTGGGATTTCATGTAATGGACACACACAAAATAGTCCAAATTGGTGAAATGAAAAAGATGACTTGTTTCAGAAATCTCAAAAAAAAAAAAAAAAATGAAAAGTGGTGTGTGTACATGTTTTCACCCCCTTTGCTATGAAGCCCCTAAATAAGATCTGGTGCAACCAATTACGGCGCTGGGAAATGTAGGCGTTCAGCAGTGAACCCCTTTGAATCTGCTGGGGACTTGCGTGCTATTAAGTGATGGATCTGTGACGTGTTTGTAGTTGTCACGGGGAAAGGTATGATGGATACCTTCATTTGTGAAAAATATATTGAACTTGATGCAGCTAAAGAAAGGAATATTACTCTTCATTAAGAAATAAACAAATCTGACCAAGCGCCTTGAACTGAATAAGGATTCCATGAGACTATTGGCATCTTTAAATGCTTCCTATCAAAACATCCAAGACGATCATAATGGGACCTTCCTGGACTATGATCAATTTCCGCCACTGCACCCCTCTACTACCTTTAACCAGGAAATGGCTGCTCATTGATCGATTGTTCCCACTACGGCTGTGGATGTCAAATCAAATCAAACTTTTATTTGTAACCTGCACCGAATACAACAGGTGTAGACCTTACCGTGAAATGTTTACTTACAACAACCAACAATGCCGTTGAAGGAATCGATTTAAGAAAATATTTACTAAATAAACTAAAGTAAAACTAATTATAAGAAGTAACACGCGAAAATGACATAACAATAACGAGGCTCTATACAGGTGGTACCGGTACCGAGTCAATGGTACGGGTTAGTTGAGGTCATTTGTACATGTAGTTAAGGGTAAAGTGACTATGCATAGATAATAAAGAGCGAGTAGCAGCAGTGTAAAAACAAAGGGGGGAATAGTCTGGTGGCCATTTGATTAATTGTTCAGCTTGGGGGTAGAAGCTGTTAAGGAGCCTTTTGGACCTAGACTTGGCGCTCCGGTACCGCTTGCCATGCGGTAGAAAAGAGAACAGTCTGTGACTTGGGTGACTAGATTCTTTGGCAATTTTTGTGTTGTGTTGTTGCCTACCCTTACCACCTGGGGGCGGCACATCAGGAAGTCCAGGATCCAGTTTCAGAGGGAGGTGTTAGGTCCCAGGGTCCTTAGCTTAGTGATGAGCTTTGTGGGCACTACGGTGTTGAACGCTGAGCTGTAGTCAATGAACAGCATTCTCACATAGGTGTTCTTTTTGTCCAGGTGGAAAAGGCCAGTGAAGTGCGATTGAGATTGCGTCATCTGTGGATCTGTTGGGGCTGCATGCGAATTGGAATGGGTCTAGGGTTTTCGGCATGATAGAGTTGATGTGACCAGCCTTTCAAAGCACTTCATGGTTACTGACGCGAGTGCTACGGGGCGGTAATCATTTAGTCAGGTTACCTTGGCTTTCTTGGGCACAGGGGCTATGGTGGTCAGTTTGAAACATGTACCTCTCCCTAGTCAGTCAATTGGCTGAGCACAGCCTGGACCACCGCGGCCCACCTCCGCTGGGCTGTGCTCTCTGGATCAGAGCTCTGTTCCTTTGGCTGTTGTGGCCTGCATGCAGCCGGCGTCTCAGCAGCCCTCTATTCAGGTGAGATATGTGGCTCTGGCCTTGCAATCAGCTTCGAGACACAGCCGAGGCTGGATCATTCCGGCTATTGTGATAGGGAGTTCGATGGTGAGGCATATATCTGTACCTGGGGCAAGGACATGAAACTGTGTTTTCATGCGGCAAAGGTTCAGGATATTATGAAGGGCAGCTCATAACAGCTGAAGATGGATTTGAAAGAACTGATTGGGTCACTACTTGACACCAACAAATAATATCTGGCCCTCTGCCCTTCCTAAATCATGGCATTGAACGGTTCAGCAGACTTTTAGTCTTCCATAACTGGCTATGAGACAATTGCAGCTCTGTCGGTGTACCACTTATTGACAATTTCGATAGCTTCTGGAAACAAAGCGCGTAGCATAAGGAGGATGGTATCCACTCAAATCATTTGTGTTCCTTGACCCAAGCCCAGCTGATTTAATCACTACCATTGTGTCACTGAGTTGTCATAATGCTCCAGCAAAGGTTGTTGGAAGACACAATGTAAGTAACCTAATTTATGTCCCTCTTACTGTCCTGAATGCCTCTGTTGATTCTACAGCTATTGTATGTAATTACATGCCTATGAATCAGTGTTATATTGTTAGTACTTGGGTTGGTGTCCCCTTACAGGAAGCCCACTGTGTGCAGACCACCCTGCGCTAATATAAATAACCATAGGATGTCAACCTCTGCTAGGCTTCCCAGTAAAGCAAGAAAAACAATCATGCATCCCAGAAAAGTGTTAAAAATACCTACGTTAACTTATGAGAGGCATTGACATGTTGAATACCTCTCATGCATACCCCACAAGACATGCCACCAGAGGTCTCTTCACAGTACCCACGTCCAGAACAGACTATGGGAGGCGCTCAGCACTAAATAGAGCCATGACTACATGACTACTATTCCACCTCAAGTAACTGATGCAAACGGTAAAATTCGATTTAAAAAACAGGTAAAAATACACCTTGTGAACAGCGGGGACTGTGAAGCAACACAAACATAGGCATAGGCACATGCATACAAACACAAGATAACATACGCACTATACACACACGCACACATGGATTATGTGTTGTAGATATGTGGAGGTAGAGTAGGGGCCTGAGGGCACACACTTAATATGCTGTGAAATCTGTTGTGAATGTATTGTCATGTTTTTAAAATTGTATAACTGCCTTCATTTTGCTGGACCCCAGGAAGAGTAGCTGCTGCCTTAACCAGTCTTCAATATACTGTATGAATCCAATATCTCTTATTGGGTACTTTCAAACTGACCTGGAGCCAGTCTGCAGCAATCTGAGCAACTAGCGAACAACCCACCACATCCCATTCTCTCTGAGGTGCACAATAGCCATGATCTATCTCTTAGAACATATGTCAAAGGCCTTGGGCCCACTGTTTTATAACCACTCTGTTTGGATTGACACTCACACGCACGCACACACACATGCACGCACGCACACACACACGCACGCACGCACACACGCACACACAGACTTCAAAACATTAGGCTGTTAATAAAGGGCCTGCCCAGGAGAGGCTCAGGGGATTGGGTCATTTGTCCGTGTCAGCAGGCAGGCTGTGGTTGACTGGACTGGTCAGCCGTAGGGACGTTAGGGTTGTGCCGGGGAGCAAAGTTATGGGTGGGGTTATGTGAGTGAGTCCGTTGGGGTTATAGGACTATGGGATGGTTGGCTAAGAAAGTATAATAAGACTGTGGTGGGTTTTAGGGGACACTAGTTTTTACATGTAAGGCTGGTGGGTTTTAGGGGACACTGGTTTTTACATGTAAAGCAGGTGGGTTTTAGGGGACACTAGTTTTTACATGTAAGGCTGGTGGGTTTGAGGGGACACTAGTTTTTACAAGTAAGGCTGGTGGGTTTTAGGGGACACTAGTTTTTACATGTAAAGCAGGTGGGTTTGAGGGGACACTAGTTTTTACAAGTAAGGCTGGTGGGTTTTAGGGGACACTAGTTTTTACATGTAAGGCAGGTGGGTTTGAGGGGACACTAGTTTGTACACGTAAAGCAGGGGTGTCAAACTCATTCAACGGAGGGCCGACTGCAGCAGGTTTTTGGTCTTTCACTTCAATTAAGACCTAGACAACCAGGTGAGAGGAGTTCCTTACTAATTAGTGACCTCTATCCATCAATCAAGTATAAGGGTGGAGCGAAAACCCGCAGACACTCGGCCATCCTTGGAATGAGTTTGACACGTGATGTAAAGCCAGGTAGGTTTGAGGGGACACTAGGTGACAGTTACAGTTGCCTTTTGCACACATTGTATATAGACTGCCCATTTTTTTTTCTACTGTGTTATTGACTTGTTAATTGTTTATTCCATGTGTAACTCTGTGTTGTCTGTTCACACTGCTATGCTTTATCTTGGCCAGGTCGCAGTTGCAAATGAGAACTTGTTCTCAACTAGCCTACCTGGTTAAATAAAGGTGAAATAAAAAATAAATAAAACAGTAGGTGGTTGAGGCTGTTTACAGGTCACAACAGGAGCAATAGGGTTACGGGGACCATGGTTAGTGGGTACACAGCAATTATGTGAGGTCCCTAAAATATGGGCCCTTGTCTGCCATGGCCCATTGTAGGTCCCTCCATCCCGTGACGGAGCGAGGGACCTTTTCTCTTTTCTTTACCTGGCGTCTTTGGGGTCCCCAGACACAGTGTGTCTCCTCCTCTTCAGCTCTTGAGAGAACCGTCTCTTCCCTGCTGCCCTCATCCTCTCCTGCTCTCCATTCATCCCCCACGAGATCCTCCTCTCCTTCTTCTCGTCCTCTAAAGACTTGGACCTGTGTCCATTCATTTTGGGTTTCCCCACCGTGTGTGTTTGTGTGTATGCAATGCAAGTATTCACAGAGAAACACGATCATGCAAAAAGATTGAAACGTGCACTATTAGCATGCAGAAAAAAGACAGACGAAAAGGAACACAGCCTGATAAAAGAACGGGCATGCACGACTGACAGAAGAACAAACTCCACACTATGCTTTTGATTTCTTCAATATCTTCAATTGGTTCTTGATGCCCAATTACCTTGTAAATGATCTTGTAAGAACATAGCGGGGTACCGACCTGAGCCGCCCGCGCGGGCGTTCTGATTGGATGGACATGTAGGAGGTGCTGCTGAGGCGTGAGGCACTGCTGGCGCGGGATAGGGCCGACGCGTCACTCATGTCGCTGTCTGACGAGCGGGCCGACACGTTGTCAGAGCTCCGCCGCTGATCCGCATACATCTGAAGGAGGTGAGAGAGGAGAGAGGACGATAGTTACTGTACATAGTTACTGTACATACAGTAGGTCCAATAAAATACTGGTGTCTAGCTGAGGTTTAGGTGTAGATCTGCTCCCCGACAGTGGTGGAAAGACTACCCAATTGTCATACTTGAGTAAAAGTAAAGATCCCTTAATAGAAAAGGACTCAAGTAAAAGTGAAAGTCACCCAGTAAAATACTACTTGAGTAAAAGTCTAAAAGTATTTGGTTTTAATTATACTTAAGTCTCAAAAGTAAAAGTACTTGCTAAAATATACTTAAGTATTGAAAGTAAAAGTAAACATAATTTCAAAGACCAGAAGGCACTATGTTCTTGTTTTTTATTTACGGATAGCCAGGAGCACACTCCAACATTCAGATATCGTTTACAAATTAAGCATTTGTGTTTTGTGAGTCCAACAGATCAGAGGCAATAGGGATGACCAGGGATGTTCTCTTGATAAGTGCATTAACTTGACCATTTTCCTGTCCTGCTAAGCATTCAAAATGTAACGAGTACTTTTGGGTTTCAGCGAAACTGTATAGAGTAAAAAGTAGATTATTTTCTTTAGAAATGTAGTGAAGTAAAAGTAAAAATTGTCAAAAATATAAATAGTAAATTAAAATACAGATACCCACCAAAACTACTTAAGTAGTACTTTCAAGTATTTTTACTTAAGCACTTTACACCCCTGCTCCTCAATACCTAAAGTGGCATCTATGTTGAAACTGACAATGAAAAATTAATCAGCATGGAAAACTCTCCAAACTTTTTATATGTGGAGGACAGTGGCCATCTTGAACGACAGTTAATATATTGTAGCTCCAGGTCTAGAACTATATAACTACAACAGAGTTGTAATGTTAAGGTGGACCAGGAAATAGTGCCTGTCTTCCAGCAGAGATGCAACAGTACTGACCTCTCGTTTGGTCTTGAGGTTCGTCTCGGGGTCATGGGAGCCTGAAGGCCGGTAGGAATGTACTTTCATGTTCATCTGTCTGGCTCGCTCCTCTACTGCTAGAGCTGGGAGGAAATGACTTCATTCATGAATACAGTAATAATACAGTAAATTACACAAGAAACACACAACCTCTCAGGTGAATGACAGTGAACGATGTAGGGTGAAGTTGCTCCTAGATGCTGATCTTACATTTCCCCTACTTATGTTTAAGGTTAGGATTCAGGGAAGGGAAATCTGATCCTAGATCTGTACCTAGTTGAAACTTCACCCGGGAACAAGGTGAACAGAGGAAGCAGGAGGTGATTGGAGATATTAGACAACTGTACTGTACTCTTAGTGTCATTGCTCTATTTGGACACTAGGAGGCGCATGCTGTGCATCACTTTCATTAGATGTCATGTACGGAATACTACAGAGTGCACAGAGGGTCATAATTGTTGGGGGATATAAAGAGGGAAAAGGCAAATCACATCTACTGGATAGAAAGGGTCTAAAATCTAAAACATAATATAAAGTTGGGTCAGATACAGTCGTGCCATATAATTACCTTTTTCATTAGGTTTACTAGCAGCAACAGGTTTATTATCTACAGGGATATTGTCTTCATGTACATGGAGGTAGAAGAGAATGAGGAATGTGAGGAAGAATTCTCAGACAAAATGGTTTTGAATGGTCGGAGTTATGATTTCATACACTCAGTTGTAGTACAAGACACATCACGACACGCACAGCCAGCCAACCAGCCACAGCCACAGAGAGACAGAGACAGAGACAGAGACACAGACACAGACACACAGAGACACACACACACACACACACACTCCTTGAAAACCTACCTTGCTCTACACTGCTGCTTCTGGCAGGAACCTGTGGCAGCTGTCTGCCCCTGCGACCTGACTGGGGAGTCCCCGTAGGAGGGGAGGGGCTGTGGGTGTGTGTTCTGAGAGAGAGAGACAAGAGACAGAAAAAGAGAGAAAATGAAAAAGAGAAATGAAATACAAGTGAATGAGTTCAACTCCTCCACAGTAGGCCCATTCCAGCATATATAAAACCCAGGGTGGCTACATCCTTGACCATACACTAGAGGGAACCAATAGGATTGGTTTACTGCTCCCACAACCAATAAGAGCAGCAGAACAGTGAGGTATAGGGAGCACAGAGGTCAAAACGGGACAAAGGGGTACAAGAAGGGGATGCTAAGGGGGTATATTTTAGGGCACCAGCATGCACCTGTCCTGTCGTGGTGAGTTAGGGACAGATCCCCCCAGGGGTGTCTGGTTAAAGGGGCGCAGCGGACCCCCTCTCCCCCTACTGCCCCTCAGTATAGAGGTGGGCTGGATACGACTGGCATCAACAGGCCACGTGGAAAGAAAAGAACAAACAAACAAAAGAAAGCTAAATGATATAAATGGTAAAGAATGTAAATCATATTCAACATAATGAAGGACCTTATGGCCCACAATGTAAATCATATTCAACATAATGAAGGACCTTATGGCCCACAATGTAAATCATATTCAACATAATGAAGGACCTTATGGCCCACAATGTAAATCATATACAACATAATGAAGGACCTTATGGCCCACAATGTAAATCATATACAACATAATGAAGCCCCTTATGGCCCACAATGTAAATCATTTTCAACATAATGAAGGACCTTATGGCCCACAATGTAAATCATATACAACATAATAATGAAGCCCAACTAATGAAGCCCACAATGTAAATCATATTCAACATAATGAAGGACCTTATGGCCCACAATGTAAATCATATACAACATAATGAAGGACCTTATGGCCCACAATGTAAATCATATTCAACATAATGAAGGACCTTATGGCCCACAATGTAAATCATATTCAACATAATGAAGGACCTTATGGCCCACAATGTAAATCATATACAACATAATGAAGGACCTTATGGCCCACAATGTAAATCATATTCAACATAATGAAGGAACTAATGGCCCACAATGTAAATCATATACAACATAATGAAGGACCTTATGGCCCACAATGTAAATCATATTCAACATAATGAAGGACCTTATGGCCCACAATGTAAATCATATTCAACATAATGAAGGACCTTATGGCCCACAATGTAAATCATATACAACATAATGAAAGTCACAATTTGTAACAATTCAGATTGACATCAGACAACACATTCTAGATTTGAAGAGCGACGATCTCCATCCAGATAGAGGACAGGATGAATGGGGGTGTATGAGAGAGGGATCGGGTGAATGGGGGTGTATGAGAGAGGGATGTGGTGAATGGGGGTGTATGAAAGAGGGATGGGGTGAATGAATGAATGAATGAAAGAATGACCTTACCTGTCAGCCTCCAGGCCTTTCTTGCTGTTACCTCTCTGACTGTCAGGTCTGCCCAGGCTCCCTGACTGCCTGTGACATGGAGGACATGAGAAGAAGACTAAATGGAGGATGGGTAACCCAATGGAGAAACAAAACTAAAGACAGATCTTTAATGCGTGGTCGGCTGGTGTTTTATTTAAAATAAAAGACGCGATATGGCTGAAATGATTTTGCTTCCCAAAAAATGTTGATGCAACATGTTAGACGACTATGTTGCACTACTACATTGCTTGCTACTAACTGTTCAGAACAGAAACATCACAACACCATGACAACAGAGCACGTGGAAGTCAGATGTGTAGCAGAGGAAGCAGGAAGTCAGGTGCAGGTCAGTAAGGTGAAGCAGCAAGAGGAGCAGTAACTGCAGCGTTACAACAACCCACCAGTTTACACTGTAATCTAGAACATCTAGGAAAACTATAAAGTGCAGGGTTAGGGTTAGGTTTAGGGCAGGGCTAGCGCAAGGGTTAGGCTTATGGTTAGAGGAAAACTATAGTAGCCACGCAGTGCTAAGCAAGTACAGTAGCAGGACTGCAGCTTGGGTCCTGGGAGGTAAGGGTAGGGCTAGGTCGGTACCCGGTACCTTTCTTCCTCTGGGGAGGCCTGCTCTACTAAAATCCTGGGGCCTGCGGGCTGTCTGCGGGGCAGAGAGTTGGAGCATCTGGAGGTGTGGTGGGGTGAGGCATCCCCCAGGTGGGGAAACAGGGAGATGGACACAGTGAGTGGAGGGAGGGCTGGGCTCATGTTAGTTTAGAACGAGATAAAAGCATTGGGATTCCCTGGCAACTAGAATGCCTCTGCTGGCCAAAACACTCAGCGACAGTAGGTGTGAATTATTGTGCAGGTCAATGTGAAAGAGCTGATATTGTGTAGTCATTGTGTTGCCAGCACCTCTCAATATACACTGAGGAGCTAGTGGTGCAAAATTGATAGATAGCATGCATGACAAGAACGGGTGAAGTGATATTGAATCTTTGTTGATTCAACGTATTGGTATACTCTGGGAAAATAGAACACTCAAATGATTGTTTTTTTTACAGTATTTGAGAGAATAAAGAAATGTTCAACTACTAAAGAAACATTGTAAACCCAGAAAATGAGGTGCAGTAGGTTATCTCCTATAGAGGAGGATGTTGTGTGTACCTGTCTATCAGGAGAGTGGAGGTTGGTGTGTGTGTACCTGTCTCTATAAGGAGAGTGGAGGTTGGTGTGTGTGTACCTGTCTTTATCAGGAGAGTAGAAGTTGGTGTGTGTGTACCTGTCTCTATCAGGAGAGTGGAGGTTGGTGTGTGTGTACCTGTCTTTATCAGGAGAGTAGAAGTTGGTGTGTGTGTACCTGTCTCTATCAGGAGAGTGGAGGTTGGTGTGTGTGTACCTGTCTCTATAAGGAGAGTGGAGTTTGGTGTGTGTGTACCTGTCTCTATAAGGAGAGTGGATGCTGGTGTGTGTGTACCTGTCTCTATAAGGAGAGTGGAGGTTGGTGTGTGTGTACCTGTCTTTATCAGGAGAGTAGAAGTTGGTGTGTGTGTACCTGTCTCTATCAGGAGAGTGGATGCTGGTGTGTGTGTACCTGTCTCTATCAGGAGAGTGGAGGTTGGTGTGTGTGTACCTGTCTCTATCAGGAGAGTGGAGGTTGGTGTGTGTGTACCTGTCTTTATCAGGAGAGTAGAAGTTGGTGTGTGTGTACCTGTCTCTATAAGGAGAGTGGAGGTTGGTGTGTGTGTACCTGTCTTTATCGGGAGAGTAGAAGTTGGTGTGTGTGTACCTGTCTCTATCAGGAGAGTGGAGGTTGGTGTGTGTGTACCTGTCTCTATCAGGAGAGTGGAGGTTGGTGTGTGTGTACCTGTCTTTATCAGGAGAGTGGAGGTTGGTGTGTGTGTACCTGTCTTTATCAGGAGAGTGGAGGTTGGTGTGTGTGTACCTGTCTCTATAAGGAGAGTGGAGGTTGGTGTGTGTGTACCTGTCTCTATAAGGAGAGTGGAGGTTGGTGTGTGTGTACCTGTCTTTATCATGAGAGTGGAGGTTGGTGTGTGTACCTGCCTCTATCAGGAGAGTGGATGCTGGTGTGTGTGTACCTGTCTTTATCAGGAGAGTGGATGCTGGTGTGTGTGTACCTGTCTTTGTCAGGAGAGTGGATGCTGGTGTGTGTGTACCTGTCTTTGTCAGGAGAGTGGATGCTGGTGTGTGTGTACCTGTCTTTATCAGGAGAGTGGAGGTTGGTGTCAGGTCTGAGGCAGGTGGTGCTGGCACTCCTCACCCGGTCCAGACTGGGCTGCAGATCACTACAGTAGCACAGAGGGAAAAGAAGAAGGGGAAAAGAGGAAGAGGTGGGACAGAGTGAAAGGAAGCGTGCAAGACAGAGAGAAGGAATTGTAGAGGGAGAAAAAAAACAAAGCAAGAGAGAGAGAATCGAGGGAAATAAAGAGTCCAAGACAGAAGGAAGGAATTGCAAATAGAGGTGGGAGGGGGAAACGAGAAACAGAAAGAAAAGAAGGAACAAACATTAGATACAACTTATAAGGGGGTTGTAAACCTCCATTCATTACAATAGCGGTCCTTTGCGGCCATACTGTACAGTCAGTCCACCTGATGGGAAGGTTGGAGCGTTGCCATGGGAACTTGCTCTTGGTGGAAGAGGAGAGTGGACTGGGTGAGATTTGCGTGAGCAGACATACTACAGCACAAATACTCTATCACACACACACAATCTCTTTCTCTCTCCCTTCTCTCTGGCAGGGAGCCTACTACAGTCGAGGACCTTGTCATTTGTCATGTCATGGTCTTTGTTGGAGCCATGGACGTCAACACAACACTGGAAAAGATGCTGTGTCCAACTGGCATCACTTGCCTCACATGACACAGAGCCCCAATGTACGCTATGGTTTGCAGTGTGCCAATAAGGACTTAGTAGTTTGCTGTTTAATACAGTCAACCCTGTTGTATGTCCTGTGGTCTTACACAAGTTGAGGTTAAGGATGAGCATTCGATCCCTCACAAAGGGATGGATGGTGGAGTGCAAAGGCAGGCCTGTTGGGGGTGGGAGAGGATCACCCGTGGGGTCGGGGGTGGAGAGGTGAAGTCCGTTGGGGGTGGAAGGGCAGAGGACGAAGGGAGCGAGTAGGGCGTCTGTCCGGGGTAATGGGTTTCTTACCTAACGGTGACCTCATCAGTGAACCTGAGCACACGGTGCGTGAGGACGCTACGGGAGGCGGGACCGCCCCCTCCCTGATGCCCCCGGGAGGCTTGCTCTTTAGGCATGCAGGGAGGGTGTTGCTACACGCGTGTGAATCCGTGGTAGATGGTATAGACGCATGCAAGAAAGGGAAAGAAAACCTAGATTTGACGTGCATGCAAAGGGAATGAGAGGCCAAATAATGAACCATGATAAAGACGTACAAGGAAACCCAACAGTGGCACTGAAGTCAACTAACAAACCATATAAAAACAGCAATGCAATAAAAACGTCAGATGGACATCCCTGGAGCTTGAGGCACAGAGGAGGAATATCCAGGTTTGACACCAGAATATCACATCTGCTCCATCCTAATCCCCATTCTCAGTATTTCCTCTCCCCAACTACTGTGTAGTGATGGGGGATTGTCTGATGGAGGCCCAAGACATAGACGACAACAGAGGACACGGTGAAAGTAGGGATGGGGGATTGTCCTGCCGTTCATTATATGTATGGAGATTAAATGTGATGCTGATTATATAAGTCCATCTAGACAGATTTTAACGTGTCAAAGCATTATAGCATGGGGAAACCAAGCATGTAATATATCTACTGTATATAGGACAGTACATAGGATTATAGTATTAAAATAGACAGTGAAGTACTACTATAGTACTACTGTAACAGATCTGGTCCAGGATATTCATATTATAATCAATAATAATTTGGTGGACGCTTATATTTGTCCAATTGGAAATGTGTTTTTTTGCATATCCCAACTCCCCCTGAGACACCCTCGGAGAGTGTTACCACATCGATTCAGAAAAGCTCTGTTAGGAGTCGGGGTGGGGAATCAATTACGTTGAGAGAACGTTGATACAACATCATAAGCCACAAAATGCCAACGATGAGTTGAGTTCAGGTTTTGGGGAAGAGAAAAGGGAAAGAGAGCAGGGTTTTCTTATTCTACTCTCTTACCTGTATATGTCCTTGTGTATACCATTGACCAATAGGGGCATTTTGGGTGGTAGTGTATTGCTGGACCTAGCTACACCCCTGTGTGGTTATTTGAGTGTAGACCGTGCATTGATTGAGAGGAGAAGAAAAACACAAGAGGGGAAAAAAACAATACAATTGTATAAATAAAACGTCCAGGCTAAAATAACATGAATCTGCTATAGATCAAATGTTCAGACAAAAATGTCATTCACCAAGAGAGATTTTCATACTATTCTGAGGTCAACGATAGAGCTATTCTGGAATCTATTATAATCTGTTTGAAACCAACATAAACTCAATGTTTTTATGGTGTCATGGAGAGCGTGTGGTACTATGTTTGACCTCTCGGGTGAAAAAACATGTTCCTTTGTGTCTGGAACGAACTCATCGTTATTCTACAACTAGATAAAGCTGAATACATTACAAAGACGACTTTCACATTGTCCCCCTTCTACGCAGGTAGACAAAAAGCAGCACATTGATGCAGCACGTGAAATAGGAACACATCGCATGAAACAAAAACATTGCCACGTGATACATAACAGACACTCTCTATATCACAACCATAGACTGTAGTATCACTGACAGAGATAACATGGAGCTGTTGACATTGAATGACAATGCAAAGAATGATGGGTAATACAATAGAAGAAAGATGGTGGGTAGGGACGATAACAGTAACGTCTCTGGCTTTTTGGTTGTTGTTGTTTTTGTTTACCTGTTTGTGTGCAGGCACTCGGCACTCCCGCCTCGGATAGACCTGTGCATCTCGAGGACCTCACTGTGATTGCCATGGCGATGGGTGAACCGAACAACCAGTCAAAAACAACAACGTAAGAGGATGGTCAAATCAGACAAAGCCGCTCATGAGAAATGAATGAGAAGAAATCATGAAATCATAATTTTGATTCAGTATCAATAATAATAAATATGATATTAACCTTTTAGTAAGAGACTTTTGCATTAGACTGTTAGTCGTATTAGTAATTATTAGTATAGAACAGTACTAACGTAGCCTGCTATTCCACTTGTCCTTGGAGTATCCGACACTTTCAACCACAAAAATTAAAAGCTGGTGGTCAACCTCTTTGAAATGATTGGGCAAAAAGGAATACTGTACTTCTACAGGTACTTCATTGCAAATGAACAAAATAAGGAGGAAACCATGTCGGCATCAACTCCTATATTGAACTCAAAGCTCTACTCAAATAAGATACACCAAAGTATCTCCGTATTGTACACAAACACTGGAACTTCACTGCATAACCTGCACACACTCTCTCCCTGCCATAAACCACCAAACTATTCTCAGACCGGCTGTAATCTTAAACGGCCACCAGCCACCACTGTCTGGGTGATGTTACCTGTCCTCGGAGTACTCGTAGTCCGAGTCCCCGGAGCGGTGCTCCCCGTGGGAGTCGTGGTAACGAGAGGGGGAGCAGGAGTGGTGGCGGTTCTGATGGATCTCATCCAGACTCCTGATGGGGTAGGACATAGAGAGGAGTGTTACTGAGGTTTTGGTTACTGAGTGTTACTGTGATAACATTTCGCTAATAACGTTGGTTTTGTCATAGGGTGGACATAAAAGGTAATTGATTTGAGTCATAAGAGTGTGCTGAAGAGTCATCCCGGGGGTATGAATGAATGTGAATAATAGTGAAGACATGAAAACCTAGAAATAGCACATATGGAATCACGTAATAGCCCAAAAAGTGTCAAACAAATCAAAATATATTTTACATTTTAGATTCTTCAAAGTAGCCACCCTTTGCCTTGATGACAGCTTTGCACACTCTTGGCATTCTCTCAACCAGCTTCATCAGGGAATGCTTTTCCAACAGTCTTGACGGAGTTCCCACATATGCTGAGCACTTGTTGGCTGCTTTTTCTTCACTCTGTGGTCCAACTCATCCCAAACCATCTCAATTTGGTTGAGGTTGGGTGATTGTGGAGGCCAGGTCATCTGATGCAGCTTTCTATCACTCTCCTTCTTGGTCAAATAGCCCTTACATAGCCTGGAGGTGTGTTGGGTCATTGTCCTGTTGAGAAACAAATGACAGTCCCACTAAGCGCAAACCAGATGGGATGGCGTATCGCTGTAGAATGCTGTGGTAGCCATGCAGGTTAAGTGTGCCTTGAATTCTAAATAAATCACTGACAGTGTCACCAGCAAAGCACCCCCAAACCATCACACCTCCTCCTCCATGCTTCACGTGGGAACCAAACAAGCGGCGATCATCCGTTCACCTACCCTGTGTCTCACAAAAACATGGCGGTTGGAACCAAAAATCTGATATTTGGACTCATCAGACCAAATGACAGATTTCCACCTGTCTAATGTCCATTGCTCGTGTTTCTTGGCCCAAGCAAGTCCCTTCTTCTTATTGGTGTCCTTAAGTCGTGGATTCTTTGCAGCAATTCGACCATGAAGCCCTGATCCACGCAGTCTCCTCTGAACAGTTGATGTTGAGATGTTTCCGTTACTTGAATTCTGTGAAGCATTTATTTGAGCTGCAATTTCTGAGGCTGGTAACTGTAATGAACTTATCTTCTGCAGCAGAGGTATCTCTGGGCCTTCCTTTCCTGTGGCAGTCCTCATGAGAGCCAGTTTCATCATAACGCTTGATGGTTTTTCCGGATTGAATGACCTTCATGTCTTAAAGTAATAATGAACTGTCGTTTCTCTTTGCTTATTTGAGCTGTTCTTGCCATAAGATGGACTTGGAATTTTACCAAATAGGGCTATTTTCTGTATACCACCCCTACCTTGTCACAACACAACTGATTGGCTCAAATGCATTTGGAAGGAAAGAAATTCCACAACATAACTTTTAACAAGGCACACCTGTTAATTGAAATGGATTCCAGGTGATTACCTCATTAAGCTGGTTGAGAGAATGCCAAGAGTGTGTAAAGCTGTCATCAAGGCAAAGGGTGGCTACTTTGAAGAATATCAAATGTAAAATATATTTTGATTTGTTTAGCACTTTTTTGGTTACTACATGATTCCATATGTGTTATTTCATAGTTTTGATGTCTTCACTATTATTCTACAATGTAGAAAATAGTATAAAGAAAAACCCTTGAATGAGTAGCAGTGTCCAAACTGGTACTGTATATATAAGCAAACACTGTTTGGTGTCCGCCAAAAGGCATATGGGAGACTTCCCAAACATATGGAAGGAGGTACTCTGGTCAGATGAGACTAAAATGTAGATTTTTGGCCATGGAGGAAAATGCTATATCTGGCACAAACCCAATACTTCCCATCACCCCGAGAACACCATCCTCACAGTGAAACATGGTGGTTGCAGCATAATGCTGTGGGGATGTTTTTCATCGGCAGGGACAGGGAAACTGGTCAGAATTGAAGGAATGATGGATGGCGCTAAATACAGGGAAATTCTTGAGGGAAACCTGTTTCAGTCTTCCAGAAATATGAGACTGGGACGGAGGTTCACCTTCCAGCAGGACAATGACCCTAAGCATACTGCTAAAGCAACACTTGCAGGGTTTAATTAAGAATGAAGTAGTCATAGCCCAGACCTCAATCCAATTGAAAATCTGTGGTATTATTTAAAGATTGCTGTACACCAGCAGGGACCCATCCATCTTGAAGGAGCTGGAGCAGTTTTGCCTTGAAGAATGGGCAAAAATCCCAGTGGCTAGATGTGCCAAGCTTATAGAGACAAATCCCAAGAGACTTGCAGCTGTAATTGCTGCAAAAGGTGGCTCTACAAAGCATTGACTTTGGGGGGGTGAATAGTTATGCACACTCAAGTCTTCTGTTTTCTGTTTGTTTCACAATAAAAAATATTTTGCATCTTCAAAGTAGGCATGTTGTGTAAATCAAATGATACAAACCCCCCCCCCAAAAAAAATATATTTTAATTCCAGGTTTTTAGGCAACAAAATAGGAAACATTTCAAGGCGGGTGAATACTTTCGCAAGGCAATGTATAGAGATAAAGAGAGCACGAGAAAAAGAGGGAGAGATTGAGCGAGAGAGAGAGAGAAAGGGAGAAGAAAGAAAGAGTGAGAGAGAGAGAGCGAGAGAGAGAGAGAGAGAGAGAGAGAGAGAAAAAAAAAAGAAAGAAAGAAAGAAGAATGCAGATGTGTGTGGGTGTAGTCTCGTGGAGAACCAGGCAGCGTGACAACAATGTGATTCCGATGTATGGCTACATAGTTTAGGTATATCTGTGTGATACAGAAACTGCAGCTACCTCTGCATGGGGACGTGTGCAGGGCGGGAGCGGGCCCTTGTTATGTCCTCGCGGTGAGGGGACACAGATCTGGAGCGGTGCTGGGCCAGTCTCTGCTGCTCTGGGACAGTCAGGGTGCTGTTCCTCTCCCTCTCCCTCGAGTTACGCTCTGCACCTACACACATACGGAGGAGGAATCAGCAGTCGTAGCATGTTACCTGCTGACAAAATGTGTCAGTGTTGAGCGCCGCCACTCAACATCCACTATGCCTTCAGGGGAGCGCTTGGTTTTCCCAAAACTACAGAGATCATGCTGGTGCTCAGCTTCTATTAATACAGTGGCCCATAGCAGCTCTAGTCTGATCAAACCCATGCCACGTGAGGGAGCTGAGAGGACAAATGATACAGACTGCAAACTGTTGCACATCATTTTACACGGGAAGTGTTTTGGTTACATTTGAAGAGTTGCATTGGATAGTTACACCAGGTATTGAGCTAACTTGTGTAGCGGACTGTTTCTGCATTCCACAAAGTTACCCCATTGCCAGCTTGCAATCGCAACTTGGCTAAAGGCAGAAACTGACTGGCACCCAGGCTAAGTTAGCCTTGTACCCTTTTTGAAATAGCCGAGCCAGAACAGCACAGTTCGTGTTGGCCCTATGGTGTGAATCAGGCACTGGTCTATACACCGTATCCTTATCTTGTGCGGAGTCACTACTACTTCAGGCTCTACTACCAGACATGCAGGTGACAGCGTCAGTGGAATGGACAGCGACATCACGGCTCTATAGCTCCATGCACTCAGTGCTCCCAGTGGATCTGCTCTACAAGCTGCATTACTACAGTCTGGCAGAGGAGGAGAAAGGCGGTGTACAGTAACATGGCAGAACACATACCATAATAGAATTGTAGTGATACCATAGTGTCGTTGTAGTATACGTTGGTATTACAAAGGGCTGGTAGAAGTGCCCCTGCCTGTTTTAAATCAGAGTTAAATCCAAAGTAAGGAGTCAAATTGGGAACCAATGACGTTTTTCCCCCGATGTAAAACATCTCTGAGGTTGTCAGTTGGGATCAAATGAAGTAGCCCATGATTAGATAGGCTGGGGTATGAGGGGAGCTGTAAAGTGGTCGCACCTCTCTCCTCCAGTGCTGAACTCTCACTACTTGAAGCTGGGTAACAGTAACCATGCCCCCCCCACCCACCTTCAGATACTACCGCTATACCTGTATCATCAAACTCTGTGTCAATGATGCGATGGGACCCTGCACAACGGTGGACAGACACGCACACACACAGACACAAGGTAGGGTTACACACACACAGTAGGGTAGAGGGTTTACACGCAGTAGGGTAGAGAGTTTACACACAGAAGGGTTGAGAATTTCCGTGGCAGTTGCGATCGATCTCACACACACAGGAGACAAGTTCATAGGAAGTTCATCTTGGCATACTGTAGCAGGGAGAATCTATATGCCGAGGTCAGTGTCAATACATCACACACACACGCACGCGCACACACATAATGTATATACTGTACACACATACACAAACGCACGCATGCATGCAAGCACACACACTCTCGCACTCTCTCGCACTCTCACGCACACACACACACACACACTTACTCTGTAGTTTCTTGCTGGGGCTGTCGTGAGAGGCGTGTCTGCGCGGGAGGTAAGGGGATGGCTGGGGCAGAGGTAGAGAGGACACGTCGTGGGTCTGGAGTTTATACCAGTGAGGGACGTCGTCCAGCAGGGCAGTCTCCAGCTCTATCAGGATCTAGGAGTGAGAGGGAAGAGAGGGAAGAAGGAGGAGGAGAGAAAGTCAGAGACATACAGAACAAGACGACGTCAGCATAGAGGACATGATGGCGTCCATGTGTGGTTCTCTGTGCGTGTTTGAGTTTGCAAGTGTGTGCGGATACGTGCAAATGAATGTGTGTGTTTTGTTTTCTGTGTATACTGTATGTTTATGAAGCGTAAATGAGCTTTTATTGTTTAAAGAAATCTTATCCAGAATGACTTACAGTGAGTGCATTTATCGTAAGATAGCCAGGTAAGACAACCACACATCACAGTCAAATATACAGGACACGAACATTCCATTACAGCTGACCAATGGGTATATAGCATTTTGCAAAACAGCAAAACATTCATACATATCTCAAATCTATGAAATAAAAATCTGAAAACAGTAATAATTTACACACAAATATAATATCTATGAATAAAAAATTAGAACATAAATAATTTACACACACAAATGAAGATATAATTCACATGTACTATAAACAGTGTGTGTGTGTGTGTGTGTGTGCGTGCGTGCGTGCGTGCGTGCGTGTGTGTGTGCGTGCGTGCGTGTGCGTGCGTGTCTTACCTCTCCCAGGAAGTCACTCTCCTCCTCCTGTATTCTAGGTTGGTCCCAGACAGTGATCTCCAGCATGCGTTCTCTGAAGTCCCTGCGGTGGACGTGGGAGTACAGGAACGTCTGGTTCCACTTGGGCCCAGCGCTCTTCTTTACCGTCTTGGTCCTGCGCTTGCTCTTATCACTGGGAACATGACAGGGGAGAAGGCAGAGGAATGTTAGGAGAGGGGAAACAAACCTTAGAAGGAGAGTCAACGGAAGTCAGCGAGTCATGTATATATCTGTCACATACTGTGCCCATATAAGGGTCTGTGACTCACTATGAGGATGGTGAAATATAACAGAAAACTACATAGACAGGAAGCAAATCAGAAGAGAACGTGTTGACAGTGTGTTCAAAGTATATTGGTTACTGTTATATAAAAACAAAATTAAACCAGTTTATGTACAATGTTGAACCCCTGTACTGGTAATATACTTCAGTAATTACTGTGTGTCTACACAGGTATAACAACTACTTAATGTTAACCCTAGTAATATGAGACCGGTTTACCTTCGGTCAGGGAGGAAGTACATCTTGACGTAGGGGTTCCTGGGTCGCCCGTCCGGTCGGGGGGGCAGGTCTATGGCTTGAAGGACGTTGACGTTCAGTTGATGGCCCACTTTGTCATACCACAGCTTTACCTAGGAACAACATCATGGGATTAGATGAATGTGACTGAATGAATCCGGTTAGAGTAGACCATTGGTTGTGGATTACACCGGACATTGTGAAAAGTGCAATATAGGCCATCTATCAATCTGTCTGGTTGTTTGTTCGTAAATCTGTCCATCCATCCACACATCCATGTATCCAGCCTCCCCAGTACAGTCCATTATAGTTCAGTACCATCCCGTGTAGATCCAGTATAGTCCAGTCCAGTACAGTACAGTCCGGTATAGTCCAGTACAGTCCAATACAGTACAGTACAGATCCAGTATAGTCCTGTACAGTCCAGTATAGTCCTGTGTAGATCCAGTATAGTCCAGTATAGTCCCGTGTAGATTCAGTATAGTCCAGTACAGTCCAGTACAGTCCAGTATAGTCCAGTACAGTCCAGTATAGTCCAGTATAGTCCCGTGTAGATTCAGTATAGTCCAGTATAGTCCAGTACAGTCCAGTACAGTCCAGTATAGTCCAGTGTAGATCCAGTACAGTCCAGGGTAGATCCAGTATATTCCAGTGTAGATCCAGTATAGTCCAGTACAGTCCATTATAGTCCATTATAGTCCAGTATAGTACATTATAGTCCATTATAGTCCAGTATAGTCCAGTACAGTCCAGTCCAGTACAGTCCTGTGTAGTCCAGTACAGTCCAGTACAGTCCAGTATAGTCCAGTGTAGATCCAGTATAGTCCAGAGTAGATCCAGTATATTCCAGTGTAGATCCAGTATAGTCCAGTACAGTCCATTATAGTCCATTATAGTCCAGTATAGTCCAGTACAGTCCAGTCCAGTACAGTCCTGTGTAGTCCAGTACAGTCCAGTACAGTCCAGTATAGTCCAGTACAGTCCAGTACAATCCAGTACAGTCCTGTGTAGTCCAGTACAGTCCAGTACAGTCCAGTACAGTCCAGTACAGTCCTGTGTAGTCCAGTACAGTCCAGTACAGTCCAGTACAGTCCAGTACAGTCCAGTATAGTCCAGTATAGTCCAGTACAGTCCTGTGTAGTCCAGTACAGTCCTGTGTAGTCCAGTACAGTCCAGTACAGTCCAGTACAGTCCAGTACAGTCCAGTACAGTCCAGTACAGTCCTGTGTAGTCCAGTACAGTCCAGTACAGTCCAGTATAGTCCAGTACAGTCCTGTGTAGTCCAGTACAGTCCAGTATAGATCCAGTATAGTCCAGTATAGTCCAGTACAGTGCAGTGTAGATCCAGTGTAGATTCATTACAGTCCAGTACAGTCCAGTACAGTCCAGTATAGTCCAGTGTAGATCCAGTACAGTCCAGTACAGTCCAGTATAGTCCAGTGTAGATCCAGTACAGTCCAGTGTAGATCCAGTAATAGTCCAGTACAGTCCAGTAATTGTCCAGTATAGTCCAGTATAGTCCAGTAATTGTCCAGTATAGTCCAGTACAGTCCAGTAATTGTCCAGTATAGTCCATTATAGTCCAGAACAGTCCAGTAATTGTCCAGTATAGTCCATTATAGTCCAGAACAGTCCAGTAATTGTCCAGTATAGTCCAGTAATTGTCCAGTATAGTCCATTATAGTCCAGAACAGTCCAGTAATTGTCCAGTATAGTCCAGTACAGTCCAGTAATTGTCCAGTATAGTCCAGTACAGTCCAGTAATTGTCCAGTATAGTCCATTATAGTCCAGAACAGTCCAGTAATTGTCCAGTATAGTCCAGTACAGTCCAGTAATTGTCCAGTATAGTCCAGTATGGTCCATTATAGTCCAGAACAGTCCAGTAATCGTCCAGTATAGTCCAGTATAGTCCAGTGTAGATCCAGCATATATCCAGTACTCACAGAGAGCTGTCCAGGCAGGATGACGGGGAGGGCTCTGAGGGTAGCAGGGCTGGTGGGGGACATGACCGATATGGAGGGACGCTCCATCTTCTGAGACTCAAAGGAACTGGAGCCTGCTGCCAGGGGAAAGAAGCAGGATGTGAAAGACTCAAAGGAACTGGAGCCTGCTGCCAGGGGAAAGAAGCAGGATGTGAAAGACTCAATCAACTCGGTGGGTAGACAGTACTGTATATTAACACCAATCAACTCGGTGGGTAGACAGTACTGTATATTAACACCAATCAACTCGGTGGGTAGACAGTACTGTATATTAACACCAATCAACTCGGTGGGTAGACAGTACTGTATATTAACACCAATTAACTCGGTGGGTAGACAGTACTGTATATTAACACCAATCAACTCGGTGGGTAGACAGTACTGTATATTAACACCAATCAACTCGGTGGGTAGACAGTACTGTATATTAACACCAATCAACTCGGTGGGTAGACAGTACTGTATATTAACACCAATCAACTCGGTGGGTAGACAGTACTGTATATTAACACCAATCAACTCGGTAGGTAGACAGTACTGTATATTAACACCAATCAACTCGGTGGGTAGACAGTACTGTATATTAACACCAATTAACTCGGTGGGTAGACAGTACTGTATATTAACACCAATCAACTCGGTGGGTAGACAGTACTGTATATTAACACCAATTAACTCGGTGGGTAGACAGTACTGTATATTAACACCAATTAACTCGGTGGGTAGACAGTACTGTATATTAACACCAATCAACTCGGTGGGTAGACAGTACTGTATATTAACACCAATTAACTATGCCGTTTTGTTCATCAAGGAAAACCAAAGCTTTGTTGACACTTACTCGATTCTAAAGGAGGATGTGATGTTTCTGGAATTCTTGGTATGTCTCTGTAAGATGGGAGGAAGATTACATCAAACGTCTGCACAGACCTCTGCAATAGCCACTGACCAACAGCCATCACCAACCTCCATTTGATACAGAGTGCCAGCACATACAATACCTCAATCGTATGTTTGTTTGTATCGAAAAGGAAAAACACAGACAAGTACACAAACTGGGTGTTGGGTTAGAGAGCGGTAGTTCATACCCACACGGGGGAGAGACGTATGGGTTGAGAGAAGAGAGGGAACTTGCCTTATAAGGGTTTCTCTAAGGTCTAGGATGTTAGGGGTTACATCGGGGTTAGGCCACAGGGAAGGACTACCGTACGACATAGCGGTCACTATGTCCACAATACGTATGTACTTACTGATACGCTCTATACACCTTTCTCAAGAAGTTATTGGAAAGGATGCGGTGGATAGATCTTTTAGGTAAAGAAGACAATGGCCGTCAACATTTCACTTCAAAATTACAAATAGTCAGAAAAGGGCACATAAAAGACGCAATATAGTAATAAGAGTCCAAATTGGCCACACAGTGCAAAATAGTCACACAATAGTTGCAGTGTGTCGCACAACGATTCCAAAATGGGAATTTAGCATTTCACACAGGAAGTCAGTCTTACCCAATAGGCCTTGAGACTACTATTTCCACTTGAGGCTCCGCCTTGGATTCCAGAATGATGTTGTACACTTCCTTCTTGGTTGCTCCCGGCAACGACTTCCCGTTCCACTGCAGTACCTCATCACCTGGAAAACAGGAAACAAGATGGCCGACATTAAAACAGCTGATTCATGGGTAAGCATGGAGCCTAGGTTAAAGATAACAAAGATTAAGACAATGTAATAATTTCATGCAGAAGTGTTAGAAAAAGAGGAAAAAAATCATTGGACCAGCGCCGGAGTGAAAATGACTAGAATGTGAATGTTACCAGGTACAGAAAGTTCACCATCAAAGTGGAAAATAAACACAATCGTAGTGTACTCCGCAAACTAAAGCAGAATTGTTTTACTGTCATTCTATTCATTTAAATGTTCTTCAAATGATCTACAGCCACTTTATTGCTTGATGTCCCGACCACTGGTAACGTTTTCAAAACTAATTCTGTAGAATCAGCAACAGCGCTGGTCAAATGAATGTGTTTGTTTTCTAACGCTGGCGCATGGAATTATTACGTTGTCTTAACCTCTATTTTTTCAACCTAGCCTGGCGCTTTACTGAACAACCTCTGTTCACAACACCAATGGTGTTCCGGGAGAAATTGTAGATTTTCGCAGCTCAAAAACAACACACAGACAATCTCACAGAGCTCCCAGACCGACGACACCAGATAACCCTGAAGGTCTGAACGTTGTTTCCACACTGCTTACCAGCTCGTAGGTGGCCAACAATGTCCGCCAGACTTCCTTTCTTGACTTTGGTGATGAAGGCCCCCAGTCTCCCTGTCTCTGTCATCTTCCCACCCACAACCTAGAAGGGGAACAGACCACGGGCTGTTCAGACACAAGACCAAGAGCTCAGTACATAGAGATAACAGTGTAATTAAAACACTGCCCCTTGTGTTCAGTGCCAGTATCACCAAATATCCTGGGAAGGTACAAGGTCAGTATGAAGGTATGACAATCTGGATACCGTCCCAGCCAAGTACAAATCTACAGCATGTCCCCATAGTTTCCTTTATTATATACTCCTGTGGATAGTACACGAGCATCACTTACATTTCAGTCATTAAGCAGACTCTTATCCAGATCAACTTACAGGAGCAATTAGGGTTAAGTGCCTTGCGCCAGGGCACATCAACAGATTTTTTTTCACCACACCTAGTTGGTTCGGGGATTCAAGCCAGCAACCTTCCGGTTACTGGCCCAACGCTCTTAGCCGCGAGGCTACCTAATGTGGAGGTCAGACGTTAGAGAGCCGGGTGGCCTCAGTACACGGGGATACACAGTGGTTAGTGTGGTAGTTTTCCCAGACTTCCTTTATCATACACGTCCTTTAACAATACACCATCACACATCTCAGCCTGGGTGCTCTGATGTCCTGCACCCAACGGTCTCAGTACACAATATACAGCGGTTAATGTGGTAACACTACAGTGATTGAAAGGGATGCCGCTAGTGATTCCCTCTTACCTTTAACCCTAGTAAGGAGCCTGCCTCGCGGGGCACGGCCGACCTTTTGCTCAGAGTGATGCGTCCGATTAAGTGGTCGCCCTCCTTGGACGGCTGCCATGTCACTGGATGCTGTAGAGGGGGTGTCGGGGAGAGGGGGAGATTTAATTCCATCAGACAGAGAGAGAGAGAGGCAAAGAGGGAAAGACGGAGAGGAGGGTGTGGTAGAGAGGGGATATAGGTAGCGACAGAGAGGGAGAGGAGCGAGGGTAAGAAAGGTAAAACAAGTTAGGGAGAGAAAGAGAAAGACAGAGTGTCTCTTCCATTGTGAGGACAACTCTCCCACCCAGGCCAACTAGGAGGGACATCCACAATAAACACATACTATATCCATTTACACTCCAAGCAATTATGTCTCGACTGGACTGTTTCTAATGTTGTAAGAATCTATATTTAGTAATGAATGGTGGGTAGAGTACGCCCACACACTTACTCAGACACTGCGGGGAATGAAACTAATAGGGCAGAATGGGTATGTGTGTGTGCATGCATGTGTGTGTCTGCGTGTGCCTGTGTGTGTGTGTCCTAGGGTGGTGAGTCTGAGTTGTCAGCTTAAGGAAAACATAAATCTGTCACTTTCTCCTGAAACTTACATGCCACATAGCAGGATCCAGAGGATGGCAGTCCCAATCCCCTAGAGAGAGAGAGTGAGAGACAGAGAGAGTGAGAGAGAGAGAGAGAGAGAGAGAGAGAGAGAGAGAGAGAGAGAGAGAGAGAGAGAGAGAGAGATAAACAGAAGGTGATGAAGAAGTTTAGAGATTCTATATGCAGAATTCTGGAAAGAATGATGTTCGTGTACAAAGTAAAACACCAAATAATGCATTCAGAGCAGAATTAGGCCGATACACGCTAATTATCCAAATTCAGAAAAGAACCACAACCATCTAAATGGAAGTGATTCCTAAACCTTCGATAACAAAGCCATCACCTACAGAAAAATGAACCTGGAGAAGAGCCCTGGGGCTTTGTTCACAAACACAAACAGACCCCACAGAGCGCCAGGACAGAAACACAATTAGACCCAACCAAATCATGAGAAAACAAAAAGATAATTATAACACATTGGAAAGAATTTACAAAAAAACTGAGCAAACTAGAATGCTACTTTTCCCTATACAGAGAGTACACCGTGGCAGAATACCTGACCACTGTGACTGACCCAAAATGAAGGAAATCTATGTACAGACTCAGTGAGTATAGCCTTGCAATTGCGAAATGCCGCTGAAGGCAGATCTGGCTCTCTAGCGAAGCCAGACTATGTGCACACTGCCCACAAAATTAGGTGGAAGCTGCACTTCGTAACCTCCTGCCAAATGTATGACCATATAAGAGACACATACTATATTTCCCTCAGATTTCACAGACCCACAAAGAATTTGAAAACAAATCCAATTTTGATCAACTCCCATACCTATTGGGTGAAATACCAATGTGCCATCACAGCAGCAAGATTTGTGACCTGTTGCCACAAGAAAAGGGCAACCAGTTAAGAACAAACAAACTATATTTATGTTAATTTATTTTCCCTTTTGTACTTTAACTATTTGCACATCATTACAACACAGTATATGGACATAATATGACATTTGAAATGTCTTGATTCTTTTTGAACTTTTGTAGGTGAAATGTTTACTGTACATTTTTTATATTGTTTATTTCACATTTGTCTATTATCTATTTCACTTGCTTTGGCAATGTAAACATATGTTTCCCATGCCAATGAAGCCTGTTAATTGAAATTTAATTAAGAGAGAGGGAGAGAGAGAGACAGACAGATAAGATAAAACAGTAAGATAGAGAGAGTTAGAGATGGAGAGAGTTAGAGAGAGAGAGAGAGAGAGAGAGAGAGAGATAAGATTAAACAGTAAGATAGAGAGATAGAGATGGAGAGAGAGAGAGAGAGAGAGAGAGAGAGAGAGATTCAAGCTAAAACGAGAAAGTCTGTTTCAGTCTCTGTCAGACTGTCGACTCAACTCAAGTCAACTCAGTCCAACACACCAGGAGACACAGGGACAAACTGGGACCTTGTCTGTCTGTCGCCCAACTCTCATTACCAGCTATAGTGACAGATAGTGGCGAGACAGAGAGACTGGAGAATGGCCACACTTCAGTCCAGACCAGCTCTACCCATCGAACCAGTCCCACACCTCCTCCAAAGCCTCATACCTCCTTCAAGGCCTCATCCACCCGTTTAAGTCTTCAACAGAATGGCAGGATGAAATTAGATGGGGACGTTGGTGTGCGACTTTAGAAACAGGGACAAGCCCCTGAACCTACAGGTCCACAGCCAGCTTGGACACTGATCAGAGACGTGTGTATGAAGAGACAAGGGAAAGTAAATGGTCAGGAGAGGAGGGAGAGGAGGGAGGAAGTAGGGGTTAAAGTTGAGGGGTGCAACTCAACTGTTTGCTGATTCGGAAGTGGGATCTAAAAAAAAATGTGAAGCTCAATCTGAAATGTGAAAGTGCAATGGGGGAACTAGTTCAAAACGTTCCTGCTGACTCCTCGATTCAGAGTGCTGACGGTTCCCCTTTCTGCTTTTAGCAGATGAATATTGGACATCAGATCACACGATCTGGAGCACTTCTTTTCTGGGTGCGAAACTAACAGGCTAATAATAATTGCCGATGAGGAATGTTTAGCTATTCAAAGTCAACGTCTCCTCTATGTACCTGTAAAAACTCAGGTCACATGACCCCCCCTTACAAAAACATAGAGAATCTGGAGACGATCCCCTCTCATCCTGAATCTATTTCTATTAATAGGGATAAATCTGGTCAATGTCAGAGGCTGATCCAGGTTCAGATTTAACTTGACCCTGACCCTGTGGTAAGGTCATATATCAATGCTGCAGGTTTTACATTAATCTGACAGGAATTAACAACCCTTCTGTGAATAATGTATTTATGAAGTATGTGATCCATAACAACGTATCACAGTGTTATTATATGCATTATACTGTATATTATAGTGCTCTATTCAATTCTGTGATTTAACCTGAAGGAGGTCATCAGGAGGTCATCAGGAGGGCATCACAGATGGATAGGCCTACACACACAAACACACACGGTCTAAAAACACAAAGAAGAATTAGCATCAACACTAAAACGATCCCCCCCTGTCATTTCCTCCGTACTATATTATCTTCCACTACTTGACACCTTTAAGGAAGCCAACCAATCAGACTGGCTGAATCTCCACTCCTTCCTCTAACTGTAAACAGTAAACTCTTAGCTCCTAAATCAATCCCAAAATACACTCTTAGCTCCTGAATCAATCCCAAAATACACTCTTAGCTCCTAAATCAATCCCAAAATACACTCTTAGCTCCTAAATCAATCCCAAATGCATTTTTAAAAAAGATTCTTAACTTCATAAAGGTGTCCTCCTTGGACTTTTATAAAGGCCCCAGTTAATTTAGCAAAATATAGCCCTGCCTCGGGAGCGTATACAAACTGCTAACCTCCCAACAAGATATTAGACGACATGGCATTCACTTTTTACTATCTCATTTGACTGGTTTGATTGCAACAGTAAAGCTGTCTCGCAGGTCTACTAAATAGCATGTAAAGTAGGTTTGGGGTGTATCTGTACCCTCGGGGTGTATCTGTACCCTCGCTTACAATTTGGAGCAGTTCAAGTGTTTCACTGTAAAAAAAAAAATTAAAACGCGCAACAACCCGGAAGTTGACCGAACTGTCTCGTTGTGAGGTTTTAGATGAACCAACCACATATCCATCTACACCATCAATCCTTTATCCCCAAAAGAACAGAAGAAATCCGTATTTACTGGGCGTGCGTTGTCCTCGTGAACCCAGGCTTGTTCACGGCTGAGTTACACATAGCTACATTTAGCCTTTAGCCTGGTCCCGCCTCTGAATTTGTTTACTGCGGACAACATCAAATGTAAATCCCATGCTGGATTGGGACTGGCCTACTCCTGAAGTAAACACGGCTAAACACTTGCTAGCTACGACAGCTAACTTTCTAACTATTTCTCCCGCCTGTCGCCCCCCGTTAAACACCCTATTCCCATGTGTTAACCTAATCTGGTCATCTACTTTGGGATTGGGATTGGCCTGGAGCGACCAGTGGTGGAGGTTAGTGGTGAGTGAGATGAGTACACATCCTCCCTCGACACGCTAACCGCTAAAATAGCATAGCTTAATTTAGTCAAGAAGAATGAATTGCAAAGCTGTTGCAGGCCAAAACTGAACATGCGGCCGGCCACAATGGTGACGCCCAAACTCGATTATATCCTATCCGTTAACGGCAGGATGCAGCCGGTGTTTGGCGGGGAAGCTTTACGTAGCGTCAGCCGCACTAGCCACTGACCTAATTCTGCCAAATCTGCTGGCCTAAAACACAGGACGTTTCCTAAATAAAAGAGAGCTGTCCTGTTCTGTTCCAGGATGGGAAGCAATAGGGTTTGGCTTCAGCGGTGTAGGTGAATGACAGTGTTGTACAGAGTCAAGGCCATAGCACATTATAGGCAGGGAGATACAGTCCCCGTAAACTTTGAAATTTACATTTAAATTCTTTATTTTGATGGAAACCTAGAGCAAAGAGATTTTGATAATAACAAAAAAGTTAAGAAAGAATATTGCATTAGTAGCGACACCCGACAGACAGGTGACCATAAAACTATAAATTCTAACGAAAGTTTGATCTTTCCACCAATGTCAAAATCTCTGACAATCTCTGACAATACTGAGACAAAACCAGCTAATATAGATGATTCGATCTGATAGAAAACTGAAGAATCAGACCTTCTCGCTGACACTCTCCATACAGGTAGTCAAAACACCAACTCAGATTTGATCATTCTTCCAATGTTAAAATATCTGAATGCATTACCAATCATATTGACATGAGAAGAGCTAACAGAGAGAGAGAGAGAGCAGTAATCTGACCTTTCTCACTGACGCTCTCCATGTCCACGTCCTCACAGCTGGTGTACTCGGGTGTGGAGGCGCCCTCCTCCTCTGAGCTGCTGATAGACATCTGCCTCTTGTTGACGCTCCGTTTGCTCTTGTAGGGCCTGGGTGGGGGAGGCCGCAGCGACTCCGACTGGTCCGAGCTCTGGGAGTCCTTCCTCAGCAGGCTGTCCCCGGGCTTCTCCCTCCTAGCCTTGTGCATCATGGCTGCCTGGGAGTTGGGGTCCAGCTGGCTGGGGTGGGGTCCCTTAGGGGGGTCCCAGCCTGCTGGAGGGGGGGGTCCTTGGTGGGGGTTAGGAGCACCAGGATTGGGGCCCGTTCGTGAGCCACCACCAGATGGTTGAAGGGGTCCGTGGATCTGGTTCTGTTTGAGGAGGGGGGCCTCCCTGGGGTCCCTGCCCCATTCCGCCACCCCCACCACCCCCCACGGTCCTGTCCATGGAGTAGGCGCGGTGGTTCTCCAAGGATGCCTTGCGATCCGGTTCTCCACCACCCCCACCACCGCCCCTCCGGAGACGATTCTCAGGCACATCTCCCATGTTCCCTCCCCCTCCTCCCCCGCCCTCCAGCCCCACCTCATTGATGGCGTTGTTGCTGTGGCGCCGCTCGTGGCGCACCTTCGACACCTTGGCGTGCATGCGCATCTCCTGCTCCTCCTTCTGCGGCTTGACCGGGTAGCGTGCCAGGTTGGGGTCGCTGCGGTAACGCGCCTGGAACTCCTCCTCCTGGCGCCGCTTGCGCTCCAGCTCATCCTCCTCCGGGGGGCGTCTCCGGAGGTCGGGGCGATTTCCTTGGTCGCCGCCGCCAGGGTAGTCATGGGAGCGGACCTTCTCCAGGTGCCGGCCGTCCCGCCAGTCTATGTCCCCGGGACCGCAGAACTCCTCCTGGGAAGCCACGGTCTGAAGCTTCCCTGGGGGTCCCCGGCCTCCTCTACCACGACCCAGACCACCGGGCTTACCGTTCTGCTCATGGAGGGACAGAGGTCTTTTCCTGAAGAGAAGGGTGACCATAATGGACTTTGATATAACATTACACACTTGTTGTTTTGTTAACATAACACCATGTTGTAACAAAAAAAATAAGCCTACTCAGATATACTGGACAAATTATGGTCAGTACCAAATTGTGGTCAGTACCAGTTATTACTGGTTGAATGAAAACAATGATGATAAAGACAGGGAAATAATTCCAAATGGAGGAATATGTACAGAACTAAAATGAGATTCTATTTCCATGGGAAAATGTTCCTACTGATGGTTAACCTGGGTATGGATCATCCAACGAAAGTGTGGAACTGGGCCAGCATTTTGAGTGATGCATTCAGGCTGGAACTAAATGGACTCACCCATTAGACGCAAAACAAAATACATTAATCATGGACCTTTCAAGAATAAAACACGCAACCCAGCTTCTGCTTTGGCTATAAGCTTAGACAGCACTATTATTTTTTTTTGATCCAGTGGGGATTAAATAATCAAGTGCTGCAACACACACCGAAAATGGGTCACTCCCAACATCAGAGGATTTGAGTTCCTGTCAAACGCGGGAAAAAAATATGACCAAAGTGTGTCCAATGTCGAACGAGACAAATGAGGCTGCACGTGTCAACGAGACCCTGTTAGACAAAACAGATGCTGCATTCGCCTAATTCATCCAATCGCAACCAAGTCAAACATATTAAAGAGGACTGACTTGTACACGGCTCAAAATGTACGACAATAAAAAGAAAACTATATAAAAGCGACCATATCATCTAGAAGAGGTCCAGATACTCAACACCTAGACTCTGATACAGTCCCAAAATGTTTAGCATGTCAGCAATCAACTTTTCAAAACAGAGGACTTTCAAAAAGCTCATTGTACCTTGCCACATCATCATGATGACGCAAAATGCATCTTAGGAAGTAAAAACCAAATACCAAAAGATGCTTTTCGAGTGAATTATTCCTTCAAGCGTCTACAATCAAAGGGATTAAGGGGAGGTGATAATAGTAGAGTGGATGAGAGAAAGTCTTGTACAAAGTGGCATTTACAACAATACTAAGTACTATCAGCAATCAAAACAGGCCCCTAGATAACCAATACAGTGACTCTGGTTTGAGAGGTGAAAGCAGGGGTTGTGAGAGGACAGGTGAAAGTGTTTGAGGGATTAGAGCGTTGGTGTCCACGATGTCCTACTTGTCTCGTGATGGTTCGCTCCGAGCGCGTGACGCCGGCATGGTGTCCAACGCTCCCTTGGCCTGGACCGTTGGCGGCTGATGCGTTCCGTCAGGCGCCGCCCCTGCGTTACCGCTGGAAGGGGGCGGGGCCTGGGACCTGGAGCGGAGTAGCTTCCTGTCCCCCCGTTGGTTGTCACCCCCCGTGGGCGGGGCGTTCAGGCCGCCATCCAGGCTCATCTGCCTCGCCCCCGGCCCTGAAAACCATTCTCCCGATTTGGTGAGGATCTCCTGTTGCTTACGGCACAGGTTGCATACCCACATTACCTACAGGGGTGAAGGAGGAGAGGAGGAGGTTAGATATTAAATACATGTACAGTATGCAGTAGTAGCCTGTATCTATAGAGAGAAAGAGAGCATGGTCAATTCCATTTCCGATTCCTATTTTCACAATTGAAAAGCAAACCCTGAATTGACTGAATTGAAATGGAATTGACCCTAACATTGTCCCTTTGACAGAGAATGTATAATACTATGCAATACCTCAATACTTCAGTCATCTAATTCTATTTCTATGAGTTTAGCATCAGAAGACTCGTGGGGTTGCAGATGTTGTCATATATCCATTGCAGTCCACTTTTTAAGGAACTGTCATCTCTAGTCCATGTGTCTCTTTCTCTCTTTCTTTCTCTCTCTCGGAGGACCTGAGCCCTAGGACCATGCCTCAGGACTACCTGACATGATAACTCCTTGCTGTCCCCAGTCCACCTGGCCGTGCTGCTGCTCCAGTTTCAACTGTTCTGCCTGTGATTATTATTATTTGACCATGCTGGTCATTTATGAACATTTGAACATCTTGGCCATGTTCTGTTACAATCTCCACCCGGCACAGCCAGAAGAGGACTGGCCACCCCACATAGCCTGGTCCCTCTCTAGGTTTCTTCCTAGATTTTGGCCTTTCTAGGGAGTTTTTCCTAGCCACCGTGCTTCTACACCTGCATTGCTTGCTGTTTGGGGTTTTAGGCTGGGTTTCTGTACAGCACTTTGAGATATCAGCTGATGTACGAAGGGCTATATAAATACATTTGATTTGATGTGCAAAACAGATTCAGTTGTGAGACAGAGAAATGCTAGCTTAGCTTGGAGTATTTTAGCTTGGAGTATTTTAGCTTGGCGTATTTTAGCTTGGAGTATTTTAGCTTGGAGTATTTTAGCTTGGAGTATTTTAGCTTGGCGTATTTTAGCATTTTCGACAGACAACAGGTCATTGTTATACAGGCAAGGAAAGGGCAGGACTGGTGACAGAACTACAAACAGGCACAGATTGATAGAGGATCTTAGTAAGACACAAGCAAGTATTAGTTACAGCGTTATGTTCTGTGTTTTATTTTAGTCTCTTGACTCTGATTGAGTATTGGTGATAGCTCATCATTGGTGATAACTCATCTGTCAGACAGGGGATCAAGGTTCCTTAAAATACTGTAGTGCCCCCCCACGCTCCCACCTCCCTCCCCACACTCCCCCCAAACTCCCCTCCATCCCCACGTTCCTCCCCCCATGGTAGTAGGTACCAGGCACACCGGTTTGTGTCAAGAACTGCAACACGCTCAACAGTTTCCCGTGTGTATCAAGAATGGTCCACCACCCAAAGGACATCCAGCCAACTTGACACAACTGTGGGAAGCATTGGAGTCAACATGGGCCAGCGTTCCTGTGGAACGCTTTCGACACCTTGGAGAGTCCAACGAATTGAGGCTGTAAGGATGCAACTCAATATTAGGAAGGTGTTCTTAACGTTTTATACACCCATTGTAGGTTACAATCCGCTCTGTGAAATATCACAGCATTTTACTTACACATTGAGATAAGGAAACAGCCCCAAAAAAGAACACTAATTTGTAGTAATACTGTTACCACTAGAGAACATTCCACATATTCTACAAGGCTACAAATGTAGTAAAGGTGATCTAATATGAACGCAGTATCTAGTTAAACAGAGTAGGTTTGATATGGATGGGATGTCGGACAGGGCTGGGCTGGATAATCTCTCACAGCGGATGACGGCACAGAACATCAACTGGCCAGCAAGGAAAGCCAGCTACAATATCCACCATCCACCAAAAGCTATTTATCGTTTCCACACCAGGTACCAGAAGAACATTCCTAATTCAATAACTGGTTACAGTATAGGCCCTGAAGAAAAGACGTAAGTCAAAGATAGGAAATTGACAACTATCTGAACTGAACACTGTGGAAGACCATGATTTGAGAGGACAAGTCACAGATATACAGGTGCATCTAACGATTGCTCACAATAGTATAAAATAATCATAATAACAATAAATATATAAAAATGGTCTACTGTTGATAGAAATCATTGGTAAACTCAAGTCCGCTATTTGACCGTCCTACGAACAACAACACCTTGAATGGAACAACAGCAACATCTAAGAAAGGTTCCATACTCACATGTAGCCATGGCTACTGAAAACTGTCTCCCTCCCAACGCAGAGAAAAACAGATGTTTCTCTTCTCCAGTGTTTAATCCCACGGTCTAGAACGATGGGACAAATCCAAAATGGAGGGAAAGTACTATCCTTGTATTATCGTTTAGAAGTCTTTGTTTGCATCCAAAAACACAACCTTCTGTGAACCCTGCTCTTTGATGGAGGGTTGGTCGAATGGACAGTTAGTTTAGCAGTCAGCTTGCGGTTAGCTTTTTAGCGAACCGGCGCGCATCATGCTTACCCTGATTGAATCCTCTGTTTGGCTCCAGGCCACACTAATCTAAAGTAAATCAGCTGTGTGCAGCTGTGGCCCACAGCTGTCGAGCTGGACACACACACACACACGTACAGTTGTTCTAATACACACATACACATATGTACAGTACATACAATCTATCTCTCTCTCTCTCTCTCTCTCTCTCTCTCTCTCTCTCTCTCTGTCTCTCACACTCTCACACTCACACTCTCACTCTCACACTCTTACATTCACTCACTCACACACATACTCTCTCTCTCTCTCTCTCACATACTCTCTCACTCTCTCTCTCACACACACACTCTCTCTCTGCTCTCAGGCAGGTTAGATTGGAGTAGACCGCAGCTAATCCCCTCAGCTCCTCACCATTATTCAGCATCATCATCAGTCAGGACAGTTTCAGATAGCAGCCGTGCGCCAGGCCGGCAGGCTATGCTACCGCTAAACAATATCCCTTATACTCCCTCCCCTTAATTATTCAGCAGTTAGGTGATGATCATGATCATTATCAATCATTCAGAGTGCATTCTGGGAAATCCCTTTTTATCAGGCCAGGAATGTAAAGCACATATTAGGTAGGCCTATAGTGACAGTATATTAAGGCCATCATTTCAAATATCCATCCAGGGATGCGGTCAATATTTGCATGTGTCTCAAAGAGGAGGGTAAGAAATGTTAACATTTTAGACTCTATAGCCAAGAACTGACGAAGGAAAAAGGTCCAGTTTAACTTCACAGTAAAATAGGGAGATTTTTTTCTCATGGTTGAGGAAGATGAAAGAAATGAATCCGATGGTTAATCCTTGAAGGAGATCGTATTCAAGCAGCACGCACACAAGTAAATACGGTCCACACACACACACACACACACACACACACACACACACACACACACACACACACGCAAATACGGTCCACACACACACACACACACACACACGCACACACACACACACACACAATGACACATGGCGCTCCACAGGACGCAGTGCGATGAACTGGAGGTGACATCACAGTGGGCTGCTTCTTGAGCGAACTGTCTGATTGGCTGCCATCACACACTAACCATGCTTAAGCAGCAAGCAAGGAAGCCTTTCACATATTACATGTGTCACGCATTAGGGTGGGGTTCCTAACACAGACCAAAATAGGGTAGAATAGAACAGGGCTCCGGGCAGCCGAGCGGAAATGGAGGAAAACTCGCCTCCCTGCGGACCTGGCATCCTTTCACTCCCTCCTCTCTACATTTTCCTCTTCTCTCTTTGCTGCTAAAGCCACTTTCTACCACTCTAAATTCCAAGCATCTGCCTCTAACCCTAGGAAGCTCTTTGCCACCTTCTCCTCCCTCCTGAATCCTCCTCCCCCTCCCCCCCTCCTCCCTCTCTGCAGATGACTTCGTCAACCATTTTGAAAAGAAGGTCGACGACATCCGATCCTCGTTTGCTAAGTCAAACGACACCGCTGGTTCTGCTCACACTGCCCTACCCTGTGCTCTGACCTCTTTCTCCCCTCTCTCTCCAGATGAAATCTCGCGTCTTGTGACGGCCGGCCGCCCAACAACCTGCCCGCTTGACCCTATCCCCTCCTCTCTTCTCCAGACCATTTCCGGAGACCTTCTCCCTTACCTCACCTCGCTCATCAACTCATCCCTGACCGCTGGCTACGTCCCTTCCGTCTTCAAGAGAGCGAGAGTTGCACCCCTTCTGAAAAAACCTACACTCGATCCCTCCGATGTCAACAACTACAGACCAGTATCCCTTCTTTCTTTTCTCTCCAAAACTCTTGAACGTGCCGTCCTTGGCCAGCTCTCCCGCTATCTCTCTCAGAATGACCTTCTTGATCCAAATCAGTCAGGTTTCAAGACTAGTCATTCAACTGAGACTGCTCTTCTCTATATCTCGGAGGCGCTCCGCACTGCTAAAGCTAACTCTCTCTCCTCTGCTGTCATCCTTCTAGACCTATCGGCTGCCTTCGATACTGTGAACCATCAGATCCTCCTCTCCACCCTCTCCGAGTTGGGCATCTCCGGCGCGGCCCACGCTTGGATTGCGTCCTACCTGACAGGTCGCTCCAACCAGGTGGCGTGGCGAGAATCCGTCTCCACACCACGTGCTCTCACCACTGGTGTCCCCCAGGGCTCTGTTCTAGGCCCTCTCCTATTCTCGCTATACACCAAGTCACTTGGCTCTGTCATAACCTCACATGGTCTCTCCTATCATTGCTATGCAGACGACACACAATTAATCTTCTCCTTTCCCCTTCTGATGACCAGGTGGCGAATCGCATCTCTGCATGTCTGGCAGACATATCAGTGTGGATGACGGATCACCACCTCAAGCTGAACCTCGGCAAGACGGAGCTGCTCTTCCTCCCGGGAAGGACTGCCCGTTCCATGATCTCGCCATCACGGTTGACAACTCCATTGTGTCCTCCTCCCAGAGCGCTAAGAACCTTGGCGTGATCCTGGACAACACCCTGTCGTTCTCAACTAACATCAAGGCGGTGGCCCGTTCCTGTAGGTTCATGCTCTACAACATCCGCAGAGTACGACCCTGCCTCACACAGGAAGCGGCGCAGGTCCTAATCCAGGCACTTGTCATCTCCCGTCTGGATTACTGCAACTCGCTGTTGGCTGGGCTCCCTGCCTGTGCCATTAAACCCCTACAACTCATCCAGAACGCCGCAGCCCGTCTGGTGTTCAACCTTCCCAAGTTCTCTCACGTCACCCCGCTCCTCCGCTCTCTCCACTGGCTTCCAGTTGAAGCTCGCATCCGCTACAAGACCATGGTGCTTGCCTACGGAGCTGTGAGGGGAACGGCACCTCAGTACCTCCAGGCTCTGATCAGGCCCTACACCCAAACAAGGGCACTGCGTTCATCCACCTCTGGCCTGCTCGCCTCACTACCACTGAGGAAGTACAGTTCCCGCTCAGCCCAGTCAAAACTGTTCGCTGCTCTGGCCCCCCAATGGTGGAACAAACTCCCTCACGACGCCAGGACAGCGGAGTCAATCACCACCTTCCGGAGACACCTGAAACCCCACCTCTTTAAGGAATACCTAGGATAGGATAAAGTAATCCCTCTCACCCCCCCTTAAAAGATTTAGATGCACTACTGTTCCACTGGATGTCATAAGGTGAATGCACCAATCTGTAAGTCGCTCTGGATAAGAGCGTCTGCTAAATGACTTAAATGTAAATGTAAATGTAGGGTTTTGAATGAAAATCAACTGTTTCGTCTCCACAATGACAGTAAAACGAATGTGTGTGTGTCTTGAGTAGGAGCAATGCTATTTCTAATGTGTTACTGCAACGATCTCACCCTGCCTAACAGAATGCAGTTCACCATGGTAACCAAGTCATTGAGTACAGAGAGAGAGAGAGAGAGAGAGAGAGAGAGAGAGAGAGAGAGAGAGAGAGAGAGAGAGAGAGAGAGAGAGAGAGAGAGAGAGATTGTACTAACAATGCCAAGACTTGGGTACAGCAAGTTAGTGGGCAGCTAAAATTGTACTAACAATGCCAAGACTTGGGTACAGCAAGTTAGTGGGCAGCTAAAATAACTGTGTGTTCTCCTATGAGCTCTCTGTGACATCATCTCAGACAGCCAATCTAACGCCTCGCTCAAGAAGAAGAAGCCCACTGTGGTGTCACCTCCACTTCATCGCACCGCGTCCTGTGTTAGTGTGTGATGGCAGGGCCACCTCTCAGACAGCCAATCTAACGCCTCGCTCAAGAAGAAGAAGCCCACTGTGGTGTCACCTCCACTTCATCGCACCGCGTCCTGTGTTAGTGTGTGATGGCAGGGCCACCTCTCAGACAGACAATCTAACGCCTCGCTCAAGAAGAAGAAGCCCACTGTGGTGTCACCTCCACTTCATCGCACCGCGTCCTGTGTTAGTGTGTGATGGCAGGGCCACCTCTCAGACAGCCAATCTAACGCCTCGCTCAAGAAGAAGAAGCCCACTGTGGTGTCACCTCCACTTCATCGCACCGCGTCCTGTGTTAGTGTGTGATGGCAGGGCCACCTCTCAGACAGACAATCTAACGCCACCTCGCTCAAGAAGAAGAAGCCCACTGTGGTGTCACCTCCACTTCATCGCACCGCGTCCTGTGTTAGTGGGATGGCAGGGCCACCTCTCAGACAGCAATCTAACGCCTCGCTCAAGAAGAAGAAGCTGTGGTGTCACCTCCACTTCATCGGATGTGGCAGGGCCACCTGGGAGAGTGCCAGTGTGTGTGGGTGTGTGTGTGTGTGTGTGTGTGTGTGTGTGTGTGTGTGTGTGTGTGTGTGTGTGTGTGTGTGTGTGTGTCGTGAGTATGAGCAATGCCATTTCCAACCGGTAACTGCACAGTCTCACCCTGCCTAACAGAATACAGTTCACCATGGTAACCAAATCATTGAGTAAGGAGAGCCGTGTCAGCGGCAGGCACTGTCAAAAAAGTTTGACTAAAAAAGACTAACAGCAAAATACAACGTTTAACCAACGTTAGAACAACCTCAATCCCACACAACCTGCGTTGTCTAACAAACCACCACCGTCCTCGTACCAGCAACCCACCTGACGAGACATCTTACAGCCGCCATTAATCAACACGCTCTTTTCTACCCCACACCCCTCCATCGTCTCCATCTCAGACGCTCTATCCATCCGTTTCTGTTGCCAAATCGGGGGAGGTGGGGATAGCGGCAGTAACAGCGGGCAAAGGCGGCGGCGGGAATCGCTGGGAATTCTGCAAACGTCGTCTTTTTCCTTAACTGGGTGGAATAGATGGAGGCCCGGGGTGGTGGAATGGAGAGGAAAGTGTTCAGTGAGCGCGCTCAATACAGCCTCCAACGACAGATTGACATATGGGGCGGCAGCGGCGCCTGGCAGAAAAATACCATCCGTCAGGGAATGTTAAGTCCTACAGACGAGGAAGAAAGACGACCACAAAACACGACAATGCTCCATTTGTGTAAATAAGGCTATAGATCAACTAGGAATAGGTCTTGGCTTCCGTCTGCAGCCGAGCCCCGTGAACTACAAGACAGTTCAGTGTTAGACTGAATGACATTCTACCCTATAGAAGCCAATACTGCTAAGGACACAACAGAAACCCTTCTAGTATTATTATCCCATAGTGTTTGTATAGGCCTTTCTGTAACCCCAAACTGATCCTGGAACTGTTCACTAATACAGTTACTGTTACCGCTATTGTTATTTTATACAAGGCATTACAGTAATGTTTCATGGCAGACCGCTGGGTTAGTCATCCAATGCTGAGAAACCTGACAGAGATTATGAAGTGCATTCCCTTCCTGTAAAAAGTGCAGTGTCGGCTCGATGCCGTGTGGGAGGGGGAGAGTTGGTGTGTGTGTATGTGTGTGTCCGGTGTGAGTGCGTGTGTCTGTGCGTGCGTCTGGTTTGTCCAAGCAGTAAAAATGTGTTTGTATATTTGTGTCTGTGTACATTAGCGTGTGTATGTGAGTCTCCACTCCAGGAAGAGGAGACAGATTGGCTCTGATTCGCTCATTCCCTCTCAATCTCTCTCTCTTTTCTCTCTCTCTCTCTCTCTCTCTCTCTCTCTCTCTCTCTCATTCTCTCTCTCTCTCTCTCGCTTTCTTTCTCTCGCTTTCTTTCTCTCGCAGCCATCTGGAGATCTGGAGACATTAAACACACATAAATAAACACTCTGCAATTAATACACCAAGACAAGTAAAGGCAACTAGACTCGCGGGGACAAACTAGTTTCTTGTCTGTGAAGAATATAACATGATAAATTGTTTTATTTGTGTAAATCGTACATTTAAACTGTGATTGTATCGTGATATGATGAAATAAAATTCATTTGACCCTTATTTACACTATAAAATATGCGTTATTCAAAGATTCATGTTCCTTGAGGCGTCAACTGAAGAAACTGTGGAGGTTAACCAAACAGTGTCTCTGAGAATGAGTCATATCTACCACAATTGAATGAAATACCCGTTGGAAACATAGACAACCCACACGCTGCAGTGAATTAACACAGAAATGATAAAACAGACACACACACAAAGGGACAAACCCAGGGGCTTTGATTTAAAGGCTTGGCATGTTCTGTAACAGTGACCGTGTAAGTCTGTTAGCTGGGCTAAGGTGTGGAAGTCTTGATATTTGAACGTAGACAACACTGACAGATGCTGACAGGGAGAGGCGAGGGGCTATGAGGGACTAGGAATGGGGTCCTAGCCTACACCCTCCACCCCCTGACCCCAGTCCACTGTCTTAAGCAGCCGCAGGGTCCATTCCAAAGACTTGCATCCTTCCCCTCTGCCCCTGTCGACTTCCCCTCAGATCCGAATCTGAAAAGATAGGATGCTTGTGAGCAAAACTGTGCTTTAAAAGCTCGAATCGAGCAAAATTATTTTTGGTTGTTTTCTCCTTACTTGGAGTGGGCAAGTACAGAGGGGAAGGTGGCAAGTGTACAAATTGGAACCCAGCCCTCGGCCTCCCCTCCCGTCTCCCTGTGGCACGGGCTGGTCTGTATGCTCATCACAGACAGGCAGGTAAAGCATGCACGGGCATAAGTGTGCACATTCCCTCTGCAGTCACAAGGGTCTTATAGTAAGATAAGGTGCTTCTGCGTGCCAACAAACACCCTGTGCCCTTGTACCCCCCCAACAAACACCCTGTGCCCTTGTACCCCCCCAACAAACACCCTGTGCCCTTGTACCCCCCCAACAAACACCCTGTGCCCTTGTACCCCCCAACAAACACCCTGTGCCCTTGTACCCCATTTTTCCCCCTATCTTGTATATTATACCCAGTTCCCCCTGGCACAGCCATGCCCACAGCCATAGAGAGAGGAGTTGTGTAAGGGGGGTGCCCATCCAGGGGTGTCAAGGAATGCCCACCCAGACAGCCAGGCATGGCTCATGCTCGCCCGCTTCCCAAATTGCAGCTGAAGTGTGACATTAAAGAACTACAGTTATAGTGACTCATGCAAAAACTCCATTACCCAGCAGGCCTTACCCTGTCCTTCACTATGAGACACTTTGCAAGAGGAAGAGACAGACAATGGATGCAGAATTAGTCAACGTTTTTACCCAGATATTCTTACTGAAGATAAAACAGTCTCTAGTACTGCACTACCAATGTCCACATTAGTGTGGACTGGACTACAGGCAGATATGCTTGGGGAAGTCCATGGTAAAGTACCATAGTGGTAGACAGAGATAGTATCTAATCATATTTATTTCTACTCAAGGCAAAATGTCCCCTATGAGTGTAGATGCTCATGCCCAGAGTCTGGAATCTGGACTACAGACAGATACAGTATGTGTGTGGAAGTCCAAGGATAAAGGCTAGCCTTTTAGTATTAGAGAAAAGCCAGCCTGGACTGAACTGTCAGGGAATCATTCTGTTCGGTTTAAGTCATTAGGATTAATGATAGGTGGATTTGAACGCTTTGGCCGCATTCCAATCTGATAACTTACACCCTTCACTTCAGCCTTTGTGGACACCCCCTTCTTGGATTTGTGTGAGCTAGGTTTTTAGTAACAAAGGAATATACCTCGACCTTGCCAACAGCAAAAAAGGCTTGGCGTAGGACTACAGTAGTTTATGCCATATAACTCACACAAATCCAGTCCACTTAAAAGGGGAAGTCTACAGGGCAGGAGGGAAGGGGGTCAAAACTTTGGGATTGGAACGCAACCATTGGGGGATTTTCAAAGGGACACATAGGTTATATTCACAGTACAGTAGAGAGCACAGAAAAGATGCTAACCACTTTGTCCTCCTGCAGTGGCATGTAGTCCAGGTAGCAGTGAGAAAGTGAAAAGTAAGTGAGGGAGGGAGTGGAGGAAGCAGAGGGGAGGATAGAGGGATGCAGTAGAGGAGTGGACAGAGGAAGAGAGACAGAGGTCAAATATAGGTTCATGGAACATGAGAAGTGAGGGAGGAGAGAAAGAGAAAAAAGGAGTGAGGGAATGGTGTAAACGTTTGTTAATAACACATGTGCAAAATCCACAATACACACTTTTGATACACAGTCTATTCAGTGATACACAATCTGTAAGACGGGCAACAGTGGTGAAACACAGAGGGAGTTTGACAGCAAACGTGCATGACTCGACATATCAGTCATGTGACGTCGGCATGACACATGACCTTTGTGTCACAGTGTCATGCAGGAACAGGAAATGGGGACAAGAAGAGCAACATGATACATCACCTTACACAACCCTATATATAACTTCCTGTCTAGCTTACAATACAATATATACACTACCATTCAACAGTTTGGGGTCACTTAGAAATGTCCTTGTTTTTGAAAGAAAATATAGTTTTTGGCCATTAAAATAACATCAAATTGATCAGAAATACAGCGTAGACATTGTTAATGTTGTAAATGACTATTGTAGCTGGAAACGGCAGATGTTTTATGGAATATCTACATAGGCGTACAGAGGCCCATTATCAGCAACCATCACTCCTGTGTTCCAATGGCTGGTTGTGTTAGCTAATCAAAGTTGATCATTTTAAAAGGCTAACAGACACCTCACAAGTCCTCAAATGGCAGCTTCATTAAATAGTACCCGCAAAACATCAGTCTCAACGTCAACTATGAAGAGGCGACTCCGGGATGCTGGCCTTCTAGGCAGAGTTGCAAAGAAAAAGCCATATCTCAGACTCGCCAATAAAAGAAAAGATTAAGATGGGCAAAAGAACACAGACACTGGACAGAGGAACTCTGCCTAGAAGGAACAAACTAGACACTCTAATGTACTTGTCCTCCTGCTCAGTTGTGCACCGGGGCCTCAACTCCTCTTTTTATTCTGGTTAGGGCCAGTTCGCGCTGTTCTGAGAAAGGAATAGTACACAGCGTTGTATGAACGTTGTATGAGATCTTCGGTTTCTTAGCAATTCCATGTGGCAATTTTTCACATGGAATAGCCTTCAATTCTCAGAACAAGAATAGACTGATGTATTTCAGAAGAAAGTTCTTTGTTTCTGGCCATTTTGAGCCTGTAATCGAACCCACGAATGCTGATGCTCCAGATACTCAGCTAGCCTAAAGAAGGCCAGTCTTAATCAGTTTTCAGTTGTGCTAACATAATTGCAAAAGGGCTTTCTAATGATCAATTAGCCTTTTAAAATGATCAACTTGGATTAGCTAACACAATGTGCCATTGGAACACAGGAGAGATGGTTGCTGATAATGGGCCTCTGTACGCCTATGTCCTATGTCCTATGTCCTATGTCCTATGACCTATGACCTTGACCTTTTCAACGGTCTACTTCCAATCAACATATGAGCCTGTATTTAAATAGCATCTAGGATAAGTTTGTGGGGGGCTTAGATCCGCACTCTGAGTTTTTTTTTAATGAATAATGAGGATGAGGACAGGCTGGGGAGAAGGGAGAGGTTCAGTAATACCAAAATGAGTGTGTGGCACAGATTTTGTCGGGCATCACCATGTAACTGTAATGCCTTCTGCAGGACAACACTGTGTACTGCATCGTGTCTCTGTGTCTATTTTCGGAATGTGATTATTCGGCACAGGGTGAATCGCGGTTTATCACGACAATATCAATGTTTTGTGAGTTACTGTGACGTATATGCTGCTAGTATAGAAGTCAATACATCTGATTATGATTGAGGCCATTTTGAGTCAAATATCAATTATGTTTAACAACCATGAACAAGCTGCACCTGCACAACATGACCAAAAGTATGTGGACACCTGCTTGTCGAACTTTTCATTCCAAAATCATGGGCATTAATATGGAGTTGGTCCCCCCTTTGCTGCTATAACAGCCTCCACTCTTCTGGGAAGGCTTTCAACTAGATGTTGGAACATTACTGTGGAGACTTGCTTCCACTAAGCCATTAGGGAGGTCGCGTACTGATGTTGGGCGATTAGGCCTGGCTCGCAGTCGGCGTTCCAATTTATCACAAAGGTGTTCGATGTGGTTGAGGTCAGGGCTCTGTGCAGGCCAATCAAGTTCTTCCACACCGATCTTGACAAACCATTTCTGTGTGGACCTTGCTTTGTGCACGGGGGCATTGTCATGCTGAAACAGGAAAGGGCCTTTCCCAATCTGTTACCACAAAGTTAGATGCACAGAATCGTCTATAATGTCATTGTAGTGTTAGGATTTCCCTTCACTGGAACTAAGGGGCCTAGTCCTAACCATTAAAAACAGCCCCAGACCATTATTCCTCCTCCACCAAACTTTACAGTTGGCACTATGCATTGGGGCAGGTAGCATTCTCCTGGCATCCGCCAAACACAGATTTGTCCGTTGGACTGCCAGATGGTGAAGCGCAATTCATCACTCCAGAGAACGCATTTCCACTGCTCCAGAGTCCAATGGCGGCAATGCTTGGCATTGCGCATGGCGATCTTAGGCTTGTGTGTGCCTGCTCGGCCGTGGCAACCCATTTCATGAAGCTCCCAACAAACAGTTCATGCTGACATTGTTTCCAGAGGCAGTTTGGAACGCGGTAGTGAGTGTCGCATCCGAGGACTGCCAATTTTTACGTGCAGCATGCTCCAGTACTCGGCGGTCCCATTCTGTGAGCTTGTGCCTACCACTTCACGGCTGAGACGTTGTTGCTCCTAGATGTTTCCACTTCACAATAACAGCAGTTACAGTTGAACGGGGAAGCTCTAGCAGGGCAGAAATTTGTTGGAAAGGTGGCATCCTATGACGATGCCACATTGAACGTCAGTAAGGCCATTCTACTGTCAATGTTTGTCTATGGAGATTGCATGGCTATGTGCTCAATTTATACACCTGTCAGCAATGGGTGTGGGTGAAATAGCCGAATCCACTCATTTGAAGGGGTATCCACATACTTTTGTATATACAGTGTATCTTCTGTAAAACTTACTGAACATCAGGCCTGTAGAATCAATTTATAGTTTGATCAATTCATATCATTTTAATTTGCAGGGCTGGGAAAATACATTAAAGCTACTGCTAACTTAAAGGACCTTTTTATTCAATTTTCGCCTAAAATTAAATACCCAAATCTAATTGCCTGTAGTTCAGGACCTGAAGCAAGGATAATGCATATTCTTGATACCATTTGAAATGGAACAATTTGAAGTTTGTGGAAATGTGAAATGAATGTAGGAGAATACGACACAATAGATCTGGTAAAAGATAATACAAAGAAAAAAACATGCATTGAAATGCAAGAGAAAGTATTGTAATACCATAATGTATTATTCCAGCCCAGGCGCAATTCAGATTTTGGCCACGAGATGACAGCAGTGTATGTGCAAAGTTTTAGACTGATCCAATGAACCATTGCATTTCTGTTCAAAATGTTGTATCAAAACTGCTCAAATGTGCCTAATTGGTTTATTAATAACTGTTCAAGTTTATAACTGTGCACTCTCCTCAAACAATAGCATGGTATTCTTTCACTGTAACAGCTACTGTAAATTCGACAGTGCAGTTAGATTAACAAGAATTTAAGCTTTCTGCCAATATCAGATATGTCTATGTCCTGGGAAATGTTCTTGCTACTTACAACCTCATGCTATTTGCATTAGCCTACGTTAGCTCAACCGTCCAGAGGGGGACCCACCAATCCTATTAGAGGTTAAAAATGCTCTCTGGGATCTTAATCACAACAAATTTGTAACATAATGCATGAATTGTATTTGTAACATATCACACAAATTGCTAAATTCGTATGATATCATACCTATCACACAAAATGGATGATGTAGTACACAACTGGATGACGTAGCACACAAAAAACGGGGACCCGTTGTCGCTCGTGAGCACCACTTTCAAAACTACTGGCTGATATTATACAAAGGTTTGAGAGCGCATCTTTAAGTAATGCAAAGAGTTGAGCCTGTTTGACATGAGTGACACAAACTGAAGTAATGTAAGGAAACTTGCTTAGCATCCGCCCTGTCAAACAAATGTCTGTTTTGACCAACTCAGCACAGTAGAGATGCATTAAGTGCTTGGGCTTAAATTTGACATGAGGTACACCGACGTGTTGAACTAAACCGGAAAACATGAATAGGAGGGAGAGTTTTATGTAATAAAACAAAGTTTACCATTTCAACTAATCCTGTTATTCTGCTTGGCTGGAGATAGATGGGAGAGTGGGATGGGGGATCAAGGAAGGAAGTACCACTTGAGAGAGCGCTGGTCAGAAGACATCTCTCCATTCTACACTACCTACACGCACAGGATGTAATACGCACACAATACAACAGCAGACTACACAAAAATACCCTTACACACATAGATTACAACCTACACAAAAATACCCTTACACACATAGATTACAACCTACACAAAAATACCCTTACTTCAAAATACCTTTGAAATAAACTTCAATAGTGCTCAAACTAATTCTTGGCATACTTTACTATTGATTTGAGTTCCTAGCCCATTATTTCACTGTAGTATTAGTTCCATATTGATGGAATATCTAATAGAGACAACACTACTAGTGGCCGGTTATCATTATCCATAATTCATTTCATGGAATTATCCCATAATAAGTCCACAGTCTGGGCCAAAGCTTGATCCTGTGTCCTGCTCCCTGTGTGAGTCTGGGTTCCAGCTGGGCCTAGCGGATCTGGAACAGATTGGCACCCAGCAGGCCCAAGGACCAGGGCCCACAGTCAGGTCAGATACCCAGGAGGAGGGCCTCACTCTTGGGCTGGACATGAGATGGCGAGGGACCCAGATGGCATGGGGGGGAGCGGGATTTGGGCTTAAAATAACGGCCACGTGTGGTGAGTATGGACGCCGCCGCATGTCATACCGCACGCTTCCTCTGGCACTGGGGAGCTAGACTAAATCAACTAGAACCAACGCTGTATCATTCACAAGGTTTGGGCTCTGGGGAGCTAGACTAAATAAACTAGAACCAACGCTGTATCATTCACAAGGTTTGGGCTCTGGGGAATGCGACTGTCTTATTTACAGGAATGTTGAGCAGAACTGCAGCGTATGTGTCAATACTGTAAACGCTGAATGGTGTTTCTGGTTGGCAGCTTGTCCATTCTGTGTAAAGGACTACATACTAGGTGCTCCTAGGGTTTATATTACAGGGTCGCCATTTTTGCAAAAGTGTGACACACCTGAGGATGGATTGAAGCTCCAACAACAACTCCAATACACTTTGACCGACCAAAGTGTGACAGAGCCCCAGCCGCCAACACAGACAACATGAAAGCAGCCGTCTTGACAAAACAAATGAACAAGGGGAAGGGATGAGGGAGGGGTAACGGAGACGGAGGGAAGGGATGGAAGGAAGAAGAAGGGGTGGAAGCAGGGATTCTTAACGGCTTCTCACGTTGTTGGAGCGCAGGGAGACGCGTCCCCCACAGCGGGCACAGAATCTGGTCTGGCAGTAGGAGCAGTGGTGTCCGCAGCCGTCGGCGAACTTGGTCTTGCGGCAGATGCCGCAGGTGGGGGCGTCGTCCTTGTGCTGGCCCTGCTGCTGACGCCGCGTCTCCACGCCGATGCGACGCACCTGCTCCTTGTAACTCTCAAACTGCTGGTGCAGCGTCCTGAGGGAGGGAGGAGAGAGAGGAGAGAGAGGAGAGAGAGGAGAGAGAGGAGAGAGAGGAGAGAGAGGAGAGGGAGAAGAGGGAGGAGAGAGAGGAGAGGGAGGAGAGAGAGGAGAGAGAGGAGAGAGAGAGAGAGGAGAGAGAGGAGAGAGAGGAGAGGGAGGAGAGAGAGGAGAGAGAGGGAGAGAGGAGAGAGGAGAGAGAGAGGAGAGGGAGAAGAGGGAGGAGAGAGAGGAGAGGGAGGAGAGAGAGAGAGAGGAGAGGAGAGAGAGGAGAGGGAGGAGAGAGAGGAGAGGGAGGAGAGAGAGGAGAGGGAGGAGAGGGAGGAGAGGGAGGAGAGAGAGGAGAGAGAAGTTGTTTATATGGTTTTATTGAGAGAGAGAGATACAGACAGACAGACCGAGAGAGAGAGAGAGAGAGAGAGAGAGAGAGAGAGAGAGAGAGAGAGAGAGACAGACAGACAGACAGACAGACAGACAGACAGACAGACAGACAGACAGACAGACAGACAGACAGACAGACAGACAGACAGACAGACAGACAGACAGAGAGAGGCAGACAGACAGACAGACAGAGAGAGAGAGAGATAGAGAGACAGACAGACAGAGAGAGAGAGAGAGAGACAGACTGACAGACAGAGAGACAGACAGACAGACAGACAGACAGACAGACAGACAGACAGACAGACAGACAGACAGACAGACAGACAGACAGACAGACAGACAGACAGACACAGACAGAGAGAGAGAGAGAGAGACAGACAGACAGACAGACAATTACCAAAATCCAGAAAAGAGCAGATAATTCTACAACCACCTAAAAGGAAGCAATTCCCAAAACTTTCCATAACCATGTCATCACCTACAGAGACCTACACCCGCAAAGAATTTGAAAACAAACCCAATTTTGACCTTAAGCACAGTTTTTCACAGCTGGACAGATAATAATGATGGTGAATAGGTTAGATTTAGTTATGCTTGCTATCAACAACCACTTGTTTCAATAACATGTTCTGAAAGTGTAGATGATTACATTACTTCAGTTTGCAGGGAAACAGTCAGGAACCAATTAAAACAACAGATGAAAGGAGTGTATCTATCTGTAAATAAATCACACCATAAAAAACTCAAAGTTGAGGCTCCTCACTCCTTCCCCCTCTCTCGGCCTCTGCTTTCCCAGGAACCAAAATAACTAATTTGTGAATTGCAAAAAAACTGTGAAAACTGAAAACCCGGGGATCACGTGACCCTTGAACGAGATGGCCGCGTGAACTAAGAGCTCCGCACAAGTAGTTTCCAATTCCTAATCTTACCTCCATTCCAAGTTCACACTCATTTAGCTTTAGTAAGAAAAAGTCATGGCGGCTACAAAAGGCGACACTACAGGTGACATTTTTACCCGGACTCGAGTATTAGCGACGGAAAAAGCCTCCAAGAAGAAGCTAGCTTCAGAAAAAACTAGCGCCATTAGCCAGGAGCAAGAGAACCCGCTCCCCCCCGAGGCCCAACGAATGCCAACCTCGCACTCTGTCGAAGACATCCTCTCTGAGTTGAGATCCCAACGTACAGAACTAAACACCAAATTAGATGCCATTAACTCTCAGCTCAGTGCGATAGGGGGCAAGGTGACAATCCTGGAAAACGCATTGCCTGACATCAACAACAAGATAACCATAAACGCGGGGCGCCTGGACGAGGCAGAGGGGCGAATCCTATCCATGGAAAACTTATTGACAGATGCCATGGAAACAATAGCATATGCTAAAAAGAAAATCGAGCATCTGGAAGAGAAAACAGAGGACCTGGAAAACAGGGGGCGAAGGAATAATTGTGTTCTATTCAATCTGGGCGAAAAGAAGAGGGAAACATGCCACTGATCCGCTACCTGCAAGACAAACTTCCCGAGTGGCTCCACCTGCCCACCGACAGGCCCATAGAACTCGAGAGAGCTCACCGAGCACTGAGGCCCCCACCAGCAGCCAGACAACCACCGCGCCCAATCACCATACGTTTCCTGAGATTCACCGACAAGGAACGAGTCCTACAGGCGGCGAAAAACAACACATCACAGTGGGAAACGCCAAACTCGCTTTACACCAGGACCTGTCAGCTGGAATACGCCGAAAGCGCCGAGAATTTGACGAAGTGAAGAAATACTCCATTGACCGAGGCATCTTCAGGGGATTCAAATACCCAAACGAGCTCAGGATTCTTCACCAAGGAGCCTTGCGACACTTCAAAACTCCCGAAGAGGCAAAACGTTTTTTGAAAGACAATCCTGGCCAATGAGAAACAGACCAATGACTAAATGCCATTAATGCCATTACTAAAGGAGGTAAGACGACATATAGCCGATATCCAGAGACCCACCCCCTAAATGTCATTACAGCCGTCCAATTTATATTTATTTTCCTTTAACTGAGAGGGATGGGCTGTATAGCCTAACCTAGGCCTACTAATGTTTCAGCCTACTTTTATTTCCCTGTTTTTTTTTTTTTGTTGTTGCTATTATTACCTGGGGTTCCCTATGTCCCTTGGGGAGGTATATGTAGGCTGGGCTATTGATTTTATTTTTCTCCCCTCTTTTACTGAGGTCTGGACGAGGGCAACTGTGTTATTTACTCAATGCGGGGTGGAGAGGATGAGGCATTTCTTTGGTGGGGAGAGGGAGACGTTGTGCGTTGCTAACTGTTCCCGGTTTTTGTTTTATTCGAACACAGAATTGAGACTGAGCGGGGGGTAATAGATCCAACGGGATGTGTCGAGTTGTTTGGGAACTCGGCTGGGGTGTTCAGAGATTATTATTTTATGTACACCATTTATTTTCCTTTTATGTGAACGCAGCTGTAATTACTATCCACTTTTACCCAGCGATGACTTGCACTAAAGTTCGATTACTGCTCGATGACGATGACTAGTACCTTAAATCTATTGACATGGAACTGCCATGGTCTAGGGCATGCAATAAAACGGAAAAAGATACTATGTGCTCTAAAAAAGGAAAAAGCAGACATTGCGCTATTACAAGAGACACACCTCTGTGATGCTGAACATGCCAAACTCCGCAGAGCTTGGGTGGGACAGGTGTATTTCTCATCTTTCAAATCAAACAGTAGAGGCACAGCCATACTTATCCATAAAAATGTTCCATTCATAATAGACAAAAACATATCTGATCCGGAGGGGAGATTTATTTTGATAACTGGGTCACTATATGGTCAACCAATTACTATATTAAACATATACGCCCCTAACACAGATACTCCTGCCTTCATGTCAAAAATTATAACCCTGTTCAATGAGCATTGTGTCTCCTTTGGTGTGGTGGCCGGAGATTTTAATTGTACCCTTAACCCAACCCTAGACAAATCATCTCAAGTCCCCACCACAAATCCTAGATCTGCAAAGATGTTGAACTCTCTTACTAAAGAGATGGGGCTGATAGATATCTGGAGAGAGAATAATAGCTCATCTATGGACTATACATACTACTCTAATGTCCATAACACCTACTCCTGTATAGATTACATTTTTATCCCAAAGAGTTTCATAAATTCAGCCACTTGTACAATCGGACCCATAGCACTTTCAGATCACGCCTTTGTCCACCTCCGCTTTGACCTCTGCAAAAACATCCCGAGGTCAAAGAGCTGGAAATTCAACACCTCCATGCTATCAAATGACGAGTTCCATACATTAGTAACTACATGGATAGACAACTACACACAAGACAATAAAGATTCCCCCTGTTTCTCCGGCCACAATGTGGGACGCTGCTAAAGCCACACTAAGAGGTCATCTAATTGCATATGCTTCCTCTAAGAAAAAAAGCAATGGAAGCACACAGGCTAGATCTTGAGAGGGAGCTGGAATGCTGTGAAAAAATACATAAACAATCCCTAGATAGCACTTCCTGGAGTCATCTTAAAGCAGCCAAAGCCAAACTGAATTTGGACTACACTCGGGAGATAAAAAAAAAAAGTTTTCTTTACTAAACAGAAATACCATGAGTATAGCAATAGGCCCAGTAGATTGCTTGCTTACCAATTAAAAAGGAGCAGTCAGAGCGTACAATCATGGCTATCCGAACAGCAGAGGACGAGGTCACATATGACCCAAAAAGATCAATTTAACTTTTCATGATTTTTACTGCAAACTATATACCTCTGAGAGAAAACACACGGAGGCAGAACTCCACTCTTTCCTAGAGGGAATCTCGCTACCTAAACTATCAGAGACCGACCAGGAAGATCTCAACTCCCCTTCACTCCTGAGGAGATCCTGGAGGCAATTACCTCCATGCCACCTAATAAGTCCCCAGGCCCAGATGGATTCCCAGAGAGTTCTATAAAGCTTTTTGGCCCCAGCTCAGCCCTATCTTCATGCCAATGCTGGAGGATTTTTGCAAAAACGGAGTTCTCCCAGACTCAATGCACACAGCTCGCATTACAGTGTTGCTAAAAAAGGACAAGGACCCCTATCCTGCTCGTCCTTCCGGCCCATAAGCTTGTTGGATTTCGACTATAAAATAATTACCAAATTGCTCGCCATAAGACTAAACACTCTTCTTCCCAAAATAATAAAAGCGGACCAAACTGGATTTATTAGAGACAGATACTCTTCTGATAACATTCGCCGTCTTTTGATATTATTGATCAAGTAAACTCACAAAAGACCCCTGTCCTGCTGGCTTCACTGGATGCTGAGAAGGCGTTTGACAGGATGGAGTGGAGCTTTCTGTTTTCAGTCTTAGAAAAGTTCAATATGGGCCCAAATGTTATTAAATGGATCAAATCACTATACTCTCATCCAAATGCCATGGTGACTACTAATGGACTGAACTCTGACAGATTCCCTCTGGAGCGGGGCACAAGACAAGGGTGCTCGCTGTCCCCGCTGCTCTACTTGTTGGGGCGGAGCCTCTGGCAGAGCTGATAAGGAGCAATCCAAGTATTATGGGTGTTTCTGCAGGTGGCCTGCAGCACAAGATTTCGCTTTACGCGGATGATGTCTTGCTCTACATATCCAACCCTGAGAAATCCCTCCCTCTCATTTTAGACACAATTGCCCAGTATGGCAAGTTCTCAGGTTATAAGATCAATTTTAACAAATCCACTGTCTGCCCTCTCAATATTACACTCACCAGCTCTATGAAGACACTTTGTCCTTTCCAATGGAAAACACAGGGTTTCAATACCTCGGGATCTTCATAACACCAGATCTGAATAGCCTTTTTAAGGAAAATTATCTTCCACTCCTGGATCGAATCAAGAACAATCTCCAAACCTGGATCTCCCTCCCAATTAGCTTAGTAGGAAGAATTAATGTAATCCGTATGAACGTCCTCCCTAGACTGAACTACTTATTTCAGATGCTCCCATGCTATCTCCCAGTTTCCTTCTTCAAAACAACTAACCAAAGCATCACCAAATTTATATGGGGCAATAAAAAACCTAGGATCAAGTTTTCCACTTTATCAAAACCCGAATCTAAAGGTGGCCTTGCCCTTCCCTCCCTTCAATTGTACTACTGGTCTGCCCAAATCCGCAACATGCTAACATGGATCACAAACAGACAAGAGTCAACGTGGATTCAGATAGAAGCCCAATCCTGTGGTTCATTGCCCTTAAGCTCAATTATATTCATTAATAACTTTAGTGAAGTGGGCAACATAGCCAAATCCTTTGTGATTTACAGCACCCTACTAGCGTGGAGGGACTGTAAGAAATACCTGGGCATTTCCTCCCAAATATGTTCTCACTCGCCTATAGTAGGCAACCCAGACTTGCCAAAAGCCCTGAGGGATGCCAACTTTAATCTTTGGCATACTCTAGGAATCAGGACCTTTTCAGACCTATTTCATCAGAAAACCACTACACTGAAATCCTTTCAAGAGCTCTGCAGTGAATTCGACGTGCCAAGATCCCATTTTTTTTTTAAATATCTTCAAATTAGACATGTAATTTCCTCATTTACCTCCAAGAGGAGGTTTAGAACTCAGTTGAACGAAGTTGAAACCCTTCTTGTCACAGCACAATCCATTAAAGGCAAAATATCTTGCATCTATAGACTCCTTTCTGAGAAAGGAAGCTCCTCCTTTACTCCTTTGAAAATAATCTGGGAAAAGGACCTTGGTCTGACTATTAGTGATGAGTTATGGGCGGAGGTTTGCGACAAGGTATACTGCTCCTCTACCAGTGTAAAAATGAAAGAATCTAATTACAAATTTTTGTACAAATTTTATTATACTCCTTTGAGACTCCATAGAATGAAAACAGATATGTCTCCTAACTGTAAAAGATGTACCTCTGAATGTGGAACCTATATGCATGTATTTTGGAGCTGTAGGGAGATTGCCAGATTCTGGCAATCTGTACATACCGCTGCACAGAAAATACTAGAGGTACAGTTAGATATGACCCCATGTATCTATCTTCTTAATGCCCAGCAGGACTTTGTTCTTGATCCTGACAGAGAAAATTTGCTTATGACTATTACATACTTTGCTAAGAAATGTATTCTTCTATTGTGGGCCTCTAATACCCCCCCTACATTTAAAATGTGGATTGACCAGATTGTTGACTTCCTTCCTGAAAAGCTCACTTATGACCTCCACAAGAGACAGCCCAAGTTTGATAGACTCTGGTCCCCACTATTCAACTATATTTCAAACTGGACAGAGTGAACGGGGTGACTAGGGAAATGCGCAGATACATTTTGTGTAAGGTACTGTAAAACCTAAAAACGAATTATTGGCCCATCGTCTCAGCGAATGCGTGAAATAGCTGATAAGAACCTTGATAGTGCTGCTGCAAGTGGTATGTTGTTTTTGTTTGTTGTGTGTGTGTTTTTATTTTAATTTAGTTTTTGAGTACGTGTGCGTATGTGTGTGTGTATGTATATGTGCGTATGTATGTATGTATGTATGTATGTATGTATGTATGTATGTATGTATGTATGTATGTATATACAGGTACCAAGGAAAATATATAGATTAAGAAAAATAAATGCTTTTATTTGACTATCATTCATTTTAATTGTATTTTAATTTTTTCAAATGTATTATTATTTTTTTACTTTTTATTTTTTTAAAGCCTGTCACATCTGTGAATGTGGAATGTGTTTTGTTGGTTGATTGAAAAACAAGAACTTAATAAAACTTTAAATTGAAAAAAAAAAAAAAACTGAAAACCCTTCCCACATTTCCCTCCCCAACAATATTGTCAAAGGACATTAGCATATTATTTCACTCGTTTACAGGACCCAGCCAGTCTATTTAAATACCGTCGTGTGTGTTTGTGTGTGTGTGCCTGCGTGTGTGCGTGCGTGAGAGAGAGACAGAGACAGAGAGAGAGACAGAGAGAGAGAGAGACCTGATAACTTAATTGACAGTCAAACTTTGAAAACTGGTCCTGACCTGTCTTCAGTAAAGCCAGAGGACAAAGGTGTCTCTCTAGTCTAGCCATTAAAGACTTCCCTGACATCTGGCATAACAAGGGCAGACAGGATATTCCCCAAAACACAATAACACATTTCCGGAGGGAATATGCCAGTACATGACTCAATTTACTGCATTCCAGGTGCTTGCCCTTTTCAGATAACAAAATCTGGCCTTTTCCCAAACCAAATGAATACCAACTGAGACGTTTACACAATTGAGAGTGTTCACCCAAATGAGACTGACATATGACAATAATATGACAATAATATTATAATCTTATGATATTATGTCATATTATGAAAATACGATTGAATAAGACAAGTCACCTGTTTATGCGGAACACAGCCATTTCCTTGTGTGTATGGCCTATGACCTCAGAATGTGTAACAGGACGAACACACAACTCCCGATCTGATGTCGACAACACTGGGTCGTAGAAATCATTTAACAGTCTTCCACCATGTCCTGCTCATAGCGCCCAAGAAAGGAAGAGTTATAAGTTGCCAGAAATACTATTTAGATATGACTTTTCACACCCCTAAAATGGCAATTCAGATGTTCTCAAAATGGCTTCAGAATGACCGCATAGAAGTTTCTGGAAAGATCCCGTATTCATCCACAGGAAGACTCTTCAGAAAACTCCAAAACAACTCTCTACATATCACACATAACGCCTCTTCATTGGTCCCCAGAAAGACTTCAGAAAGCCTGCTGAAAGAGCGTAGAAGTAGCAGGTAAGTGTAGTTAATGCTACGCCTCCCGGTCTACAGTCCTCCTGCCTAGCAGAGATATAGCAGACTGCGGTCCAGGGGAGCTGGAACAGGGAAATGACTTGGGACGATCTTGGCTTGCCAGGTGACATCACACATCGAGATTAAGCCATGACGTGAATGTCAAGGTGACAATGACATTACCCAAGACTGGATCTAGGCCAGAGAGGTGACAATACACACACAATTGGCCAGGTGATACCACAGAGATTATGCCATGACGTGAACATATACCTAAGGCTGTTATAACCACCTTCAAGGTGACTTTGCTGCTACATAAGGCTGTTATAACTACCTTCAAGGTGATGTTGCTGCTAGATAAGGCTGTTATGACCACCCTCATAGGTGATGTTGATGCTACATAAGGCTGCTATGACCACCACAAAGTCCCTCTTCAAGGTTAAGGATCCAAAGGCCATCAAGTTTGAATGATATGAGAGACTAGACATGAATGTGTTTCAGAACAGTTTGTGTTGTACATTTCTTAATGTAGCAAGCTATTTTTAATTTAAAAAGCTGTGTGAAAGACTGTTTGAAGGTTGTTCTTAACATATTATAGCCTTGAGGCCCTACGTCAAAGCATCAATGGAATCGAAACTCTTTGAAATCCTCATATCAATTCAGCATCTGTGATATATGAAATATAATCCGCTGTTGTCATTATAACACATGGAGACAAATCTACAGGTGGTGATGCTCAAGTCAATGATGCTCTTTATCTATATGACAAACTAGGAAGTAATGTGAAGCGAGCGATGTCATTGGTCGGTGGTGGCACTGAATTGACCCTTGTGTGGAATCTGTCAGACCAATCGAAGTCCAGTGCCTGAGGCAACAACCGGCGCCATGGGAACAGCTGTCAGAAACAGAGAGTGCATGGCCTGTAGTCATGGAAAAACTGCCCGCGTTAACACCCTGGTGTCATGGTGTGTCAGAGAACCAGCTGTTAGTGTTCTTAGAGAGGACAGTAGATAACAACTTGACTTTATCTGACTAGGGGATGGATCTTTCTCTAAAAGGCAGGGGTTAGCGTCTGGGTAAATTTAGGGGAAAAACAGATGTACTTTTATCTGTCAGGGGGAAATTAACATTACATAATAAACACTGAAGTTATATCAAAATGGGATTTGACAATTCCAAACCAAACCACCCAGACTCTGTTTGGAAAGCAATATGCATGGCATGCTCCCCTGAAGCACTGAACTAATTAAAGAAAACTACTATTTGAGTACGAACCATAAATAAATTAAATTGTTTCTGAAGCATACAGCAGTATTTGTGAACAGCTTTGAACACCAGGCATTGTGTCTATGACATATCTCTCCGTCGTGGTGAGCAGCAGACTACAGACTCACCCATGAACACACAGTGGAGTGAACACAGCCTGGCCAAGGGAAAGGAGGACAAGGAGATATGGTGAGCAGGGCAGGAGAGGGGCCGTGCAATATGTTCGCCGTGATGAGGGGAATAGAGGACAGGAATGTGCTTCAGAAACAACGGCTGAATCCCTATTATCCACCCTTATCCAGAAGTGTGCACTTGCACACTTTCTCACATGGACTTCACTTAACAATGGTGAAACTCCTTCCAGTCAATACTTTCACCAATCAAATGATTTTATATCCATTACAGAGAGTGTGCAAGTTCACAATTCTGGAAAAGAGTGTGAAATTGGGAAGCAGCCCCTTGTAGTCTGATACGGTTCTGTCGTTGGAGCATTCTGGGTGGGCAGCATATGGGTCTGAACCCCGCCCTGTGCAACTGGGTCCTGGACCTCCTGATGGCCCGCACCCAGAGTGTGCAAGTTCACAATTCTGGAAAAGAGTGTGAAATTGGGAAGCAGCCCCTTGTAGTCTGATACGGTTCTGTCGTTGGAGCATTCTGGGTGGGCAGCATATGGGTCTGAACCCCGCCCTGTGCAACTGGGTCCTGGACCTCCTGATGGCCCGCACCCAGATGGTGAAGGTAGGAAACATCACCTCCACTCCGCTAATCCTCAACACTGGGGCCCCACAAGGGTGCATGCTCAGCCCCCTCCTATACTCCCTGTTCACCGATGACCATATGCATCTCAATCATCAAGTTTGCAGACGACACAACAGTAGTAGGGTTGATTACCAAATATGACGAGACAGCCTACAGGGAGGAGGTGAGGAATCTGGGAGTGTGGTGCCTGGAAAACACCTTCTCACTCAACGTCTACAAAACAAAGGAGATGATCTTGGACTTCAGGAAACAGGCAGAGGGAGCACCCCCATATCTACATCGACGGGACCGCAGTGGAGAAGGTGGAAAGCTTCAAGTTCCTTGGTGTAAACATCACTGACAAACTGAAATGGACCACTCACACAGACAGTGTGGTGAAGAAGGCGCAACAGAGCCTCTTCAACCTCAGGAGGGTAAAGAAATGTGGCTCGTGACCTAAAATCCTCACAATTTTTTACAGATGCACAATTGAAAGCATCCTGTCAGGCTGTATCACCGCCTGGTATGGCAACTGCACCACCCGCAACTGCAAGGCTCTCCAGAGGGTGGTGCGGTCTACCTAACACATTACCGGGGCAAACTACCTGCCTTCCAGGACACCTACAGCATCCGATGTCACAGGAAGTCCAAAAAGATCATCAAGGACATCAACCACCTGAGCCACTGCCTGTTCTCCCCGCTGTCATCCAGAAGGCGAGGTCAGTACAGGTGCATTAAAGCTGGGACCGAGAGACTGAAAAACAGCTTCTATCTCAAGGCCATCAGACTATTAAACAGTCATCACTAGCACATTAGAGACTGCTGCCTATAGTCATAGACTAGAAATCACTGGCCACTTTAAGGGATGGAACACTAGTCACTTTAATCATGTTTACATATCTGGCATTACTTATCTCATATGCACAGTTGAAGTCAGAAGTTTACATACACCTTAGCCAAATACATTTAAACGCAGTTTTTCACAATTCCTGACATTTAATCCTAGTAAAAATTCCCTGTCTTAGGTCAGTTAGGATCACCACTTTATTTTATGTGAAATGTCAGAATAATAGTAGAGAGAATTATATATTTCAGCTTTTATTGCTTTCATCACATTCCCAGTGGGTCAGAAGTTTACATACACTCAATTAGTATTTGGTAGCATTGCCTTTAAATTGTTTAACTTCGGTCAAACGTTTTGGGTAGCCTTCCACAACCTTCCCACAATAAGTTGGTTGAATTTTGTTCCATTCCTCCTGACAGAGCTGGTGTAACTGAGTCAGGTTTGTAGGATCCTTGCTCGCACAGGCTTTTTCAGTTCTGCCCACACATTTTCTATTGGATTGAGGTCAGGGCTTTGTGATGCCCACTCCAATACCTTCACTTTGTTGTCCTTAAGCCATTTTGCCACAACCTTGGAAGTATGCTTGGGGTCATTGTCCATTTGGAAGACCCATTTGCGACCATCCTTTATCTTCCTGACTGATGTCTTGAGATGTTGCTTAAATACATCCACATAATTGTGCATCCTCATGATGCCATCTACGTTGTGAAGTGCACCAGTCCCTCCTGCAGCAAAGCACCCCCACAACATGATGCTGCTTCCCCCGTGCTTCATGGTTGGGATGGTGTTCTTCGGCTTGCAAGCCTCCCCCTTTTTCCTCCAAACATAACGATGGTCATTATGGCCAAACAGTTCTATTTTTGTTTCATCAGACCAGAGAACATTAATCCAGAAAGTACGATCTTTGTCCCCATGTGCAGTTGCAAACCGTAGTCTGGATTTTTTATGGCGGTTTAGGAGCAGTGGCTTCTTCCTTGCTGAGCGGCCTTTCAGGTTATGTCGATATAGGACTCGTTTTACTGTGGATGTAGATACTTTTGTACCTGTTTCGTCCAGCATCTTCACAAGGTCCTTTGATGTTGTTCTGGAATTGATTTGCACTTTTTTTCTGTAAACAATTGTTGGAAAAATGACTTGTGTCATGTACAAAGTAATGTCCTAACCGACTTGCCAAAACTATAGTTTGTTTACAAGAAATTTGTGGAGTGGTTGAAAAATTACTTTTAATATCACCAACTTAAGAGTATGTAAACTTCAGACTCTCTCTCTCTCTCTCTCTCTCTCTCTCAATGTGTCTCTCTAACTCTCCCTCTCTCAATGTGTCTCTCTAACTCTCTCTCACTCTCTCTTTCTCTTGTGTAAATAGTTAAATAAACATAAATATGGGTTGTATTTAAAATGGTGTTTGTTCTTCACTGGCTGCCCTTTTCTTGAGGCAACAGGTCTCTCTCTCTCATGCTCTATCTCACTTTATCTCTCTCAAACCTCCAACCATCTCTTTTTATCTAGGCTCACCTTTTAAAACTCTCAGTTGACTATTCAGTCGACATAGTTTTGGGTTTGCTACTGATGACTAAACCAGCCAACGTCCTTCCTTTTGAACTCCCTCTTGTTGAACCCTCCAGAGAGAAATACATTGCAGCATTCCAAACACCCATCCAGAGGGGAAAAGATTACAGCATTCCAAACACCCTTCCAGAGAGAAATACATTACAGCATTCCAAACACCCATCCAGAGAGAAATACATTACAGCATTCCAAACACCCTTCCAGAGAGAAATACATTACAGCATTCCAAACACCCTTCCAGAGAGAAATACATTACAGCATTCCAAACACCCTTCCAGAGAGAAATACATTACAGCATTCCAAACACCCATCCAGAGAGAAATACATTACAGCATTCCAAACACCCTTCCAGAGAGAAATACATTACAGCATTCCAAACACCCTTCCAGAGAGAAATACATTACAGCATTCCAAACACCCTTCCAAAGAGAAATACATTACAGCATTCCAAACACCCTTCCAGAGAGAAATACATTACAGCATTCCAAACACCCTTCCAGAGAGAAATACATTACAGCATTCCAAACACTCATCCAAAGAGAAATACATTACAGCATTCCAAACACCCTTCCAAAGAGAAATACATTACAGCATTCCAAACACCCATCCAGAGGGGAAAAGATTACAGCATTCCAAACACCCTTCCAGAGAGAAATACATTACAGCATTCCAAACACCCATCCAGAGGGGAAAAGATTACATCATTCCAAACACCCTCCCAAAGAGAAATACATTACAGCATTCCAAACACCCATCCAGAGGGGAAAAGATTACAGCATTCCAAACACCCTTCCAGAGAGAAATACATTACAGCATTCCAAACACCCTTCCAAAGAGAAATACATTACAGCATTCCAAACACCCTTCCAAAGAGAAATACATTACAGCATTCCAAACACCCTTCCAGAGAGAAATACATTACAGCATTCCAAACACCCTTCCAGAGAGAAATACATTACAGCATTCCAAACACCCTTCCAGAGAGAAATACATTACAGCATTCCAAACACCCATCCAGAGAGAAATACATTACAGCATTCCAAACACCCTTCCAGAGAGAAATACATTACAGCATTCCAAACACCCTTCCAGAGAGAAATACATTACAGCATTCCAAACACCCTTCCAAAGAGAAATACATTACAGCATTCCAAACACCCTTCCAGAGAGAAATACATTACAGCATTCCAAACACCCTTCCAGAGAGAAATACATTACAGCATTCCAAACACCCATCCAAAGAGAAATACATTACAGCATTCCAAACACCCTTCCAAAGAGAAATACATTACAGCATTCCAAACACCCATCCAGAGGGGAAAAGATTACAGCATTCCAAACACCCTTCCAGAGAGAAATACATTACAGCATTCCAAACACCCATCCAGAGGGGAAAAGATTACATCATTCCAAACACCCTCCCAAAGAGAAATACATTACAGCATTCCAAACACCCATCCAGAGGGGAAAAGATTACAGCATTCCAAACACCCTTCCAGAGAGAAATACATTACAGCATTCCAAACACCCTTCCAAAGAGAAATACATTACAGCATTCCAAACACCCTTCCAAAGAGAAATACATTACAGCATTCCAAACACCCATCCAGAGGGGAAAAGATTACAGCATTCCAAACACCCATCCAAAGGGGAAAAGATTACAGCATTCCAAACACCCATCCAAAGGGGAAAAGATTACAGCATTCCAAACACCCATCCAAAGGGGAAAAGATTACAGCATTCCAAACACCCATCCAAAGGGGAAAAGATTACAGCATTCCAAACACCCATCCAAAGGGGAAAAGATTACAGCATTCCAAACACCCATCCAAAGGGGAAAAGATTACAGCATTGATCGTTCATGGCCTGTACATCCTACCCAGGAATTATCTTCCTATCCTGGAGTCAAACACATCACGTCACATGCCTGTCTCTCCTGGGAGGGATGCTGAGTGCAGGAAGCATGGTGTTTCCCCCATTATGCCAGCCTTGGAGTAGGCACAAGGGGAGCTACTACACACACACACACACACACAAACACACACTGCTATTAGACAGAGGCTGTCATAGTGGATTATTTGTGGCAGCTAACTGTAGTGAACTGGCTGGCCTCTGTCTCGGACTATGGAAGTGGAATCTCATCTCCAGCAGGCTAGTCATAGAGGAGGACCTACAGTCCAGATGTGGGATAGCCCTGGCACACACACAAGCACACATACTCACGGCTGTGTTTGCGCTGGGGGCCTTCTATAATCAGCTCACCATGTAGAAGGAGTCTCTCTCCCTCCGCCTCTCTTTGCCTCTCTCTGCCTCTCTCTTTCGCTCCATTCATCCATGGTGAGTTGTTAATTAGCGCTGCTATGAATACATTGCCGGAAGAAGGGGGTGGTGTGTGTGTGTGTGTGTGTGTGTGTGTGTGTGTGTGGAGGAGGAGGAAGAGGTAGAAGGTGGTGGGTACTATTTCTCTCCCTCCAGCTGATTCACCAGACTAATACCTAGCAGGCTTCCTCAGTCTGACAGGATGAGAAAACAGACTCTCTCTCTCTAGTCGTGGGCAATGGACTAGATGCACTGCTGACCTCCCTGACCTTTGACCTCGCCATGGAAACAGTCATTAGAGATCAAGCTGATGTAATTGGTGATGTAATTGATACAGCTTTTGAGGAAGAGCGGTGTGGCTGGCTAGAAATAATTGAATCCGTTATAGAACCAATTGTCCTTTATGGTTGTGAGGTCTGGGGTCTGCTCACCAACCAATAATTCACAAAATAGGACAAACACCAAATTGAAACTCTGCATACATAATTCTGCAAAAATATCCCTTGTGTACAACGTAAAACACAGAATAATGCATGCAGTGCAGAATTAGGCCGATACCCGCTAATGATCAAAATCCAGAAAATAGCCGTTGAAATTCTACAACCATCTAAAATGAAGCGATTCCCAGACCTTCCATAACAAAGCCATCACATACAGAGAGATGAACCTGGAGAAGAATCCCCTAAGCAAGCTGGTCCTGGGGCTCTGTTCACAAACACAAACACACCCCACAGAGCCCCAGGACAGCAAAACAATTAGACCCAACTAAATCATGAGACAACAAAAAGATAATTACTTGACACATTGGAAACAATTAACAATAAAACAGAGCAAACTATAATGCTATTTGGCCCTAAAACAGAGAGTACACAGTGGCAGAATACCTGTTCTGCCACTGTGACTGACACAAACTCAAGGAAAGCTTTGACTATGTACAGACTCAGTGAATGTAGGCTTGCTATTGAGAAAGGCCACTGTAGGTAGACCTGGCTCTTAAGAGAAGACAGGCTATGTGCACACTGTCCAAAAAAATGAGGTGGAAACTGAGCTGCACTTCCTACCCTCCTGCCAAATGTATGACCATACTAGAGGCACATGCTTCCCTCAGATTACACAGATCCACAAAGAATTCGAAAACAAACCCAATTCTGATAAACTCCCATATCTACTGGGTGAAATACCACAGTGTGCCATCACAGCAGCAAGATTTGTGACCTGTTGAACCAGTGAAGAACAAACACCATTGTAAATACAACCCATATTTATGTTTATTTATTTTCCCTTTTGTAATTTAACTATTTGCACATCTCATTTGGAACTTCTCCGAAGTGTAAGATTTACTGTTCATTTGTATTGTTTATTTCACTTTTGTTTATTATCTACTTCAGTTGCTTTGGCAATGTTAACATATGCTTTCCCATGCCAATAAAGCCCTTTGAATTGAGAGAGAGAAAGAGGCAGAGAGAGAGGGAGAGGGAGAGAGAGAGAGAGAGAGAGAGAGAGAGAGAGAGAGAGAGAGAGAGAGAGAGAGAGAGAGAGGAATAGAATCAGAGGAGCTTATAGGGAAGAGATAGTGAAAAAGGGAAGGAAGAAATGTAAAAGGTGCCGTGTCCCTTGAACCCATCAACCCATTGAGAAAACAGGGGACAGACACAGACAGAAAGAGAGGAATGAAATGAAAGAAAGAAGAGAGAATCCTTGCCCAAGATGGAAACCAGTGTGGGCCTAGAGCAGTGGAGGAGAGGAGAGGAGGAGAGATGCATCCGGAGTCATTCTATAAATAACCTCTTGAGGAGTAGAGGGGAAGACAGGAGAGGAGGACAAGAGGGACATGAAAGGATGGAGAGATGGAGAGAGAAGGATGGGGGCACAGACAGACAGGGGAGTGGAGTGGAAGACAGGAGAGTAGGAGGAGATGACGAGAGGGGGGTGGAGGGAAGAGAGAAAAAGAGGGATAGAGACACAGACTGGCAGATCACTCCGGTAAACAGACCAATACAGCAAGTCAGGGAGATCACGCCCCATGAGACCGACCAATCCGGTGCGATCCCTGGGCTAACGATAGAGAACGTTAGGATGTTGACAGGGCTGTTATTGATGTTGTGAGTGTTTCACTCTGTATTTATAGACCAGAGTACCTTTTTGGCATGGACTCCTCTTTTTCCCTCTCTCTCCTTGTGTCTATCGCTTTAGCTCTCTTTCTCTCGCTCTCTCTGTCTCTCTCTCTCTCTCGCTCGCTGTCTCTCTCTCTGTTTGCCCATGTCTATCTCTATAACTCTCTCATCTCTCTCCCATGGCTGAGTGTCTCACTGCTTTCTTCTCTCATCTCTCTCTCTCTCGTGTCTGAGTGTCTAACTGCTTTCCTCTCTCTCTCCCATGGCTGAGTGTCTCACTGCTTTCCTCTCTCTATTTCTCTCTCTCCCGTGGCTGAGTGTCTCACTGCTTTCTTCTCTCATCTTTCTCTCGTGTCTGAGTGTCTCACTGCTTTCCTCTCTCATTTCTCTCCCGTGGCTGAGTGTCTCACTGCTTTCCTCTCTCTCTCTCTCTTCCGTGGCTGAGTGTCTCACTGCTTTCCTCTCTCATTTCTCTCCCGTGGCTGAGTGTCTGACTGCTTTCCTCTCTCATTTCTCTCCTGTGGCTGAGTGTCTCACTGCTTTCCTCTCTCATTTCTCTCCCGTGGCTGAGTGTCTCACTGCTTTCCTCTCTCTCTCTCTTCCGTGGCTGAGTGTCTCACTGCTTTCCTCTCTCATTTCTCTCCCATGGCTGAGTGTCTCACTGCTTTCCTCTCTCATTTCTCTCCTGTGGCTGAGTGTCTCACTGCTTTCCTCTCTCATTTCTCTCCCATGGCTGAGTGTCTCACTGCTTTCCTCTCTCATTTCTCTCCCATGGCTGAGTGTCTCACTGCTTTCCTCTCTCATTTCTCTCCCGTGGCTGAGTGTCTCACTGCTTTCCTCTCTCATTTCTCTCCCGTGGCTGAGTGTCTCACTGCTTTCCTCTCTCTCTCTCTCTCTTCCGTGGCTGAGTGTCTCACTGCTTTCCTCTCTCTCTCTCTTCCGTGGCTGTGTCTCACTGTTTTCATCTCTCATCTCTCTCTCTCTCTTCCTTTTTCTCTCTTAGTCTGTCACGAGCTCTCCATCAGATTGCTCTCTTTCCTCTATCTCTCCTTCTTCCATTTTCTCTCTCTCTCCCCATCTTCTCTCTTATCATCAGGGGTGGCTTGGACCAGAAATCATCTCTTCCCATTGTATTGCTTGAGGCCCCCATACCAGCCCATTGTATTACTTTAGGCCCCCACACCAGCCCATTGTATTACTTGAGGCCCCCATACCAGCCCATTGTATTACTTGAGGCCCCCATACCAGCCCATTGTATTACTTGAGGCCCCCACATCAGCCCATTGTATTACTTGAGACCCCATACCAGCCCATTGTATTACTTGAGGCCCCCACACCAGCCCATTGTATTGCTTGAGGCCCCTACACCAGCCCATTGTATTACTTGAGGCCCCCATACCAGCCCATTGTATTACTTGAGGCCCTCACACCAGCTCATTGTATTACTTGAGGCCCCCACACCAGCCCATTGTATTGCTTGAGGCCCCCACATCAGCCCATTGTATTGCTTGAGGCCCCCACACCAGCCCATTGTATTGCTTGAGGCCCCCACACCAGCCCATTGTATTGCTTGAGGCCCCCACACCAGCCCATTGTATTGCTTGAGGCCCCCACATCAGCCCATTGTATTACTTGAATCCCCCATACCAGCCCATTGTATTACTTGAGGCCCCCACATCAGCCCATTGTATTACTTGAGGCCCCCACACCAGCCCATTGGATTGCTTGAGGCCCCCACACCAGCCCATTGTATTGCTTTAGGCCCCCACATCAGCTCATTGAATTACTTGAGGCCCCCACACCAGCCCATTGTATTACTTGAGGCCCCCACATCAGCCCATTCTATTACTTGTGTCCCCTACACCAGCCCATTGTATTACTTGAGGCCCCCACATCAGCCCATTGTATTACTTGAGGCCCCCACCCAGCCCATTGTATTACTTGAGGCCCCCACATCAGCCCATTGTATTACTTGAGGCCCCCACCAGCCCATTGTATTACTTGAGGCCCTCACACCAGCTCATTGTATTACTTTAGGCCCCCACATCAGCCCATTGTATTACTTGAGGCCCCCATACCAGCCCATTGTATTACTTGAGGCCCCCACATCAGCCCATTGTATTACTTGAGGCCCCCCACCAGCCCATTGTATTACTTGAGGCCCTCACACCAGCTCATTGTATTACTTTAGGCCCCCACATCAGCCCATTGTATTACTTGAGGCCCCTACACCAGCCCATTGTATTACTTGAGGCCCCCACATCAGCCCATTGTATTACTTGAGGCCCCCACATCAGCCCATTGTATTACTTGAGGCCCCTACACCAGCCCATTGTATTACTTGAGGTCACCATTACTTGACAGATAAATATAATTTTGTGCTAAAAAACTCATCTTAGACAGGCCCACTAGGCAAAAAATGGAACAGCCCATCTGGCATATGCCCATAATGCCAGATGGACAGTTTGCCCCTGCTTATCATTCTTATATTGAATTACACTCTATGGTAATTGATAAAAATGGTCTCATCCACTTCCTCTTTCCTGCCGTTATTCCTACCAGATCCCATTCTCTCTCTTTTAACACACGCATACACACACACACACACACACACACACACACACACACACACACACACACACACACACACACACACTCGCTCACTCGCTCACTCACTCACTCACTCACTCACTCACTCACTCACTCACTCACTCACGCACGCACGCACGCACGCACACACATACACACACACACACACACAGCTACCCTGATCTCGCACACTGCTCTGTCTGTGATGTAAACCATTAGTCTTTGTAGATCTGGAATAATGACTGCCCAGACCCTAATCCCCTGACTCTAACCCTGCCTCGGCCACAGACCATTTCCTCTTTCCTTCCTACTACACACTTCATTTCTGTGGCTAGGCCTAGACCATACAGGAGCAAATCCTGACTTTACAGGAGGGAAAAACTGTAAAGCTGGCTTGAGATTAGTGTATTGATGAAATGTATCCTAGTCCTCCATCACTCTCCAGACAGACAGACTACACACACACACATGTACACACACACACACACACATGTACACACACACACACACACACACACACACACACACACGTACAAACACACACACACACACACACACAAGTAAAAATAGACCCAGTATATACACTAAACGTACAAAACATTAATAACACCTTCCTAATATTGAGTTGCTGGATGTCCTGTGGGTGGTGGACCATTCTTAATACACACAGGAAACTGTTGAGCATGAAAAACCCAGCAGTGTTGCAGTTCTTGACACAAACTGTGGATGAGGCTGCATTCATTGTAGCTGGGGATTTTAACAAGGCTAATCTGAAAACAAGACTCCCTCAATTCTATCAGCATATCGATTGTGCAACCAGGGCTGGTAAAACCCTGGATCATTGTTATTCTAACTTCTGCGATGCATATAAGGCCCTCCCCCGCCCTCCTTTCGGAAAAACTGACCACGACTCCATTTTATTGCTTCCAGCTTATAGACAGAAACTAAAACAGGAAGCTCCCGCGCTCAGGTCTGTTCAACGCTGGTCCGACCAATCTGATTCCACTCTTCAAGACTGCTTCGATCATGTGGATTGGGATATGTTTCGCATTGTGTCCAACAACAACATTGACGAATACGCTGATTCGGTGAGCGAGTCCATTAGAAAGTGCATCGGCGATGTCGTACCCACAGCAACTATTAAAACATTCCCAAACCAGAAACCGTGGATTGATGGCAGCATTCGCGCGAAACTGAAAGTGTGAACCACTGCTTTTAACCAGGACATGGTGACCGGAAACATGACCGAATACAAACAGTGTAGCTATTCCCTCCGCAAGGCAATCAAACAAGCTAAGCCTCAGTATAGAGACAAAGTAGAGTCGCAATTCAACGGCTCAGACACAAGAGGTATGTGGCAGGGTCTACAGTCAATCACGGATTACAAAAAGAAAAACAGCCCCGTCGCCGACCAGGATGTCTTGCTCCCAGACAGACTAAATAACTCCTTTGCTCGCTTTGAGGACAATACAGTGCCACTGACACGGCCCGTTACCAAAACATGCGGACTCTCCTTCACTGCAGCCAACGTGAGTAAAACATTTAAACAGGTTAACCCTCGCAAGGCTGCAGGCCCAGACGGCATCCCCAGCCGCGTCCTCAGAGCATGAGCAGACCAGCTGGCTGGTGTGTTTACGGACATATTCAATCAATCCTTATCCCAGTCTGCTGTCCCCACATGCTTCAAGAGGGCCACCATTGTTCCTGTTCCCAAGGAAGCTAAGGTAACTGAGCTAAACAACTACAGCCCAGTAGCACTCACTTCTGTCATCATGAAGTGCTTTGAGAGACTAGTCAAGGACCATATCACCTCCACCCTACCTGACACCCTAGACCCACTCCAATTTGCTTACAGCCCAAATAGGTCCACAGACAACGCAATCGCAAGCACACTGCATACTGCCCTAACCCATCAGGACAAGAGGAATACCTATGTGAGAATGCTGTTCATCGACTACAGTTCAGCATTTAACACCATAGTACCCTCCAAACTCGTCATCCAGCTTGAGACCCTGGGTCTCGACCCTGCCCTGTGCAACTGGGTACTGGACTTCCTGACGGGCCGCCCCCAGGTGGTGAGGGTAGGTAACAACATCTCCACCCCGCTGATCTTCAACACTGGGGCCCCACAAGGGTGCATTCTGAGCCCTCTCCTGTACTCCCTGTTCACCCACGACTGCGTGGCCATGCACGCCTCCAACTCAATCATCAAGTTTGCAGACGACACTACAGTGGTAGGCTTGATTACCAACAACAACGAGACGGCCTACAGGGAGGAGGTGAGGGCCCTCGGAGTGTGGTGTCAGGAAAAATAACCTCACACTCAACGTCAACAAAACAAAGGAGATGATCGTGGACTTCAGGAAACTGCAGAGGGAGCACCCCCCTATCCACATCGACGGGACAGTAGTGGAGAGGATAGTAAGTTTTAAGTTCCTCGGCGTACACATCACGGAAAAACTGAATTGGTCCACCCACACAGACAACCTCAGGAGGTTGAAGAAATTCAGCTTGTCACCAAAAGCACTCACAAACTTTTACAGAGGCACAATCGAGAGCATCCTGTCGGGCTGTATCACCGCCTGAAACGGCAACTGCTCCGCCCACAACCGTAAGGCTCTCAAGAGGGTAGTGAGGTCTGCACAACGCATCACCGGGGGCAAACTACCTGCCCTCCAGGACACCTACACCACCCGATGTCACAGGAAGGCCATAAAGATCATCAAGGACAACAACCACCCGAGCCACCGCATGTTCACCCCGCTACCATCCAGAAGGCGAGGTCAGTACAGGTGCATCAAAGCTGGGACCGAGAGACTGAAAAACAGCTTCTATCTCAAGGCCATCAGACTGTTAAACAGCCACCACTAACATTGAGTGGCTGATGCCAACATATTGTCTCAACTCAATAAAAAAATGTATCACTACCCACTTTAAACAATGCCACTTAATATAATGTTTACATACTCTATATTACTCATCTCATATGTATATGTATATACTGTACTCTATTTCCCTATACTGCATCTTGCCATCTTTATGTAATACATGTATCACTAGCCACATTAAACTCTGCCACTTTTATGCCACTTTTTATGCCACTATGCCACTGCATCTTGCCTATGCCGTTCTGTACCATCACTCATTCATATATCTATATGTACATATTCTTTATCCCTTTACACTTGTGTGTATAAGGTAGTAGTTGTGGAATTGTTAGGTTAGATCACTCGTTGGTTATTACCGCATTGTCGGAACTAGAAGCACAAGCATTTTGCTACACTCGCATTAACCTCTTAAGTCGACCCTCTACTTTTTTGAACATTCTGTTAAAAATCGCGCAACATTTCAGCGCCCTGCTACTCATGCCAGGAATATAGTATATGCATTTGCTTAGTCTGTGTGGATAGAAAACACTCAGACGTTTAAAAAACTGGTTAAATCACTGCTGTGGCTTTACCAGAACGGCATTTACATCGAAAAGCACAGGAAAAACTGATCACTGAAAATGGGAAAATATATCCATGCGCTACTTGAACCCATTGATAAACGTGAACCACAATTAATTGACTGAGGTTGCAGTACCTACAGCTTCCACACGGTGTCTAGAGTCTTGTCATTTCCCTTCGAGTTTTTTCTTGGTCAAACACATACAGGACACCGTATCTCCTCCGGTCTAGGACCGGATATTTTCGTTGAGTTTCTAGCCGGACATTTTTCCAGACGGACAGCTAATGATCTTTACATCGCCTCCTGATGAATTTTATCGCTTATTAACGTTTACTAATACCTAAAGTTGCATTACAAACGTATTTCGAAGTGTTTTGTGAAAGTTTATCGTCGACTTTTTGAATTTTAAAAAATGACGTTACGTTTTGAAACTATGTTTTTTTCGTTTATCACACAGTCTACATATAACGATATCTAGGCTTTATATGGACCGATTTAATCGAAATAAAGACCCAAATAGTGTTTATGGGACATCTAGGAGTGCCAACAAAGAAGATGGTGAAAGGTAATGAATGTTTTCTATTTTATGGTGCGGTTTGTGTAACGCCGAAATGCTAATTATTTTGTTTACGTCCCCTGTGGGTCTTTTGGGGTGTTGCATGCTATCAGATAATAGCTTCTCATGCTTTCGCCGAAAAGCATTTTAAAAATCTGACTTGTTGCCTGGATTCACAACGAGTGTAGCTTTAATTCGATACCCTGCATGTGTATTTTAATGAACTTTTGAGTTTTAACTAATACTATTAGCATTTAGCGTAGCGCATTTGCATTTCCAGAGCTCTAGTTGGGACGCAAGCGTCCCGAGTAGAAGCAACAGGTTAACATCTGCTAACCATGTGTATGTGACAAATCAAATTTGATTTGATTTGAAACTGGTGCACCTGGCACCTACTACCATACCCCATTCAAAGGCTCTTAAATCTCTTGTCTTGCCCATTCACCCTCTGAATGGCACACACACGCAATCCATGTCTCAGTTGTCTCAAAGCTTAAACATCCTTCTTTAACCTGTCTCCTCCCCTTCCTCTACACTGATTGAAGTGGATTTAACAGGTGACCTCAATACGGGATCGTAGCTTTCACCTGGATTCACCAGGTCAGTCTATGGCATGGAAAGAGCAGGTGTCCTTAATGTTTTGTACACTCAGTGTACATAATGCAGAGTCAGAATACCCCTCATATTGAATGAACACATGTGTTAAGAAATGCTGTTGGAATACATGTGGAAACATCCACACACACAACCACACCCACACAGAAACCAACACACACACACACAAATTGTGGACAGCCCAAGCGGAATGCCTGCTCATTAAACGTTCATGCTGTTGAGTTCTGGGAGCACTAAACAGGCTGCTCACCAGCTCTCTCTCTCTCTCTCTCTTTCTTTGCCTCTCTCTCTCACTCTCTCTCTCTTTCTCTCTCTCTCTCTCTCTCTCTCGCCCTCTCTCTCGCTCTCTCTCTCTCTCTTTCTCTCTCTATATCCCTCTGACTTCTACCTTAATCAGTCTTTAAATTTCTCTCACTCTCATTGTTTCTGTCTTTCTCTCTCATCTCTCTGTAATCTTTCTCTCTCTCCCTCTTACTCTGTCTCTATCCCAATGACTCTCACCTTTATCCCCCTGCCTCTGTCTCTTTCTCTGTCACATCCTCTCTTCCTCTCTCTGTGTCCCTCTTTCACCCCATCTTTCCATCTCCCCCATCTCCAACTCCTCCTCTCCCTCTTCATTCAATCTCACACACTCCTCCCACCCATCCTATTCGCTCTCTCTCACTGTCTCTCTCCCTCCCTCTCTCCATAATGTTGTGTTCTCGTCAGTGTGTTAAATAAATGAAGAGGGCTCTCTCCATATTTCACCATCTGCTCCATGCCCATCCCTCTCCTCCCTATATTCTCTGTCCTACCTCTCATACTTCACTTCCCTCTCCTCCCTCTCCTTCTCCTCCACCCTCTTCCCTCTATTCTCTCTCCTCCCTCTCCTCTGTTCTTCCTCTCCTTACTATATACCCTCTGATCTGCTCTTCCCTCTCCTCTCTCTCCTCTATTCTTCCTCTCCTTGCTATATACACTCTGCTCCCTCTCTTACCTCTCCTCTCTCTCCCTGTCTCTCCTCCCTCCCACTCTGGAGACAGAGGAGAGGAGTCTGAGGTGACAAATGGGAATGTAAAGGTCATTTGGAATTGTCTTCATATCAATGCTGATCATCTACTGAAAATGGTCCATTATCGCTGCATTATCTCTAGAGCACACACTGCTTATGTCAACAAGGTCCACTGTACTGGAAGTGACGGATATTATTAAGATAAGGGGTGGGGTTTGACTAAACTACCAACCACCGACCAGGAGTCATTATCTAGCTATACTCAGTGGCCAGTTTATTAGGTATGTTCCCGAAAATGGTTTGTTCATACAGACAGTGAGTCACGTGGTCTATATATATAAAGCAGGCAGACAGGCATCAAGGCTTTCAGTTACTGTTCGATTGAACGTTAGAATGGGCAAAACAAGTAACCTAAGCAACTTTGAGCGTGGTATGATCGTCGGCGCCAGGCGCGCCGATTGTAGTATCTCAGAAACGGCCGGCCTCCTGGGCTTTTCACGCACGACTGTATCTAGTTTTTACCGAGAATGTTGCGACAAACAAAAACATCCAGTCAGTGGCAGTCCTGTGGGTCCTGTGGGTGAAAACAGCTCATTGATGAGAGGTCGAAGGAGAATGGCAAAAATTGTGCACGCTAACAGGCGACCACAAACAGGCAAATACCGGTGCAGTACAACATTGGTATGCAGAACGGCACAAGCTAGAACTCGCACATTTTCATTTCACTGGTAGAATCGGGACGTTTCAACTCCCTGTGTATTCGCCTGCTCATAGTGAACCACACAGTCCGGCATTCATAGCAAATGCTGATACCGCACGCTAGGTAGAGGGGGCGTGCCCACAAACTTGAATAACGGTGTTGTTTACTTGGAACGACAAACACACAGTAATCTCAGAACTACTCGAGGACATATCTTTTTTAAACGTTTGTTTTTCACTATTGTTTGTCATCATGCCCGTGTGGTGTGCCTGGTTGTGCTAATTACAAACAAGCAACAAAATGTGGAACCTTTCACCATTCTACCTACCAGGGATTTACCCTGATTATGCAGCTGTCAAAAATGATGCGTTGACCAAAGATTATTAGAGGGATTTTCAGTCTGAACTGATGGGTAAATCCATTTAGACGACAGCTGAGGAGTGATGCGATACCACCGATTTTTTTCCTTCACAACAAAACGGAAGATTCTCAACTAGAGGTAACCTAACATTAGCTCTCTTGCTAGCCTATCTGGACTAGCTGGGTAAATTATCTAGCTAGCTAGCTAAAGTTACAGTCCCGTATTGAACTCTGAAAGCTATCAGATAGCTATATTTTGGGTATAGACACTGTCAATCAATTTAACTTATGTCATGGTAGTCACTGCTAGACTGGTAGCTTCAGCAAAGTAAACATGTTTGTTTGTGGTTTCTAACTTTAACTGTTAGCTGCTGTGAGATAGCTAATGTTACTCTTATTTGGTATTTCAATTTGGTAGTCATCTATTCAACCCTTGTCTGGAAAACACTCTGTTACTAAAAATAGAATTATCGATTTAGCTAACTCACTCTCTGTTTGTGTGTTGGTAGTAACGACGAAAGTGTATAAATCCTCTATGGTTGGTTAGTTTGTTCTCAGCCCGTATCAGCTGGCTAGTAATCTTGCTGCCAATTTAGTGATGCTAGTTAACTAACAGCAAGCAGACAACATTGAAAAATCCATGTTAGGTATGCTTAGCTATCCAGTCTAATAGAGATCAATACAATGAGTGGCGTGGTTAAATTTTGTATTTTGTTGTAGGTGGTACAGAATCTGATTCCACCAACATGCGCTTCCAACCCCTAGCTCTGCACAAGGTTAACTTCTTGGATATAGGGGGCGCTCTTTTAATTTATGGATAAAAAAACATTCCCATTTTAAACAAGATATTTTGTCATGAAAAGATGCTCGACTATGCATATAATTGACAGCTTTGGAAAGAAAACACTCTGACGTTTCCAAAACTGCAAAGATATTGTCTGTGAGTGCCACAGAACTAATGCTAAACCAAGATGAAACTTCAAACAGGAAGTGAGCCAGATTTTTGAGGCGCTGTGTTCCAATGTCTCCTTATATGGCTGTGAATGCGCCAGGAACAAGCCTACACTTTCTGTCGTTTTCCCCAAGGTGTCTGCAGCATTGTGACGTATTTGTAGGCATATCATTGGAAGATTGACCATAAGAGACTACATTTACCAGGTGTCCGCCTGGTGTCCTCCGTCGAAATTGGTGCGTAATCTCCAGCTGCATGTATTTTCCCATGTGATTCAGAGGAGAAACCAAACTGCCACGAATGACTTATCATCGAATAGATATGTGAAAAACACCTTGAGGATTGATTCTAAACAACGTTTGCCATGTTTCTGTCGATATTATGGAGTTAATTTGGAAAAAAGTTTGGCATTTTGATGACTGAATTTTCGGGGGGTTTTCTCAGCCAAACGTGATGAACAAAACGGAGCGATTTCTCCTACACAAATAATCTTTTTGAAAAACTGAACATTTGCTATCTAACTGAGAGTCTCCTCATTGAAAACATCTGAAGTTCTTCAAAGGTAAATGATTTTATTTGAATGCTTTTCTTGTTTTTGTGAAAATGTTGCCTGCTGAATGCTAGGCTTAATGCTATGCTAGCTATCAATACTCTTACACAAATGCTTGTTTTGCTATGGTTGAAAAGAATATTTTGAAAATCTGAGATGACAGTGTTGTTAACAAAAGGCTAAGCTTGAGAGCCAATATATTTATTTAATTTCATTTGCGATTTTCATGAATAGTTAACGTTGCGTTATGGTAATGAGCTTGAGGCTATAATTACGATCCCGGATACGGGATTGCTCGTCACAACAGGTTAAGGTAAGTTGGCCAAAATATTTACAAGCTGATGGCTAAGATAGCACAATGTACAGTACGCATGTTATAAACATGAATTGGGTAGTACCTTCCAGACCATGTCATCAATTTAGTCTACCCCGCTTTTGACCTTTTCTTTTTGTAAAACTCAGGTTATCTGGAGTCATTCCACAGTGCCCTGCTAAAAAATACCCCAAAGCCGGGGCATTGTGTGTACACAAGCATGAGGGGGCAGACCCACTTTGCGGTTATGGAGCACAACAGGATTGTGGGACAAAAAACAGCAAGGGACACTGACACAACCACCTCATTCTTTTCTGCAGATTCTCAAAAGACAATACAAAGACATGTCTACAAAATTCCCCTGCAAATGGATACTTATTGACAAGAATGATCTGTCAGTCGATGGGCTGGGGGAGGTTTACAGACAGTACTTTGACATGAGGAAGGGGTTTTAGGTTGTGCTTAGACAGTAAATGTATTGTTGTGTATGAGAGCGATTGAGGTGCCATTTCTCCTCAATCTCCCATACACAACCATTTATATCGCGTAAGAACTGCCTTCCTAAGACTTTTCACACCTTCTTTAATCCCCCCAGCCCATTTACTTTGTTGACTTATCTTTCCTCTTAAAAGCAGCTCCCAGTGTCCCCTCATTATCCCTAAACACGACCCCAGCCGGTCCCATTCGGTTGATACCTTTACCAACAAAGGCGTGTTGCCCTACGTTCCATCCACAAAGAGTATAAAATGCAGTACCAGCAAATCTTCTGCAAGAGGACCAAACAGTTAGTGGTTAAGAGGCCCTAAAGGCCCTAAGTCTAATCCAGCTGGCCATTCACCATAGACAGAACAGGCCCGTCACCATACATAAACACAAAGTCTCAGCTTCCCCAGCTCCCAATGCTGAACACAATTGCCAGTGTACCGAAGCCAATGAGTGGAAATAAGGTCTGAATTGGGCTGCCTGTGTAAACACAGCCAGTGTGGCAAAGCATAAGACCATGTAGAACAGGGGTCGCCAACCCTGTTCCTGGAGATCTATCCTCCTGTAGGTTTTAACGCCAACCCTGTTCCTGGAGATCTACCCTCCTGTAGGTTTTAACGCCAACCCTGTTCCTGGAGATCTATCCTCCTCTAGGTCTTAACGCCAACCCTGTTCCTGGCGATCTACCCTCCTGTAGGTTTTAACTCCAAACCTGTTCCTGGAGATCTACCCTCCTGTAGGTTTTAACGCCAACCCTGTTCCTGGAAATCTACCCTCCTGTAGGTTTTAACGCCAACCCTGTTCCTGGAGATCTATCCTCCTCTAGGTTTTACGCTCCCACCCCAGTTGTAGCGAACCTGGTTTGGTTCATCAACCAGCTAATTATTAGAATCAGGTGTGCTAGATTAGAGTTGGAGTGAAAACCTACAGGACAGTGTCTCACCAGGAACAGGTTAGGAGAGCCCTGATGTAGAACCACCATTGAATAAATATGGGTTTTTCTATCAATCTTTGAAAATTATCTGCCCTTATGGATTCACAGAAGACATTCAGATATCCAAAGAATATTTGTTTATTTGTCCAATTCAAAAATACAGGGGAGTGTACACTATTTAATGCTAACTCAAGAGAACTGGGTATTCAACAAGAATGTTATATGTCCCTAGTGAGTCACCATGGGAGAATTGCGAGAGGAAATGGTCGAATGATGATTTATTGGGAACGATCTGTGATTTATTGGGGTTGATCTGTGTCTGTCTGAAGGGTGGAATTGATAGGTGTTGAAGTAAGTATATACAGAAATGTACAGGGTAAATGTTTGAGGTCCTCCAATCAGGGGTGAAGATGGGATTATTGTTATTATTTATTTACGTTTTGTGGTTTGGCTTCATGCTGTGAACGGTGTGTGTGCTGGTGCTGGTGGTAATGGGTAGTTTCATGCTGTAAGTGGTGTGTGCACTGGTCCTGGTAGTTATGGGCGCCAGGTAGCCTAGTGGTTCGAGCGTTGGGCCGGTAACCGAAAGGTTGCTGGATTGAATTCCTGAGCTGACAAGGTAAGAAAAATATGCCGTTCTGCCCCTGAACAAGGCAGTTAACCCATTGTTCCCCGGTGCACCCTCTGACCAGAGCACCCACTGGGATTGCCATTCCAAAGAAACATAAAGTAAGTTCTGGGAATACTTGTAAAGCCGTGTGAGGAGTGTTGTCATGATCAAACTGCCATTCAGCTCCTCATGAGTGATCTGCTTGAAATCCAGCATAATGTCTAATCCCTCAAGAGGGATACAGTACACGGGATACAGATCTGCTACATTGAAACATGCAGGCAAAGGAATTATGTTTCTGTATCTAGAATTCACAACAGGAAGAAGCCCAGGCACCACACGATATTGTCTGTAAGACAAAAAAAACGACCTCAAATTATACTCCATTGTACAGGAAGAAGCCCAGGCACCACACGATATTGTCTATAAGACAAAAAAACTACCTCAAACTATACTCCATTGTACAGTTTGAACAACCATGCCAGCATAACATCACCATTAGGGTAGGCTAGTTGAACATGCAAACTAATGCACAGGCACAGAGATTACATTTACAACAATATCTAGCCTAATAGAAAGAAATATGGCATAACACTCAAACCTTTCACAGTGACCAGACCGTACAAATGAGCCTTGATAGGCAGACAGTATATACCTTCAGCCATGTCTATCGAGGAAGCTTAGACAAATATTTTTATGGTAAAACCTTCAGTTTTAGAGATTTACAACAGTACATTTTTGTATTATTGTTTCTCCTCACTGACGGCTAGTAAACGTAGCCAGCTAGCTTGCTGGATATGCAATAATTGTTATTTACATCTGTTTGGAATCCTATCTGGTGTCAAGACTATTTGTGAGGTTGACTATTTGTGTGATTGATTCTTATTTATAATGACGGCCTACCCCGGCCAAAACCTAAACCGGACGACGCTGGGCCAATTGTGCGCCGCCCTATGGGACTCCCAATCACAGCCGGTTATGATACAGCCTGGAATCGAACCAGGGTGTGTAGTGACACCTCTCGCACTGAGATGCAGTGCCTTAGACCGCTGTGCCACATGGGAGCTAAGCTTCTAATGTTAGCTAAATGCAACTCTTTGTTTTGAATCCTCTTTGCTATATTCTAGTTGAATGTATGGTTGAATGTCACCATGAAGCTAACAGATGCGCCATCGTCGAATTCCTGTTGATGAGAGGAATCACTTGAATCAGTTTTGCCCAAAGGATTGTTGTTACAGTAGTGTCCGCGTCCTTTTCAAAAATCCTTTGTGGAGGATTGGGGCCAGAGCATGAAGTACCGCCCAACACAAGTTGTCGTTTTTCAGAGACTGAAATGTTGTTGTCTGCTTGTATATTTAGTAATGAATACGCCATCAGGAACATCGCTGAAAGATGTCCAATGGCTATTTCGAACAAGGACAACAATATCTACACCTACAGAAACGTATAGTGCGATCAGTATAACATAGAGCCTTTGCGAAATGCCACAAAGCGGGACTACATTACTTTTTAGATCTCACGCCCCATCATCAACACACTTGAAGCCGTCATAGGGTGTATCATTCAGCGCACGAAGCCCTGACCTGCCTTCCTCCTGGGCAATTATATGTGAAACACATCACACTGACCTAGAAATGCCTCAGACATGATGAAAACAAGCCTAGATTCCCCCAGGGTGACGTTCCCCTTTCATTTTTAAGGCTAGGGTTAAATTTAGGCATAACCTTAGAAATCTTAAGGTTAGGCATTAACTCGGAATGGTTAAGGTAAAGGTTGGGGACAATTTTCTAGTGCTGGATTCGAACATGCAACCTTTGACACGAGAGGCAAGAAGAAGAAGCAGCTCCAGCTGACACGCTATCTCCAACACTTGACTATTGAGGAGTGGAAAAACATTGTCTGGTACAACAAATCCCGGTTTCTCTTGTGTAATGCTGATGGCAGAGTCAGGATTTGCCGTAAGTAGCATGAGTCCATGGCCCCATCCTACCTGGTGTCAACGGTACAGACCGTTGGTGTAATGGTGTGGGGAATGTTTCCCTGGCACGCGTTAGGTCCCTTGATACCAATTGAGCAACATTTCCATGCCCCGGAGAATTCAGGCAGTTCTGGAGACAAATGGAGAGGTCCTAGACAGGTGTACCTAATACATTGTATCTCAACAGCACATATATACTCTATCCAAATATCAGGAGGAGCTGAGTACGAGGAACAGAAAATGATTAACCAGGATGCCCAGGTGTGGAGCCCAGGTGTTACCACACAGACAAAGGCAGGAGGCCTTTTCCCACCAGAGATAGAGGGCACACACACTGAACTACTAATGACCCTAATAATGTACACAGAGTACACAAATAAATACTATGATCCTGATACACACACACACACACCACAGTGATTATGACCCTGACAGTGCCAAAATTGCTCCACCAAACTTGCTGTGGAAACAAAATGTTGCAAGACAAAATGAACAGAATGGGCAGCTATTCCTTGACATGCAGCTGAGTTCCACCTGAGCTGCTTGCCGCATAGAGAAATTACACCCCACTGAGAAGACAGCCGTGCACACACACACACACACACACACACACACACACACACACACACACACACACACACAACAAACACACACACACACACACATTGACACAACTCACATACACAACTCTCTCTCTCACTCACACACACACACATATACTGTTCTCCTTCCACACATGATCGTTCCTCCAGGTGTTTCAGTTACACCCAAGTGCCTCTGAGTTATTCTAATTAAAATAAAAGATTGTGTGAGAGCCAACATCCACTAAATACAGACACAACAACCATAGTGTGTGTGTGTGTGTGTGTGTGTGTGTGTGTGTGTGTGTGTGTGTGTGTGTGTGTGTGTGTGTGTGTGTGTGTGTGTGTGTGTGTGTGTGTGTGTGTGTGTGTGTGTGTGTGTGTGTAGGTAGAAGCACCGTTTTTTGCTGCAAACCAGATGCTGGTGTATAATAAAAGTTGCTGACTATTTGAACAGGGCCCTAGTCTTCAAGAATGGAAGTTTCTATGAAGACGACTGGGGCTCTTTTCAAACAGCTCAGAAATGCATCAGGTAGACAGAACACCACATCAAGGTAGTTTTGATCTTCTCATAATAAGCGTTAAGGCATTGACAAGTTACACACACACACACATACACACACACACACACACACAACCACTGACTGACGCATGCAAGTACACACACACACACACACACACACACACACACACACACACACACACACACACACACACACACACACACACACACACACACACACACACAGAGACATAAACAAAGCCATGCCCAATAAATATACACTTCTAATTAGGAGAAATTCAACAACGGAGGGGAAACTGAAACAGGTTAAAGATGTGGGACATCAACAGCATAGCCAGAGCAAGCAAACTGTATATTTAAATATTTCAGGAGGCCGCTTCCAAGTGTGAGCTATTTCCAGAGCTGTTCCATAATTCAACATTAACATTTTTCTCCCGGAAACCTTGAAACCTTCAGCTCTCGGATTAAGAAAAAATAGCAGTTTGTGTTCATTTGAACTGTGAGATATCAGAAGAGAGGGAATACTTTCATGTCTAGAGACAGAGGGTATTTATTTTCCCTCATGGGAACGATTTGGGGACGTGTTGTGACGGTGTGAAGTGTCTGACCATATAAGTGTTTAGAACCTGGCTTCACATGCCTTCCTGGAAATGTATCCCTGAAGAGGTAAGGCAGTTGTTCTACCCAATTAATGTGTGACCCCATGTTTAATGGAAAAATCCCCAATTCACCAACCAGCTGTCACAGGTGCCAACAACATAAAATAATATTAAATAGGATACTGTCGCTATAACTCACAGTTCTTGTGCCAGAAGAAATGTTAAAGGCAGAAACAGGAGACCTACATAAGACAGGAAGAGTTCAGAGTTCATCACCAAGGACACATCCTCCCTCCTCACCATTCCCTCCAGTCGTGAGAATTAAACCACACAGAGGAATCTCCACGCTCATTCTCTCCATTTCCGCTATCTCTTTCCCCTCCCCTCCCGCGCTCTCTGCCCCATTCATTCCCTCTCTTTCTCTCTCTCTTTCCCCTCTCCTCCCCTCCCGCTCTCTCTCCCCCATTCATTCATTCCTTCCTTCTCTCTCTCTCTTTCCCCTCTCCTCCCCCCTCTCTCTGTGTGTGTGTGTGTGTGTGTGTGTGTGTGTGTGTGTGTGTGTGTGTGTGTGTGTGTGTGTGTGTGTGTGTGTGTGTGTGTGTGTGTGTGTGTGTGTGTGTGTGTGTGTGTGTGTGTGTGTGTGTGTGTGTGTGTGTGTGTGTGGCTATGGTCAGTTACCTCCCTCCGGCCTGCAGAGGAAGCACCATGGCAGAATAACGCTAATTGCTGGGAAGAGGAGAGTAACCAGCCAGAAACCTGGGGACACTGAGACACAGCAGGAGGATGGGAAGAGGAGGAGGAATAGGAGGAAGGTGGGTGAAAAGGGGTTATTTTGGGGGTAGAAGGTGGCAGGAGTAACCAGCCAGGGACACTGAGACACAGCAGGAGGATGGGAAGAGGGGAGGAGGGATAGGAGGGAGGTGGGTGAAAAGGGGTTATTTTGGGGGTAGAAGGTGGCAGGAGTAACCAGCCAGGGACACTGAGACACAGCAGGAGGATGGGAAGAGGGGGAGGAGGGATAGGAGGGAGGTGGGTGAAAAGGGGTTCTTTTGGGGGTAGAAGGTGGCAGGAGTAACCAGCCAGGGACACTGAGACACAGCAGGGGGATGGGAAGAGGGGAGGAGGGATAGGAAGGAGGTGGGTGAAAAGGGGTTCTTTTGGGGGTAGAAGGTGGCAGGAGTAACCAGCCAGGGACACTGAGACACAGCAGCAGGATGGGAAGAGGGGGGAGGAGGATAGGAGGGAGGTGGGTGAAAGGGGTTATTTTGGGGGTAGAAGGTAGCAGGAGTAACCAGCCAGGGACACTGAGACACAGCAGGAGGATAGGAAGAGGGGGAGGAGGGATAGGAGGGAGGTGGGTGAAAAGGGGTTATTTTGGGGGTAGAAGGTGGTAGGAGTAACCAGCCAGGGACACTGAGACACAGCAGGAGGATAGGAAGAGGGGAGGAGGGATAGGAGGGAGGTGGGTGAAAAGGGGATATTTTGGGGGTAGAAGGTGGCAGGAGTAACCAGCCAGGGACACTGAGACACAGCAGCGGGGAAAGTGAGGTCGGACGGAGAGAAAGAGGGGGAGATGAGAAGGCAGAAGGGAAAGTGAGGTGGGACGGAGAGAAAGAGGGGGAGATGAGAAGGCAGAAGGGAAAGTGAGGTGGGACGGAGAGAAAGAGGGGGAGATGAGAAGGCAGAAGGGAAAGTGAGGTCGGACGGAGAGAAAGAGGGGGAGATGAGAAGGCAGAAGGGAATGGGAGTTGGCATGGCAACTCTTTCAGCTGGTGCTGATCCCACACATGGACAAATAGTTACAACTGCATGACTTGACGAGGGAACTCAGAGCCCAGGTCATTACCATAGGGGGGTTACAGGACATACAGTATCTCGATAACAAATCATAAGCATTACTACTCATAATAAAATGCAGAGATGAATGTAAGCATTTGATATCATTACATCAGGGACTGGTCACAGGACATGTCACAGCGTGTATGTTAGTATAGTAGCTGAGTACGCAGTCTAGAACAACCAGGTGTCTCAGTTCCATAGAAGCACTAGCTGTGTGTGTGTGTGTGTGTGTGTGTGGGTGTGTCGGTGTGTCGGTGTGTGTGTGTGTGTGTGTGTGTGTCGGTGTCTGTCGGTGTATGCCAGTCAGAAGCTGACAAAAGCCAAAATATTCCCAGGGAGTACATAGCTAACCCCCAGCGGCCCCCGGTGTAGCACCACCAGGTCTGACACCCGCTCCACGTCAACATCAACCACCGACCCTGTCTGTCAATCAATAATCACATCACAGCCCTCCCAGCTCTGCAGCTGACACAGCTGTGGATACACACATAGTGGGCTTGTGTGTTAGGTGGTTGGGACGGTGTACACAGAGCATGTGCATGTTTGAGAGACTTGTACATATATGTGAATGTGTATTCATGTGTATTTGCAAGTGACTGTCTCCTACACAACAGCCTTTACGTCATAGTAGCCTCAACATAGAGGGGGAAATAACTGGATCTTCCAGACCTCCATTCCCATCTCCTCCCTACAACCTCCATACTAACTTCAGCTACACGTCTTGCCCTTGTATACCTATCTAACAGTGACCCATGGTTGGCTGGTGATGTGGTGCCTGCATGGCCTTCTGATGCACTCTGTGCTCTGGGGGCCCTCTGGAGCCCTGTGAAGCAGAGATTGGCACTGTGTGTGTGTGTGTGTACACTCGCGCTCTCCTAGGTATCCCTCTAATCCTAAACCCTCCAAATCCTTCCATCCACTATACTCTAGGCTTCCTCTCTTCCGCCATCTTTGATGATGAGGGCTCTTCCTCTCTCTCTCCATCTCTCTCCCTCTGCTTCATGCACCCCTCTAAGAAACTCTACAACCTCTGTTAGCTCATCAATATTTGAAAGGGGTTTCTATATTTACTATATGGTAACCACAAATGCTCTAAGGAGGCGATTTCCTGTTTAGTTAGCGGGTGTTGTTTCACCACATTGGGGCGGTAGCTATCTGCTAAATGCTGTAAATTCTTTGAGCCAGTTCAGTGTTCAGTTCAGTCCTGCTTATTAGCGTGTTAGAATGGTGCTCAGCACTCCTACTACACTCCTACTACACTCCTACTACACTCTTACTACACTCCTACTACACTCCTACTACACTCTCAACCATGTCTATAGTGTCCAGTAATACCATCTCTCTTAAGCCACGTGTGCAACACCCTGATTCAGAGGACAGTAATGGTCTTGCACGTCAACATGGTGTGAAGTTGCTCATTTCACACCTTCTTTGAAATCTTTTACAGAGGACAGGATAGAGAAAGTCTATAGACCACGTCATCTTTCTTCACCTGCTGCATCTGCTGCAACAACACCTACAGAGATGAGTCACCCACGGTACAGATGCATTAGCACCAGTATTAAGAGCAGAAGCTCCAGGTGCTCTGTTCCCACAGGCTGACCTAAGGGGTTATCATTAGTCCAGGATGAGGCCTCTGGGCTGGGCAACAGACCTGGACACACTGGCCTCTCCCATGACGGAGGTGGTGAGATACAGGAACCTATCAGTTTATCACCAGCTGCTTAGCTCCCAGGTACCATAAGAACACCTGGGTCATATTCATTAGTGCCCACCGTATCAAAACGTTTTGCAACGGGAAACAAAAATGATAATTTCTTATTGGGCAAGATCAGGTAATCCCTCCCCGTTTGAGTCTGTTTTCTTCCGCTTGGTGTCTAATGAATACCACCCAGAACAGTCAGGAGGGCCTGTGTGGCCATGTTATATCATTGTCACGACAGACTAGCTTGATATCATCTATTGCACGTGTAATAATCATGTGCTACATTGTTCATTGTTCATCGGAAACGTTCACTGAGCTGAAGTGAATGGGGAAAGTCATTTGTTGGATGGCCGCATGCCAAGAACGTGCGACCATAGGCCTAATGCTTGCCCTGTCTATTCAAAAGACCCTGATCACAATGCCATACTACTAGACTGTATTAGACGTTAAATGCTCAATGGAAATACATGAGTTTAGCAATGATGTGCAACAACCCACTGGGCACACACTGGTTGTATCAACGTTGCAACTTTCACTGAGGACGGGGACATGTCCCTCCCCCCACATTCTGAAAGTTGTATCAATGGAATGTGATGCAAAACAGGGTGTACTTCAGGACCATGTGGACACCTCTGAGCAGTCTGGTAGGCTGTTTTGAGTGTTTATCCGACTGGATAAAAAAATATATATAATTAAAATGTGCGCCCCTGATGCACAGGAAGAATGGGAATGCCTGCTGAATCCATGGAAAGTTCACAAACAGCCCCAGTCTTTCTCTCTCTCTCTCTGTCACACACACACACACACCCACTCTCTCTCTATTCCCTATTCTCCCACATGCCATAAACATTCCGGACACAAGGCTATTATGATTTCTATACCATTTCTCTTGGAAGTACTGAACCACTACATACAGGCCTTAACTTGAGAGCCGCCAACACATGACAGCTTCTCATAATCAAAGGTTATATTATAGTGTGCAACTGTGCGCACAGAGCCACAGCAACAGCCCAGCAACTGGCCATGACCTTAGGGTGTGCATGGATCATCATATAAATGATTGGCTAAATGATGAGGGCATTATTTACAGAAGCTGTGGAGGGCTCAAGCCTCATGGAACATTAAATACATCACTTCCTCTCCCGAGGCACGAGATAGCTCCAGCCCTGGCTCCCCCAGACTTCAACCAGGAAATGAAACAGTGCAATGTAATTGCAGCAAACAAGGATGTCGTAAAGCACTTTGAATAGCCTAGATATCTTACATAGTGTATTGCTGTTGGAAATTCGACTTGATTGAGCCTTCGGTGAGGATGAGCAAAGTGAATGTTTGTAACACAGCATGAGTCAGGTAGTGCACTATGGATGTTCCCTATTACCGCACGATCTCGTTGAGATGGTCTTATGCAAAATGATTTAAGCGACGGCGTTTTAAATCCAGATATTGGCTATAACTGGTCGAGCTTCAATTCCCCCTATCCTGCTTAGCTCGAATGCCCGGCCTTACATCACATGGTGAGATTTCCAACCAGTGCAACCACACCCACTCTCTCATCGCCGAGGGTAGGGGAAAATGGCACCACACCGGTGTAACACGATTGTCGGGCATAAAATACGAATGATTTGTGCCAGGCTCGCAATGAAGCATCATTGGAGTTTTAATGTCACCATCGTCTTGTTGGGCAACAACGGTATCATAAACAGCAACAGGTGCCATAAACAGCAACAGTTCGATATCTGGCATAGCGTTGACGTTTTGTTAAGGACAGCTCCCAAGCCTTGCCAGCCACCAAGCTGCTTCGGTAAGGTTGTATACGTGGCCGTGTCAAAGCAACAAAACAAAAAAATACTTTGGGAGAGGAGGAAGATAAGGAAAGATTCAGGGAGGGAGGGGGGCACGCAGTCCTGTGGTATGATTCATCCAGTGCTCCCCCACTGGTACACCCCGTCTCCCCTCCTCGGTCACCCGCGCGAGGCTACACCTGTATCTCGTTTGACCCGATTTCCCCGTCCTTATCAATGACTACCTCCATCACCATCGTCTGTCACGGAGAGCATACCTTGATTAGCTATTCACCTCGTAGGCTATGTCCACAATTTCAATTATATAGTCTACACCTGACGTTCCTTATGGGGGCTTTGGAGAAGAGCGCATAGCCTACAATGGATTTGAGAAAAGCTAAAGCATTGACAGGCCTATAAAACTGTGACCCCCCCCCCCTCATGAATAGTCGAATCCCAAAACGAACCCCAATATCCAACCTGGTGTGAATTATTCATACAGTGGCAAGCAAGGGAACATCGTTAGCGTGGGCTATAACATCTGTAGGCTATACGGAAATTACAGCCCAGTATTAGGGAACACCGTTAGCGTGGGCTATAACATCTGTAGGCTATACGGAAATTACAGCCCAGTATTAGGGAACACAGTTAGCGTGGGCTATAACATCTGTAGGCTATACGGAAATTACAGCCCAGTATTAGGGAACACCGTTAGCGTGGGCTATAACATCTGTAGGCTATACGGAAATTACAGCCCAGTATTAGGGAACACCGTTAGCGTGGGCTATAACATCTGTAGGCTATACGGAAATTACAGCCCAGTATTAGGGAACACCGTTAGCGTGGGCTATAACATATGTAGGCTATACGGAAATTACAGCCCAGTATTAGGGAACACCGTTAGCGTGGGCTATAACATATGTAGGCTATACGGAAATTACAGCCCAGTATTAGGGAACACCGTTAGCGTGGGCTATAACATCTGTAGGCTATACGGAAATTACAGCCCAGTATTAGGGAACAATAGGGGATGTAAGGAGTTGTGGTGGTTGAACTGGTGTGAAATGTGACCACAATGGTAAACGACAGGCGTATTGGTAACATACTGGGACTAATTGTTGGCGGATGGCCGCTCGTGCGTCTGCCTTCTGGACACAGACACCTCGCTCGTGAATGGGGGTGTTGCGTTCGGGGTTCCACCGACCACCGTTCAGGGAAAGGAAATGTAGCCCTTACTTTAACACGGCTTCCTCTTTCTCCTCTTCCTCCTTCTGCCGATCCATCACGGCCATGATTATCTTCCTCTCCTCCTCGGTGAGATGGCTGAGGTCCGGCAGTTCGGGGACGGTCGGCGGCGCAGTGGGTGGGCGAGGGCCGCCCTGGGGCCCCACGGAGGCGGACGACATCTTTTCCACCAGCAGCACCCCTCCTTGGCTTGCTACTGTCGTTTCGACTGACTGAATCCCTGCTGCTTAGCGTTGCGAGCCACACCTCACGACATAGTCCACGGGTAGAGCAGCAGCTCTGGTGAATAGGGCAATCCGCCGCTGCTCATGGTTGTTGCAGGCACCCACGGTTGTGCTTTTGTTTCTCGTCCTCCTCGGCTTTTTTTCTCCACCTCCTCACTCTCTAGTCTCTCGCTTCTTCCCCCCACCCCCGCCGGCCCGCCTCTCCCCTCCACCACCGCCGGTTTTACGGGAAGCCCATCTCCACGCCAAGAGACAAGCAAGCCGAGGGACCCTCTGGATGGATTGGCTTTGAGCTGTGATGCCCTCGCGCCACCGGACACGGGCTCGGTGATGTTGGACCGTGGTAAAGTTAGGCGGAGTCTGTGTGTTGCCTTCCTCTCTCTCTCTCCCCCTCGCTCTCTCTCTCTCAGTTCTGCCACCGCCTCGGCACTGCTAATGTTGCTGCCACTGACAGGGAGATGAAACAGTCAATGGGAATGCAGCCCCCTAGAGCTCGCATCTTCCTTCCTTATGGTTGTGCACGCGCTTTTACGAATTTGAGAATGGGTTTCTCTCTCTCTCTCGCCTCATGCAAGAACAACACTTTTTCCAACCTCACTTATTTCAGGAGTTACGCCACCCTGGCTGGCACCACATACACACACACACACACACAAAGGCACACCTGCCTGCAAATATAAACCAAAAATAGTGCGTGTTCCCGTCGTTATAGCTCCAACATTAATTGACCGTTAAGGCTTCTGTGAAATATTGATCCACAGGAAAGGGTCAACTGGGTTCTGTCTGAGAGTTCAACGTCCTGGACTTAACGACGTTCAGTTTGATTCCTGACAGTTGCGTCAGAGATGCAAATGACAATCACTCTTACCAGCTATATTTCAAACCATTTTCAACATAACATATAGCTGGATGAACATACAGTGTGTATCGGTATAGTCGAATGACATATTTGATTGTTAATCAAAAAGGATCAGTACAATGGACATCCTGCAATGCGTTTCTCAGTCACGATAAAGGAAAAACATTTCAGCACCACGGACAGAGACATTTACGCACAACTCATAAGTATCATAATTGCAACAGTTTTATATCAGCTAATGTTTGTTTTTACTATCTATCCATTCACTTCATTGTCGAGCCCTTGTCTTTTGAAATATATTAAACAAAAATGCACATAAACATAAAATGCACATACAATTTACATAAACGTCAATGAACTGAAGTCAAAACCCCTACGCAAAACCCCTAATTAATTGTAGCTCAAGTTGTTGCTGTCGAGTATCAGTTCTAATGGTCGGCTATTCATCTGTTTGTATTCAAATCCAGACGCAAACACTGGCATCGGTTCCTTTCCAATGACGTAATGTTACGGGTCTCGAGTCGGAGTCCATCCACCAGATGGCAATGCTACCGACCGAGTTCGTTCGATTACGTCACCGAGGAAGTGACTGTACTGTATTGACGTCAACTATCAGTGGTGCAGCATTCTGTCATAATTTAGGTCGTGACTACTACCAGTCTGAACTGGATATTTTTAGCCTCTTGCTGTAACCTAAATCATGGAGATGGCTATTGGTTTCAGGTTTCATTCTCATAACATTGTTTTGTAGAAGAGCCCTCAGAAATTGAATGGAATGGTCCATTTAATTGAGAACAGGGTTGGTGTTTGTTGGTGGTGGTTTGAAAAATTAGGGAAAACATAAACTATAGCCATGTCATATCATCTGTTATATATATTCATCTGGCAATAGCTCACAAAGAACAAACAGAAAACACACTTGCATTACATGGACACCTTGGCTACATTAAGCCTGTGGTTAAACTCCTACACACATGGGTTATTTCATGATGCATCAATGTGGTGTAATAGATTTCAATACCATGAGTCAATCATGTCTAAGGAGACAACTACATTGTAAACCTCATAACAGAATCATAACCTAGGCTACAATCATATGATGGAAATCTTCAGTAGCCAGAGACAATCCATGTCCAATTACCATACTTATTCACCAGTATAAATCTCCCACAGGAAATTCTAATATGGGAATATCCCCATATCCAACAGCTGATAAAAGCATCATTATGAAGGGAACCGTTATAATTGTGCTTACTACTCCATCTTGAGGCCCTGAGCGAGAATGCCTGTTATTCTCCAGGAAAATGTGGATATAACTGATCTCATTAGCAACAACGTCTTTGCCTCGGTTGTCTCAATTTGAAGGTAACCAGTGATTTATTGACAAGTAGTTGAACTACGAAACCCCTTCCCTTCCCTTTTCAATGACAGTGATCCTGAAGATAAAACGGGTGGGGTGGGGGAAAGGGATTTGGGGATGAAGACGAAGTGTGATAAAGAAAAAACAGGAACACCGTTGTGGGTGCCTGCATCAGTGATCTCCCTGTGTGGTGTTGTGGTGGCAGGTGAGGCTGCTCACATCCTTGGTGATTTCGTCCTCTTTCTTGGAAGCCACTTTAGCCTGAAAAAAAAAACGAAAGGTAGAAAATCTAGAAAACCTATTTCACAGACAGCCATTAACACTGGATATCAGTATCAAAATAGTTGATAAATTATTATATTAAGTACAAAATAGACTAAGAGTATATGAGTTCGTACTTAGAGGCTTCTTGTTCTTCCCCCTGAGAGCTCTCCAGACAAATGAGAATAATCTACACCTCTTCTTCTTGGCAGCCGCAGTTGAGATGTCGTTGACATCAGTAGTAGAGGTAGACATTTTCTCGGCAGATTGCTCCAGGCTTGTAGGACTAGCATCAACTTCATGTAAAGCAACAAGGCAACTCTTGGTTGAAACCATAGAAATAGTGATGGTAAGTCTACTTCTCTTGGTTGAGACATCGCCCACGTGGATCTCAGGTTGGTTGTAGTCTCTCAGTGTGGAGTCATTATCCTGAGACACTAGGCCTGCAGCAGACTGGATCAGGTCATTTTCCACGATGGAAACACTGGTGGACAGAACCTGAGACACTAGGACTGCAGCAGACTGGATCAGGTCATTCTCCACAATGGCAACACTGGTGGACAGAACCTGAGACACTAGGACTGCAGCAGACTGGATCAGGTCATTCTCCACGATGGCAACACTGGTGGACAGAACCTGAGACACTAGGCCTGCAGCAGACTGGATCAGGTCATTCTCCACAATGGCAACACTGGTGGACAGAACCTGAGACACTAGGCCTGCAGCAGACTGGATCAGGTCATTCTCCACGATGGCAACACTGGTGGACAGAACCTGAGACACTAGGCCTGCAGCAGACTGGATCAGGTCATTCTCCACAATGACAACACTGGTGGACAGAACCTGAGACACTAGGCCTGCAGCAGACTGGATCAGGTCATTCTCCACAACGGTAACACTGGTGGACAGAACCTGAGACACTAGGCCTGCAGCAGACTGGATCAGGTCACTCTCCACAACGGTAACACTGGTGGACAGAACCTGAGACACTAGGCCTGCAGCAGACTGGATCAGGTCACTCTCCACAACGGTAACACTGGTAGACAGAACCTGAGACACTAGGCCTGCAGCAGACTGGATCAGGTCATTTTCCACGATGGCAACACTGGTAGACAGAACCTGAGACACTAGGACTGCATCAGACTGGATCAGGTCATTCTCCACGATGGTAACACTGGTGGACAGAACCTGAGACACTAGGCCTGCAGCAGACTGGATCAGGTCATTCTCCACGATGGCAACACTGGTGGACAGAACCTGCGACACTAGGCCTGCAGCAGACTGGATCAGGTCATTCTCCACGATGGCACCACTGGTGGACAGAACCTGAGACACTAGGCCTGCAGCAAACTGGATCAGGTTGTCTTCCTCGATGGAAACACTGGTGGACAGAACCTGAGGAGTCTGCAGGAGTGTCAGTGGCTCCCACTCATCCAGGAAGAAGCTCTCGACAGAAGGGAAGCTTCTTCCTTTCAGAGCTGGGGGAATGTAGGGGGTGTACCCAACAGTCCAGAACAGAGCGCTGTCGATGGCATTCGCGTAGTGGTACTTGTCGCCAAGTACCTTTGCAAAGCTCAGACGGATGTTCTTACTCAATTCAATTCAAGGGCTTTATTGGCATGGGAAACATGTGTTAACATTGCCAAAGCAAGTGAGGTAGACAACATACAAAGTGAATATATAAAGTGAAAAACAACAAAAATTAACAGTAAACATTACACATACAGAAGTTTCAAAACAGTAAAGACATTACAAATACATTTACATTTAAGTCATTTAGCAGACGCTCTTATCCAGAGCGACTTACAAATTGGTGCGTTCACCTTAAGACATCCAGTGGAACAGCCACTTTACAATAGTGCATCTAAATCTTTTAAGGGGGGGTGAGAAGGATTACTTTATCCTATCCTAGGTATTCCTGAAAGAGGTGGGGTTTCAGGTGTCTCCGGAAGGTGGTGATTGACTCCGCTGTCCTGGCGTCGTGAGGGAGTTTGTTCCACCATTGGGGGGCCAGAGCAGCGAACAGTTTTGACGGGGCTGCGCGGGAACTGTACTTCCTCAGTGGTAGGGAGGCGAGCAGGCCAGAGGTGGATGAACGCAGTGCCCTTGTTTGGGTGTAGGGCCTGATCAGAGCCTGGAGGTACTGAGGTGCCGTTCCCCTCACAGCTCCGTAGGCAAGCACCATGGTCTTGTAGCGGATGCGAGCTTCAACTGGAAGCCAGTGGAGAGAGCGGAGGAGCGGGGTGACGTGAGAGAACTTGGGAAGGTTGAACACCAGACGGGCTGCGGCGTTCTGGATGAGTTGTAGGGGTTTAATGGCACAGGCAGGGAGCCCAGCCAACAGCGAGTTGCAGTAATCCAGACGGGAGATGACAAGTGCCTGGATTAGGACCTGCGCTGCTTCCTGTGTGAGGCAGGGTCGTACTCTGCGGATGTTGTAGAGCATGAACCTACAAGAACGGGCCACCGCCTTGATGTTAGTTGAGAACGACAGGGTGTTGTCCAGGATCACGCCAAGGTTCTTAGCGCTCTGGGAGGAGGACACAATGGAGTTGTCAACCGTGATGGCATATGTCATATTATATATATATATACAATGTACAAATAGTTAAAGGACACAAGATAAAATGAATAAGCATAAATATGGGTTGTATTTACAATGGTGTTTGTTCTTCACTGGTTGCCCTTTTCTCGTGGCAACAGGTCACAAATCTTGCTGCTGTGATGGCACACTGTGGAATTTCACCCAAAAGATATGGGAGTTTTTCAAAATTGGATTTGTTTTCGAATTCTTTGTGGATCTGTGTAATCTGGGGGAAATATGTCTCTCTAATATGGTCATACATTGGGCAGGAGGTTAGGAAGTGCAGCTCAGTTTCCACCTCATTTTGTGGGCAGTGAGCACATAGCCTGTCTTCTCTTGAGAGCCATGTCTGCCTACGGCGGCCTTTCTCAATAGCAAGGCTATGCTCACTGAGTCTGTACATAGTCAAAGCTTTCCTTAATTTTGGGTCAGTCACAGTGGTCAGGTATTCTGCCGCTGTGTACTCTCTGTGTAGGGCCAAATAGCATTCTAGTTTGCTCTGTTTTTTTGTTAATTCTTTCCAATGTGTTAAGTAATTATCTTTTTGTTTTCTCATGATTTGGTTGGGTCTAATTGTGCTGTTGTCCTGGGGCTCTGTAGGGTGTGTTTGTGTTTGTGAACAGAGCCCCAGGACCAGCTTGCTTAGGGGACTCTTCTCCAGGTTCATCTCTCTGTAGGTGATGGCTTTGTTATGGAAGGTTTGTGAATCGCTTCCTTTTAGGTGGTTGTAGAATTTAACGTCTCTTTTCTGGATTTTGATAATTAGTGGGTATCGGCCTAATTCTGCTCTGCATGCATTATTTGGTGTTTTACGTTGTACACGGAGGATATTTTTTCAATTTGGTGTTTGTCCCATTTTGTGAAGTCTTGGTTGGTGAGCGGACCCCAGACCTCACAACCATAAAGGGCAATGGGCTCTATGACTGATTCAAGTATTTTTAGCCAAATCCTAATTGGTATGTTGAAATTTATGTTTCTTTTGATGGCATAAAATGCCCTTCTTGCCTTGTCTCTCAGATCGTTCACAGCTTTGTGGAAGTTACCTGTGGCGCTGATGTTTAGGCCAAGGTATGTATAGTTTTTTGTGTGCTCTAGGGCAACAGTGTCTAGATGGAATTTGTATTTGTGGTCCTGGTGACTGGACCTTTTTTGGAACACCATTATTTTGGTCTTACTGAGATTTACTGTCAGGGCCCAGGTCTGACAGAATCTGTGCATAAGATCTAGGTGCTGCTGTAGGCCCTCCTTGGTTGGTGACAGAAGCACCAGATCATCAGCAAACAGCAGACATTTGACTTGATTCTAGCAGGGGAGGCCGGGTGCTGCAGACTTTTCTAGTGCCCGCGCCAATTCGTTGATATATATGTTGAAGAGGTGGGGCTTAAGCTGCATCCCTGTCTAACCCCACGACCCTGTGTGAAGAAATGTGTGTGTTTTTTGCCAATTTTAACCGCACACTTGTTGTTTGTGTACATGGATTTTATAATGTCGTATGTTTTACCCCCAACACCACTTTCCATCAGTTTGTATAGCAGACCCTCATGCCAGATTGAGTCGAAGGCTTTTTTGAAATCAACAAAGCATGAGAAGACTTTGCCTTTGTTTTGGTTTGTTTGGTTGTCAATTAGGGTGTGCAGGGTGAATACATGGTCTGTTGTACGGTAATTTGGTAAAAAGCCAATTTGACATTTGCTCAGTACATTGTTTTCATTGAGGAAATGTACGAGTCTGCTGTTAATAATAATGCAGAGGATTTTCCCAAGGTTACTGTTGACACATATTCCACGGTAGTTATTGGGGTCAAATTTGTCTCCACTTTTGTGGATTGGGGTGATCAGTCCTTGGTTCCAAATATTGGGGAAGATGCCAGAGCTAAGTATGATGTTAAAGAGTTTTAGTATAGCCAATTGGAATTTGTTGTCTGTATATTTGATCATTTCATTGAGGATACCATCGACAGCACAGGCCTTTTTGGGTTGAAGGGTTTTTATTTTGTCCTGTAACTCATTCAATGTAATTGGAGAATCCAGTGGGTTCTGGTAGTCTTTAATAGTTGATTCTAAGATCTGTATTTGATCATGTATATGTTTTTGCTCTTTGTTCTTTGTTATAGAACCAAAAAGATTGGAGAAGTGGTTTACCCATACATCTCCATTTTGGATAGATAATTCTTCGTGTTGTTGTTTGTTTAGTGTTTTCCAATTTTCCCAGAAGTGGTTAGAGTCTATGGATTCTTCAATTGCATTGAGCTGATTTCTGACATGCTGTTCCTTCTTTTTCCGTAGTGTATTTCTGTATTGTTTTAGTGATTCACCATAGTGAAGGCGTAGACTCAGGTTTACCGGGTCTCTATGTTTTTGGTTGGACAGGTTTCTCAATTTCTTTCTTAGATTTTTGCATTCTTCATCAAACCATTTGTCATTATTGTTAATTTTCTTCGGTTTTCTATTTGAGATTTTTAGATTTGATAGGGAAGCTGATAGGGAAGCTGAGAGGTCAAATATACTGAGAGGTCAACATTTCAACTAACTACCGCTATCCACTAACCCATGCCCCTATCCTAACCCTAGCCCTAAACGTAACCCTTACACGAATTCTAAGCGAACCATAACCTTAGCAAGCAGTTATTATCAACAGATCGTTGGTCGAAAGTATGCCTGGCTGTAAATCATTTATTTGGAACTAAACAAATAAAGTGTGACCTGGAACTCTATTTCTGTTTAATAATAGTACATTTATTTTAGATAGCGCTTTTCATTAAATATCATCTCAAATACTGTTTAAAAACAAAACAAATGTAGCTGGTCTTGACTTCGGGTACGATCTTCCACAGCTGACTGTGTTAAGGCAGTTCAGAAAGGTAGTAGTAGCGGAGGGAGCTTCGATGGTACAGGGAGGGAGAATCGTCAGTCGGAAAGGCGGGCCCGGAGCTCTTCATCGGGCACCTTCGCCGCATCCTCCTCCTTTTCATGATGGTAATCAACAACCGAAGGTGTGGCCATTACCAAAATGTTACGACGTCGTCCTCAAATACTTGTAATTGATTGCAGAATATCGAGTAAGCTAGGGTCAACACCCTCACACTTTATGCACTCAAAAGAGATCATGCTAAAAACCACGTCCCGCGTATTTCCTCGCTTGGGAATTCGTTTTTTCTTCCTAGTTCTCCAGTTCAGTGCTTCTTCATTCAGTTAAACGTTTTTTCTTCCTAGCTCTCCAGTTCAGTGCTTCTTCATTCAGTTAAACGTTTTTTCTTCCTAGCTCTCCAGTTCAGTGCTTCTTCATTCAGTTAAACGTTTTTCTTCCTAGCTCTCCAGTTCAGTGCTTCTTCATTCAGTTAAACGTTTTTCTTCCTAGCTCTCCAGTTCAGTGCTTCTTCATTCAGTTAAACGTTTTTTCTTCCTAGCTCTCCAGTTCAGTGCTTCTTCATTCAGTTAAACGTTTTTTCTTCCTAGCTCTCCAGTTCAGTGCTTCTTCATTCAGTTAAACGTTTTTTCTTCCTAGCTCTCCAGTTCAGTGCTTCTTCATTCAGTTAAACGTTTTTTCTTCCTAGCTCTCCAGTTCAGTGCTTCTTCATTCAGTTAAACGTTTTTTTTTGTCAATTTTAGTATTTTTTTTTTTTTACCATGTTGCACCATCAACCAAATTCGATTAAATATTTAGCCTACTTAAAAGGGAGATTTTGGCTCTCCGTGTCTGTCTTCCCTCTTATGTGATACGGTAGTGGTGTATTTAACCTGCCAGCTCTGCAAAGGATGGTTAAAGAATGATACCACCCTGACATGTGCATGTGTAGCCTACCCCAGAAAAATAAATACAATAATAAATAAATGGGGGAGTAGACATGTTTTAAATGCAAACTTCTGTCCCTTCTTAGGTGTTCTGGTAGAATTGACATTGAATGCTGTTAATGGCAAAATCTAGAACTCAGAAGACACATTGGTTTATCATACTTTATTTTGTAGGGGAACCACATGTCGTTTAAAATGTTATACAGAGCTGTACATAGGAGAGCAGTATTCACAGAAATTATAGCCATGTCTTCTCCCAAAGTTTAAATACTATTCTTTAATTCTCTATAATAATTTTTATAATGATACAATAAAAGCTTGTGTAACTGGTCCTGCAGCTTTTTCGATATGTTGTCGATGATGTCTTTGTTGTTGTATTTGTTTACGTTGTTGTGGTTGTCGTTTTTTTTCCCTCCAAAAAAGGAAAATGAAAAGAGTTATGATATCCACAACATGTAACAGGCACTGACTGCCAGCCTGCGTATGATGGTGTATGAGCACTCCCAATTTACTCACAAAAGAGAGACGGAAAGAGAGGATGGATAGAAAGTGACAGAAAGAGAGAGATGTGCCCCATTTGAATACTTGCAGAAATGCTTCCTTCCTTCCTTGAAGTAATCACTGATCTGATTGGGTCAGTCAGACTAATAAGACGGTCACCTTGCTTTCACCTGTCCAATCACCAATGGATCTGTGATTACCTGAAGGAAACAAGGAAACAAGGCTGCATCGCTTCAGTATGCGAACAGCCAGATAAGCTCGATGTTGGAGAGTGGTCAGTATCAATTGGAGAACGGGCATCAGTTCATAGTAAGGTTACTGGAGGGGTTGGATGTTGGATTTCGGACCCCCTGGTTGCAATCCCCTCTGCCGCTGCCCTGACCCCCAATCCCTAACCTTTGACCTCCAGGGGTGGGGGGTCACTTCCAGAGCTGGTTGCTGAGGGTCTGACCGGAGGGTGCCGCGGCCCAGCCTCCCATGGTGGAGGCAGGCTGACCGAAGGCCATGGCCCCCCCGGCACCGTTCAGACTCATCCCTGACATCTGCTGGTTCATCTGGGGAAGACAGTAGGAGAGATGAATAGTAAGGTGTCAGGGAAACACAATATTGTCTAATACTAAAACAAACCCAAGCCCTGACCACAATGCATTTATATAGATCTGAGAACATTTGATAGTTAGGTAATGTTACCATATTGCCATACCTAAGTTACCTCACAAAGACACTTGATATTGTATTCTTATAAAACCATCTTATACTTCAAATGCGAAGTTTACTCCAAGGGGAAAATCCCCAATATGCCAAATAACATGACATCAAAAGAACTAACATACCTGTCCCATGTTCCAGTGGCCCTGCTGCCCAGGCTGGACGGCATACATCCCCTGCATGCCCTGAGCGGGCACCATACCCGCGGGCATCCCCCCCTGTGGTACCCCCATCATCCTCGGAGCCATGCCAACCATCCCGGCCGCGGGCGCTTGTCCCATGAAACCATTGGGCATCGTCATGCCAACCATCATGCCTGTGTTGGGTCCCATCATGGCAGCTCCATTCTGAGCCATCATGGCACCCATGACGGTGGTGGGGGGCATGCCTGTGCCCATGCCAGGGAAGGCCTGGTAGCCAGCAGGGACCTGCTGCTGGGGGATGCCTACTGGAAACTGCATCTGGGCGGGGTTCATGTATATACCAGCTGGAAGGGAGAAGTACAGGAGAAATACTGAGAACAGTTTGAGTTTCTTTCAAAATATAATTTTCTGTTAAAATTTGACTGCTTGCCATAGATATAGTAAAGTGACTGAACAACTTGGTTGGTGACTTGTTACTTTAGAAGTGTTTGGTATTTAACAGCATGCATTTATATAGCCCAGAGCCAGTTGAAGACCATTGACCAACCTCTGTTATTGGTTGGTGTGTGTGTGCATGCATTTGTGTGTCATGACTCTCCTGGTCAAGGATCAAAGGTCTCAGACCACAGGAGAGGAGAGGGGGGCTGGGCCAGTTATGACACCTCACGCCAATTGTAAATCTTATGCAGCAGAGAACCCTCTCCTGCTCTTCAGCACCAACCAAAGGAATGCCTTTGTTCTCTAGAATATTTTTGCCGCTAAAACTATAACACCCAAAAAAATGAATATTGGAACAATATTTCTAAGATAGGAATGTTAAGAATGGTCAGTGGGGATCTAAAAAATAATCATGTCATATTGATTTTCATTTTGTGATGTTTTTAAAAACTGTATCAACCAAATACTGTACCTTAGGAAGGAAACCCTCCTTCGGCTGTTATGTTTCCATCCAATATGATGTTAATACAATATGATGAACAATTAAACTATTTTTGTTAAGATATGAATGTGATTTTGGTTTTGATGTCCGTTGCACATTGATTTAGCCAAACGCAGAATGAGGTCAGACAAATGTGTCAGTGTGATGGAAATGCCCTTTCCGACCAGAGTGATTAAAAGGACTCGCTAAGAATTAACATATTCAGACCAGCAGATGTGAAGCATGAGCTAAACATTACAAATGGCTGGAAACTCAAACTCAACAAGAGATGAAGATAAACTCACTAGACCAAAACATTGACAGTCTGCAGCTGTGCATGTAAAGGGATCTAGATCTGACTATCTACCCGAGAAAGGAAGGAGAGGATCCCATCTCAGACGGTAATTGGGCATCTGAAGAACAGTTCAGAAGAAACACTCCACTCCAAGCCAGGACAACTAAGAAGGATATTGTAACCTCTGGTGGACAATCAGAGCCTTACACCCATCGAGCCATTCCTCATAGAAGGATTGATTGATTTCAACAGAGAGACAACAAACAAAGACATCTAACTTACATGTAAATACATTGCATTTCTTACCCAAACGGGCAGCAGTTGGTGTACAAGGTATAGGATTAATGTGAGAACAGTCCTAGAATGTAGCCACAATAAATGTCCTTTTCTCTATCCCTCTCTTTCCCCACCCCATTGTGTAACAAGCCATCATATTTTGTCAGTCCACTAGAGACTTTTGTCTCATGTAAATGTGTATTCTGTGTTGTTATTTAGATAGCTGGTAAATAAAAATTGAAATCAATGTGTAGAACTGAATAATCAGAAAAGGCTGGGGATCTTGCAGATTCAAGAAGTCTACAATGTTCAGAATGAGACTCATATGAGGTAATGATGAATAAATGACGTATCAATATATCTTATATATTTCTTCTAGAGTTTAATTCGGGAGATGGTAACTCATTAGACAACTTCTTCCGTGGTGCCCCAAATTCCTTATGAGCTAATTGTTACATGGTTAATTTAATTGAGTAACAACGATAAATAACATTCATCACATTAATCAAAGTCACATCACGATGTGCACACATGCCCACACTTATGTATGACAAGGCTCTACAGTGCAACCATTTTACTCGCATATGCGCCAAAATATTTTGTTGTACCACCTGGAATTTTTATTTAGGAGCACAAGTGCTGATGGTAATGATTGAAATTATTACTTCACTGTACTGCAGCCCTGGAGTGCCATGGTGAATACACTGAGTGCAAATTCATGACCGTCATTCTTGCACCATTATTACAAAGAAAACATCTTGTTACCTCAAATATTTGTCATTGTGCTCCTAAATTTCTTTGAGTGCTCCTACACATGCTCTTTGTAAAAAAGGTCAGTGTAGAGCCCTGCATGAGTGTATATAGCGTGCCTGTGTAGGCTTGTGTCTGTATATCTCCTTACCAGGCGGGGCATGCTGGTGCTGGGGCATCTGAGGCATACTGGTGTTCCCATACAGGGACAAGATGGAGTCCTTGGAGAGGGGTTTCTTGGCCCCGGTGTCCTCCCCCTTAATGCCCCCTCCACCACCAGTCTCACTGAACAGGTCCAGGTTTCCCTGGGCAGAGCCCGAGGATGGGGTTGCTGCTGGGGGTTGTGTTGGGGTGCTGGCTGGGGTACTGGAGCTAGCCTGGAAGAAGGAAGCAAAAACTGTAAGAACGACGTAAGAAAAGTCGCTAACACTATTCAGTGTGTTGAGTCTCTTGCTCCTCAAACGTCTCTCACGCTAGCATGCATTGGCCTGCATGGATGTGTGTGAGACAAATTACTCACTGCATTGAGAGCACAATGCTCTGGGCCATCGTTCAGATGTAGATGTACAGGTAATATATGTGCATGTAAATATAGAAGTTCAGTATGCGTCTTTAAGTTTGTGGAGCTGGGTGTCCATAGGGACCAGGGAAGTGGTGAGGTCATCAGATTGTGTTACCTGAGAGAACTGAGCAGCAGCATTAGATGAGGGGAGGGGGTTGGACACCATGGGGCCAAAGATATCCAAGTCGTGACTTGCTGTGCTAGCAGCACTACCGTTGTTAGCAGGGGCAGGTGTTGGAGCATCTAGAGAGATGGGAGAGACAGAGAGCCATGGAGAGGGGTTAAAAACAGATGTGTAAAACAGGTTATACAGGGGAGGAAAAAAAACATACTTAAGATGAATGTGTGTATTGTTCAAGACTCAGCATTTCTGAATAACTGACTGGTTTAGTACATTTGACATTTGAGTCATTTAGCAGACGCTCTTATCCAGAGCGACATACAGGAGCAATTAGGGTTAAGTGCCTTGCTCAAGGGCACAGCGACAAATTTCACCTAGTTAGCTCTTAACTGCTAGGCTTCCACCCAGGGTCGTATGCATCAAGGCAAAGCAGGGTCATATTCAATAGGCACAAAATGAAAGAAAACAGGCTGAAACCAGGAAGGACTATCTGAACTTGTCCAATAAGAAACTCATTTTCATTTTGGAAAACTGACTGGTTTAATCTTACCAAGGCCAAGTAGGTTGACGGGAGGTTCTGCTGTCTTCACAGGACTGGTTTTGGGGACATGGCGGGTCTCTTCACTCTTCAGGGGTTGAGTCCAAGAGAAAAGGCAAAATGATTGTGAAAAAAATAATAATGTAGTCTTGGAAGTAATAATGAAGTTGATGTGTTAAGCGTCTTCCAGACTAATGGCTAAATATGCAGGGCTTCGGTTGAGCATAGGTTTAGTTCATAATGAAAGCAAAGATCCTGATGAGGTGTACTTCAGATAAGACAAGCAAGGGATATTTGAAACCCTCAGCAGTCAAGCCCTCTTAGAGGTCAAAGGTTAGGTGCATCCTCAGCATTGGGTTACTTAACCACATTCAATGCTTTGTCTAGGAACCAACATGCCGGGAGCTCGACGCCCAGCATTCTAACCCTAAACCCACAGATGGTCTATTTTTCACCAATGTATCAACACGTCAAAGTAACTACTACACAGTGAGACGCACCACAACAAATCAGTTTGCTGGACATGGTGACCATAAACATTCGTAAATTGATGATTAGTTGTATTAAGTACTGGTATAATGCCAGACCTGTTAACTAATGTTTTTCATACAGTTTGCCATACTAGACTGTTAAAGGGCAATTCCACCACTTTTCAACCTCATTCATTATCTCCAGCACAATACCAGTATCGACATGTGAAAACCATGCATTTCTTCTTTTGGTAGAAAAAAAATCATGAAGCTCAAAAGTTCTACCCGATGACATCATCAAAAGTTAAAACATTTAAAAAACAAACACTAGGAGATTGGTGACATGGGGAGCAAGAACATACCCTCCCCTCTGGCAAAAAAAATAATAAATACATCAGTTTTTCTTGATTTTAAGTCCTACCCTGTAATAATACAGGGAAACAATTTGATCTTTTTAACCACAGATCATAAAACGTGCCGTTTTCACATATGTAGACAATGGTATGTTGCTGAAAAATGAATAGGGGTTTGAAAAGCGGTGGAATTGCCCTTTAAGTCTGCTCCCATTAAACCACTAAAACCTGACCGCTATAGCATGGAGTGTCATGATGAGTGGAATTGTTGTAAACAAAATAAACATAATTCTGACTGCAAAGCTCAAAAGAGACAAACAGGGTGTACAGTGTGATTGACGAAAAAGGAATATGGGTTGGGTTGAGACAGAACTCTTATATAAGGAATCTATAGATGTATCCATTCAAAACCACCGTACTTTGGCATTGTATGACAGCTTGGTTCCTCTATCAGTTTCCTTCTCTCGCTTGCTCTCCTTGTCTTTTGGCTGTAGAGGAACATCATAAGAGGAAATTAGAAGAAGAAAAAAAATCAATGGAGGAAGAGAGATAAAGGCCTAATCTCATTTGAATAATGTTCCAAATTGTTAGGCCATATAACACAATAAAACAGTACCACAAACACCTGTGGAAATGCATACTAGCAGATAGCCTGTCATTGCGCTAATGCTAGTTAGCATTAGCTAGTGAAACTACCTCTAACTTCCTTCATACTGGACCCAGAGACGTACAAATGTTATCCAAGAGTTCATCTGACTTTAGGGAAGTACATAATGGGCCTCATTGCCATAACTCCAAAGTATCCCTTTAACCTAACACATAACAAGCAACACTTTGGAGAGTCTACATACAAATAAGACAACACATTCTAGTACTATCCGCAAACCAGCTTGAGTGTGGTGTCAGAGGTGAGATACATACGCTGTGTCCATTGGTCACATTTTTGCTGTAGTATTTCTTCTTCTCATACTTGTCCCTGATGAAGAACTCCACTGCTCTGGGGTCAGGTGTTAAGGGGGGAAAAAAATGTAGCAATATTATAAAGGGGCAAGTACGTGTGTTTACGGGAAGCTTTTTGGGAACCGCCGTGTGTGTGAGAGAGAGTGAGTGAGTGCGAGAGAGACTGTGCGTGTCTGTGTGTGTGTGTGTGTAGTTGTAAGGATACTGGTCTGTCTGAGGCCTTCTGTAGTTGTCTGGAAGGTTGGCCTCATAAAGCTGCCTGGACTTGGAGTTGCCCATATCTACTATGCTCTGTTAGAGAAGAGAAGGAGAGATGAAGAGAAAGAGGGTGGGGGAAAGAGAGAAAGAGCACAGAGATAAAGGGGGGTGGAGGGTGGATAGTGAAACAGCAGGGGGGACATGATAAGTATGGGTTAAAAAGTCAACTTTGTATTCAGCCAGTAGGATATACAAGAAAGAGAGGTGTCTGTGTCAATAAATATAGGTCAATACATGACATTTCTAATTTATGAATATTATAAATCCTGGACATTGGCCAATTACCTGTATTTGTGCTGCTGTCCATTGGTCCAGGTTGACAGATTTGACCCGTGATATGTGAACCCCAAGGTTCCTGTGGATGCCAGCACATCGGATACAGATAAACACTCCCAGGTTCCATGATGCCCACCTTGGACCTGGCAGGCAGAGACAGGGTCGTACTCATTAGTGCACCGGTTTCAGTCTGTTCTCTTCCGTTAGGTGTCTAATGAACACAGCCCAGGTAACGGAAAATTCACTTATCAAAACCTGTCTGTACGGGTGGTGCAGGTGTCACAATAGGACTTCCGATTGGCAGGTCTTCCCTGTGCATTCTTTGACATTTAGGGATAGTTTCCCAGTGGTGACTTTCATGGTGCAGGGGTGTCGAAACTTGCATTTACTTGTATGACTGAAGTTTGGTTCAAGGTGTGGTGGGAGACAAAATGCTACCTAGCATAGCTAAGCTAGCCTAGTAGCTACCAGATAAATGCTAAAGAGGAAGGAAGGTGTCAGCAGACTAGCTGCTACTTACAGTTAGCATAGTCAGCTAACAACTCAGTCGGAGTCTGGCTAGACGAATAACTGAAACGGTTATATAAGATCAAATGACACAATTTAACGAAGTTGACATTGTTTTATATAGTTACCTTTCGCCTCACAATCGGCGCAGTATTTGTTGTCGTCCTCTCTCAGCATTTTGGACAGAATGGCCTGATGCTGCTCGTTGAGTTTCAGGGCCTTCTCTCTCTCTGATCGGGTTGTCATCTTTGCTGATGTTCTGTTTGTTCTTTCAATAAAACTGTTGTCTACCGTGAATTTTTTTAACTTTATGATTTAAGACCATAATCAGACAAATGAACGCCTTCGAGAGAAGTGTAAAAACACCCGGAACCGAAATTTGTTCTCCGCCCACAAGAATGCACGAACTCGCGGGAGGCGGGTGAACATACCTAAACGGCTCTCGGGATTGGATGATGGAATGACGTGGCCTGCTGACGCATGTCAGGGTTTCTTGACAATTAAAAAAAAACATTTTTTAATGTTTAAAATGTTGTTGGTACAGATTATCCGTCCTTGGGAATTTCTGTATTAACAAAAATATTATACAAGTTCTTATGTACTGCTGTGAATCAAGTACTGATGTGTCAAGATGTTTTCTGTTCTTCGGTTTAGAACAAAGTGCTACAGTGAATAACGAATGTCTGTATATTTTGTTGATTTTTCCTTTTATTAAGAACAAATCTGGCATACATTGATACATGGAAATATATACATAACAATGTAAGGTTTCACCGAAGTATGCAAATTGTGTTCCAGTAGCCAGAGAGAGCAACATAAATATCTATATAACATGTTTAAAAAAACATTAAAAAGGTTAACCTATTGTGAAACATACAGGAAATAACACAATAAACCAGTGACCCATCAAGCCACTATCGCAATACATACTCATGATATTACCATACACCTAGCCTGGTGCCAGACCTGATTGTACTGTATAACCAACGCTTATGATCGATGGCATGACAATGAGACGGCAAGACAGCACAAACATCTGGGACCAGGCTGCTACACACGCTGACAAAACTAGAACCAAGATGTCTGACCAGTTACTGTTAATAAAAGGTTTCCAGGCGGATCTTGAAACAGTCCTCTGGGTGTCTCTGTGCAATGCCGTGGCGCAGCAGCATCTCTGTGTACGGGGGCCAGAACGTCTCGTCTATCGATACGTAAGGATCGTGAGGCGTCTCCAGAGTCGTGTTCATCAGCAGCTGCAAATTTTAACAATGGAAGATAAGGTTTAAGGTAAGGGTTTAAGGTTATTACTTATGTTGTTGTTCAATTGGAGCAAGAGGTGAGTAGGGATGTTATGTCATTTGTTGTTCTGTGATCAAGTTGATCTACATTACAAAGATGTGAGGGTAATGTAAGTGTAAAATATAGTCATAGGGTCATAAAAAGCTAGACTATAAAGCTGCTACTGGTTCAAGCATGTAGTAATAAAGTAATACAAAATTAAACCAGAGCACCGGGTTGAATAATAAAACAAACAATGCATGCGAACAGAGACTTACCTCCAGGACTTCATTGAGTGAAATTAGATTCTCGTTCAGCTCTTGAGGAATGTTCTGAAAACAGAAATAAAAACGATACCATCTAGGCTGGTCCCAGATCTGTTTGTGCTCTCTTGCCCAACAACACATAAAAAGTTAGCTACACAGCACAAACAGATCTGAGACCAAGCTAGATGCAACCCCTTCATCAGAGCCACATAATACATCACTAAGACTGCCACCTTTTCCTTCTTGTCAGCGTTGGTCTCCTGTGTAGGAAGTGGGAAGTGTTCCGCCAGTACGTCTGCCAGGGTCTCCATCAGTCTGTTCTGGTAATCCTTCATCTTCTGGATCTTCTTCTTAGTGTCCTGCAACACACTGAACAGCAGCAGCAATACTTCCATATTAAACTCAGGATAGTTGTCAATGTGTTGGTTTGTTCTGATGTCTATTATTCAGGATTATATTCATAGGCAGGAAACCGAAGAAAACGCTCCAAAACGGGGAGGTAAAATCTGTTCAATTAAAAAAAAAAAAAAGTTTTTGTTTAGCCTCGTAAATATTTAATTTACAGTGTGCCCGAACAAACGTGACCCAGTTGTTGTACATTACCTGTGTTCCGATAACCTTTCGTTTTCCAGTCGCTGTTTGACCACATGTTCAGTGCCTGCCCTCAACACTTCCTTCTTTTCCTCCAACCACTTCTGTTCACTGAAACAGGAACACAGATGTATACTGTCAAATCTACTGTCTCCATGTCAACATTCAAAGGGTTGGAGATTTAGAATAACAATCACATTCAAAGAAAACCTTTTTAAAGTCTCTCTCAGTGTGTCTCTCTTGGCTTGAGAGCAAGAGAGGACTAACTCCAGTTGTGAATTCAGCTTCTGTAACTGTGGAAGTAGGAAAGAAAAGTAAAAAATAAAATAAAAACTCCAGTTGTGAATATGTTTACTTTTCATAAGCATAAGGCTCTGTATAACTATAAAATAGCTGATATCTGAAATGTGTACAGAACCAGTCAAAAGTTGACACCGACTGATTCAAGGGTTCTTCTTTATTTTACTATTTTCTACATTGTAGAATAATAGTGAAGGCATCAGAACTATGAAATAGCACATGTGGAATCATGTGGTAACCAAAAAAGGAATCATGCAGTAACCACAAAAAAAAAGTGTTACACAAATCAAAATATATTTTAATATTTGAGATTCTTCAAAGTAGCCACCCTTTGCCTTAATGACAGCTTTGCACACTTTTGGCATTCTCTCAAAAAGCTTCATGAGGTAGTCACCTAGAATGCATTTCAATTAACAGGTGTGGCTTGTTAAAAAGTAATTTTTTTCTTCATGCATTTGAAGAACATGGCTGAGGTTTTACATTATCCCAATCAATTGTGCTATTTTGTTAGTTTTTTGCGTTTTGTGTAAATTATTTTGTACATAATGTTGCTGCTACAGTCTCTTATAACCGAAAATAACTTCTGGACATCAGAACAGCAATTTACTCACCGCGGACTGGAAGAAACTTTTTCCTTTAACGAGTCCGAGGAGAAGCATATACTGCTTCACTGGAACAGGCCCAGATCCCTGTAATTTGCTTTAAGAAAAGACGCAGGAAAAGGGGCCACAGATCGGGCAGCCTTCCGACAGGCGTCGGAGCCGGTGTAGTACGATTCGATCTAAGTCCTGTATTGATGCTTTGCCTGTTTGATGGTTTGTCGGTGGGCATAGAGGGATTTCTTATAAGCTTCCAGGTTAGAGTCACACTTCTTGAAAGCGGCAGCTCTACCCTTTAGCTCAGTGCGAATGTTGCCTTCTGGTTGGGGTATGTACGTACAGTCACTGTGGGGACGACGTCCTCGAGGCACTTATTGATAACTGATGTGGTGTACTCCTCAATACCATCGGAAGAATCCCGGAACATATTCCTGGAACATATTCCAGTCTGTGCTAGCAAAACAGAAGACCTGGCCTTCACAATCACCCGACCTCAATCCAATTGAGATGGTTTGGGATTAGTTGGACGGCAGCGTGAAGGAAAAGCAGTGCTCAGCATATTTGGGAACTCATTCAAGACTGTCGGAAACAAGTGCTCAGCATATTTGGGAACTCATTCAAGACTGTCGGAAAAGAATTCCAGGTGACTACCTCGTGAAGCTTGTTGAGAAAATGGCAAGTGTGCAATGCTGTCATCAAGGCAAAGGGTGGATACTTTGAAGAGTCTCAAATATAACATTTTTGATTTAACACTTTTCAGTTTTGATTTATTCACATTCTACAATGTAGAAAATATTAAAAAATAAAGAAAAACACTTGAATGAATAGGTGTCCAAATTTGACTGGTACTGTATATTAAAAGGTAACTGCATAGAAATATTTTTACACAGAAATGGTGTAAATTTTCCAACATCTACATGTGAATTTACCTCCTCTGCTCCAACGACGAGTAACACCTCTGGATTTGTGGACAACACTATGGATAGAAAGTAAACCACATTCTGATGGTACATATCATGCTTATGTCTCAGTCATACAGTATAAGTGCAATCAATTAGTTATAAAGGAATGATGTTCAGAGTAGAAACCAGACACTCACGTTCTGGCCGTCTTGTCTGCCACTGCTTCAGCTCAGCTGCTACAGCTTTCAATCTATTCACAGACTGTTGGACATAACAGATATGCAGCAGATAAGGCAAGATCATGTAAAAAGTTCATGCATCACGCATACTAATGGTTTCATTCAGCTACAGGAAAATAGGGACATCTCTCACCTGTTCTTGAGGGTTTTCATCGGAGTCAGGCTCTGCGAGAATGATCTCGTTCTGAAGCTGAAAAACAAGCAGAATATTACATTTTAACATTAACACAATAACATCACATCATCCAAAGTTGTCTGTGCAGGACCGAGCTGTCATCGTAAACAGACCAGTACCATCTCTAGCTGGGCAAACTGCTCTTCACACTCGTTAAACAGTTGTGCCTGTGCAGCTTCCGAGCACTCTGTGTAGAAAGGAATGGCTGGTTTTGCTGGAGTATCCTGGACTTCTGACTCTGTGTCCAGTGGCTGTCCCTGTGATAAAAATGTCAGAATTATTAAGACATGCATGTTGAATGGGTAGCTTATTGTAATTTCAGTAAAGCTTACAAAGGCTCATATTTGGCTACCTTACTTACATTCTCCTGTTGCAACGTTACCTCATTCGAACTCTGAAAACAAGGAATTCACAATATTGTTATCAACAAGTGGGTAACTACCGAGCTCTGGTCCACGCCCATGCATTGCGTTGCATTGGATCTGCAGTCTATAGCGTGGACCAGTGAGTATGGCGGAACATTTTCAAAAGTCGTTTGAGTCATGTTTTGGGGGGGAAATACACCAGGCGCATACAAAGAAATCTTTACTTTGGTGAGTTAAGAAAATACCTTGAAGTCAGATTAAGTTAGCTAGATTTTTCAATTAGCCAGCTTCCTCATCATTTAAAAAAATGTCAGACAAAGTATATATTTTTTTACATAAAAGCAGGAAGTAACGTTACTCTTGGAAGAAACATTACAGTTCATAGCTAGCTACCAAACCCTCAAAAACAAGCAAACGAACGTCAGCTAGCTAGCAAACGTTAGCAGTGAAAAAGATTAGCATATCCGACTAAAAACAAGTTAACGTTATATCATTAACGTCACAAATAGGAGAACATTCATCAATTGGAAACCGACTATTTTTCACTTTGTCAAACAACGTGTCCACCTACCATATTTGAAATAGTTAGCTGGCTTATTTTCTTAAAACGTATAATATTTCACTATATCATACAGTCACAGATAAATGATATACAGATGTCAACTTCACGGCTAGTTCCTTTTCAAAATCCGCCAGTATTAATGACGTACGTATGGGCGGAAGTACTTCGTTTGAGAGCGTTAGGTTTGCGTACTGATACGCATATCACTGAGAACGGCGCAATCGTGTGCGACTGCAGCCCGCATTCGAGCCCCCATTAGTTATTAGTTTAGTTATTATTATTTTTATATTATTTAGTTATTAGTTATTGCATGAACGCAGTTGCACCCTTCTCAAATTAGGGCTCGTGGGGAATTTAAATCTTGAGCGATGCATGTCAGCTAGCACTGTTTTACAGACTGCCTGCCGCCCCAAAGACCAGAGGAAATCGCAGCAGGGCTGCTTTGCAAGCTAGTCTTGGCCTCCACTCCTACATCTACATCACCCGGTGTCAAGGGAGGCCAAGAAGATCTTTAGGTGCCTCAGCCACCCGAGACTCGGCATATTCACTCATGTCCCCATACAAATAAATGTTGGAAGACTGGACGATGTGATTGGCTTCAACCCCTGCAGTAGTTCTACGGCATGTAGGGATTCCTGTAAAAAAGTGACGGTATTCAGCAGCTCTGAAACTGGTAAACAATACACTATCAAATAGTTCCTCACATGCAGCTCATCTAATGTCTTAAACCTAATCTCTTGTCCGTGTAATATGTGGGCAAAACCAGTAGACTGATAAGAACGTTTATTATAGTACTCAAGAGTGCTGTAAGGAGAAATGACCCCAAATCCCCTATTGCAAATCATTTTAATGAGGCCGGAGTTGGGCCGAAAATCTCCCCACTGCCAGACCCCCCCCCCATTTTTTAAAATTCCCTTAATTTTGTGGCTAGAGTCAAATACTTTCTGTGACACACATCAGAGTCAAATACTTTCTAGAACAAACTCCACGTCCGGATAGGCAACCGAAATGAATAATTCATGTATGTGTGTTATATTAAACAGAGGAGGAAGTAAAATGTGTGCAAGCAATAAACATTTCAGAACAATTATGGCTGAATTATTATCCTTACACTTTCAAAAATACGAGTCGAATAAGACATGGGAGAGACTAAGAATTTTGTCAAAGAGATTTATTTATAGACTAATACAAAATCAGTAGCGTATTTCGGTACGGGCGGCATCTTGCCGGAGCGCGCGCCCAGGGCGCCATACAAGCTAGAACCGCCACAAACACTTGAAACACATAACCAAACCGCAAACTGCAGACAAAAATGCGTTCTGTTACTAAGATCAGTGAAATGTAGGCTAAAATGACAATGGAGTGAAGAGCAGAAATCTCTACTAGCAAGCAACTCGCAGCAATGAAGAACGCGAAGGGGGAGAGAATTCTGTCAGGGGGGAGATTTTCGGCACAACACCTGTCACCCGGTCTCATTCCATGTTCTTCTGTTCTATACAGCAGATAAAACGTTCACGTAGGGGTGGTAATCTGGAATTTAGTCTTCTCCAGACAAAATGCAGGTGGATAGTATATTTAAAAACTCTCCACCCATCAGGCATGAATTAAAAATGGTTATTGAAGTGTTTTCTGTAAATGGTAAATTGCCTGTTTTGGTGTTCTGTTTTTCTTGTCTATTGGTATTTCTAGCTCCCTATTCTTACAATCCTGTGTTATTTGTTCTGAGGAAATGTTCAAATGATATATGTAAAAGCAATAATTTATGAATCCTAGAGGAAGACCTGGTTCAGTCTACTTTCCAACAGACACTGGGAGACAAATTCACCTTTCAGCAGGACACTAACCTAAAACACAAGGCCAAGTATACACTGGAGTTGCTAACCAAGATGACATTGAATGTTCCTGAGTGGCCTAGTTACAGTTTTGACTTTAAATCGTCTTGAAAATCTATGGCAAGGCTTGAAAATGTCTGTCTAGCAATGATCAACAACCAACTTGACAGAGCTTGATACATTTATCAAAGCCCTTAGAGTTAGCCAGAAAGACGTATAGCTGTAATCACTGGCAACAGTGATTCTTACATGTTTTGACTCGGGTTTGAATACTTATCTAATCAAGATATATTAGTGTTTTATTTAGATTAATAAAAAATATTTGTACAAATCTTCCACATTATTTTGTGTAGATTGTTGACAAACATTGACAATTACAACCATTTTTTTTATTTTACCTTTATTTAACTAGTAAAGTCAGTTAAGAACAAATTCTTATTTTCAATGACGGCCTAAGAACAGAACTGCCTGTTCAGGGATCTGTTCAGGGGCAGAACGACAGATTTGTACCTTGTCAGCTCGAGGGTTTGAACTTGCAACCATTCGGGTTGCTAGTACACTGCTCTAACCACTAGGCTACCCTGCCGCCCCATTTTAATCCCACTTTGTAACACAACAAAAGGTGGAAAAAGTCAAGGGGTGTGAATACTTTCTGAAGGCACTACATGTGAGAATGTTGTTTATTGTGTGTCTTGGCAAACTCCAAGCGGTCTGTCATGTGCCTTTTACTCAGGAGTGGCTTCTGTCTGGCAACCCTACCATAAAGGCCTAATTGGTGGATTGCTGTAGAGATGGTTGTCCTTCTGGAAGGTTCTCCCATCTCCACAGAGGAACTCTGGAGCTCTGTCAGAGTGACCATTGGGTTCCTGGTCACCTCCCTGACCAAGGCTGTTTTCCCCCAATTACTCAGTTTGGCTGGGCAGTCAGCTCTTGAAAGAGTCTTGGTGGTTCCAAACTTCTTCCGTTTAAGATTGATGGAGGCCACCGTGTTCTTGGGGACCCTCAATGCTGCAGACATTTTTTGGTACCCTTCCCCAGATCTGTGCCTCGACACAATCTTGTCTCAGAGCGCTACAGACAATTCCTTCGACCTCGTGGCTTGGTTTTTGCTCTGACATGCACTGTCAACTGTGGGACCTTATATAGACAGGTGTGTGCCTTTCCAAATCATGTCCAATCAATTGATTTTACCACAGGTGGACTCCAGTCAAGTTGTAGAAACATCTCAAGGATGATCAATGGAAACAGGATGCACCTGAGCTCAATTTTGAGTCTCATAGCAAAGGGTCTGAAGATAAGTGAGGTATTTTATATTTTATTTTGAATTTGCAAACATTTCTAAAAATGTGTTTTCACTTTGTTATTATGGGGTATTGTGTGTAGATTGATCAGGGGAAAAATGAATTGAATCCATTTTAGAATAAGGCTGTAACGTAACAAAATGGAAAAAGGGAAGGGGCCTGAATACTTTTGGAATGGACTGTTTGTGCACATTGCCCAGGTGAGGAAAAGCACAGGGCACGCATCTAGGTGCCGCTTTTATGCATGGTTGCGGTAATGCATAAACATTCAATACTGGATAATCAATTTAAAATGAATCAATGATGAGGTTTTCTTTGCATATTGTTTATTGTTTATGGCCAGAGTGTGTGGTAAACAGAATCTAATTTACATTCCGATTCCAAACACTGCATAATGCCATTCTGTGTAAAGAATACCATCTCAATGCGACCGAGATTGTCACAATGCTGACGCATCACATGGAACTCCAGAACCCAAGAGATAAGTTCAGAAATGTCAAGAATTCAACAGTTCTTGATTGACAAACAACGAGAGAGACAGCATTATTATGGCAAGCTTTTCCTTCATCTTCCCCGAAGACAGACGTTGTTCCATTAAGGACAACAAAGTCGATTCAGGTAGGAACAATTAAATTAATTTACATCTTGAAACTTCAATATTAATTGAAGATTGAATTATTAGTTGAAAGGAAATATAAAATGTAGGTTAAGATGACTTGGGGCATTTGTTAGTTATCAAGCAATGTAACCATGCAAAATTAAGTTATACACTTATGTCCAATTACCTCTCCTTTGTACCAAAGTGTGCATTTGTTCACTTCACTGATTTCAAAGGATATTACTGGTATAATAAATATAGTTAGACTCCCACTAGCCCATGACTCCACTAATCCAATGTTTTAGATTTGTGGGAAGTGGTGAATAAGTACACACTTCAGGAGAAATGAGATATTATTGGGACACACTTGTACTTTACCTTTAGTGAAAATGAGAATATTCCTTGTTTATAATACAACAAATCTGTTGTATTTACTCTGCGTTACCATATTGTTTCTTTCAGGGTGGATCTCAATGGTGACCCAACTCAACTCCCTTGACGGTCCAGAGTCAGAGAGTCAGAACGTCCATCAGAGCTTTCCAGAGTTACTTGGAGACAAGTACCACTACGTGAATGCCATCGACAGCTCTCTGCTCTGGACTGTTGGGTACACCCCCTACATTCCCCCAGCTCTGAAAGGAAGAAGCTTCCCCTCTGTCAAGAGCTTCTTCCTGGATGAGTGGGAGCCACTGACACTCCTGCAGACTCCTCAGGTTCTGTCCACCAGTGTTTCCATCGAGAAAGACAACCTGATCCAGTCTGCTGCAGGCCTAGTGTCTCAGGTTCTGTCCACCAGTGTTACCATCGTGGAGAATGACCTGATCCAGTCTGCTGCAGGCCTAGTGTCTCAGGTTCTGTCCACCAGTGTTACCATCGTGGAGAATGACCTGATCCAGTCTGCTGCAGGCCTAGTGTCTCAGGTTCTGTCCACCAGTGTTACCATCGTGGAGAATGACCTGATCCAGTCTGCTGCAGGCCTAGTGTCTTAGGTTCTGTCCACCAGTGTTACCATCGTGGAGAATGACCTGATCCAGTCTGCTGCAGGCCTAGTGTCTCAGGTTCTGTCCACCAGTGTTACCATCGTGGAGAATGACCTGATCCAGTCTGCTGCAGGCCTAATGTCTCAGGTTCTGTCCACCAGTGTTACCATCGTGGAGAATGACCTGATCCAGTCTGCTGCAGGCCTAGTGTCTCAGGTTCTGTCCACCAGTGTTACCATCGTGGAGAATGACCGGATCCAGTCTGCTGCAGGCAGGTTCTGTCCACCAGTGTTAGCATCGTGGAGAATGACCTGATCCAGTCTGCTGCAGGCCTAGTGTCTCAGGTTCTGTCCACCAGTGTTTCCATCGAGGAAGACAACCTGATCCAGTCTGCTGCAGGCCTAGTGTCTCAGGTTCTGTCCACCAGTGTTGCCATCGTGGAGAATGACTTGATCCAGTCTGCTGCAGGCCTAGTATCTCAGGTTCTGTCCACCAGTGTTACCATCGTGGAGAATGACCTGATCCAGTCTGCTGCAGGCCTAGTGTCTCAGGTTCTGTCCACCAGTGTTACCATCGTGGAGAATGACCTGATCCAGTCTGCTGCAGGCCTAGTGTCTCAGGTTCTGTCCACCAGTGTTACCATCGTGGAGAATGACCTGATCCAGTCTGCTGCAGGCCTAGTGTCTCAGGTTCTGTCCACCAGTGTTGCCATCGTGGAGAATGACTTGATCCAGTCTGCTGCAGGCCTATTCCTCAGGTTCTGTCCACCAGTGTTACCATCGGAATGACCTGATCCAGTCTGCTGCAGGCCTAGTGTCTCAGGTCATCTGTCCACCATTCTGTTAAACCTAATGTCTCAGGATAATGACTCCACACTGATCCAGTCTGTGATCCAGTGGGCGATGTCTCAACCTGTCCAAGTGTTACCATCGTAGACTTACCATCACTGCTGCAGGCCTTTCTATGGTTCTGTCAACCAGTGTTTCCTTGTTGCTTTACATGAAGTCTGCTGCAGGCTACAATGTCCTGGTTCTGTCCACCAGTGTCTACCATCTAGAATGATGTCAACGACATCCAGTCTGCTGCTGGCCAAGAAGAAGAAGGTTCTGTCCATTATTCTCATTTGTCTGGAGAGCTCTGAGGGAAGAACAAGTCTGCTGGAAGAAATAACTCATACGGTTATACCAGTGTTAGCTCTTATACTTATTAACTTATCAACTGCTTTGGTATTGATATCAGTGTTAATCCACATTTTATTTATTTTGTCTCTATTTTCCATCTTTCCTTTCCTTTAGTGTCTAAAGTTCTTCCACCAGAAGTTGGACATCTAGGTGAGAATGACACCACTGCTGCAGGCACTAATGATCTTCTGTTTCTCCCCACCAGTGTTACCACCACCACGCCTGATCCAAGCTATACATTTTTATAGTCAGTAAACATTTTTGTGTTGCATTTGAATGTGTTTGGAATCTTAATTGAAACCTGAAAACAGTCTGCTGAGGCCTAATTTTCAGGTCATGTTACACAGATGGATTTATCATCAAATGTCATAGAATACAACCACAAACGCAGGGGTTTAGCAGTTCAACATCAGTACTTGTCAATTAATCACTGATTCTTTCAACTCAGAATTGAGAAAACTGGGGCAAAGATGGAAGAAAACTGTGTCTTTTAGAAGCATGTAAGTCGCTCTGGATAAAAGTGTCTGCTAAATCACTCAAATGTAAGTGTAAGAATGTGGAAAGATTGAAAACAACCATTTACATTCTGTTACAATATAACTACAATCACTTGTCAGCACCATTTTGTATTTCTTATTACATGCATTCTTGCTCGTAACCTCTAGATGGAGCAAGCAAAGTTATGATGATTCACCTAATTAGGCTTTTATTAGCGGTTGGATGTGAGGGCATGCTCATATTAGGAATTCCTGTAGGAGTTCCTACCCTATCCCATGAATAAGCATGCTATTTTTATATTTCATGAGTTGACAAGAAGAAGAAGGGGTCTTATTCTCATTTGTCTGCAGGGGGTCCAGAGGGAAGAACAAAGCCTATAAATAATCATTCATTTTTTAAAGTAAATATTAGCAACTTATAGCTAAACAGATTCAACTGTTTTGGCCATTGATCTGTTAAAATTTTAGTTTATTTTGTCTAATTTTCCAATTTCAATGCAATATTATTCATCCACAAATTAGGACATTAACCCTGGGCAACTCACTGGGCCTGGGAGGCTCCCACAATGACACTGGTTCTCCCCACAGTACCCCCACCAGCATTATATATATATATTTTTTTTTAACATAAAAGCACTTTTGTAATGTCAACTTTCAATGTGCATAATTTTCTCTATGATAACAAGAGGGCCTGAATGAGAGACTTTTCATCCATGTTACACATGGATTTATCATCAAATGTCATAGTAAACCACAAACGCAGGGGTTTAAAAGTTGTTCTGTTCTGATTACAAGGCTTTCCTCATGAATTTGAGAAAACTGGGGCCCCAGTCTGAATGTTTGAGAACCCTGGTCTACTGGATAAAGTGTCTGCCAAATGATTTCCAATGTAAGTGATAAGAATGTGGAAAGATTGAAAACAACCATTTACATTGATGTTACAAGCCTGGACTCAATCTGTCAGACCATTTTGTATTTCTGATGACATGCATAATGTCTTCACCTGACCCTAGATGGAGAAGAAATATAGAACCAGATTCTTTTAGCTTCCAGAGGTTTTTAGAAGGAATGCTCAACAGGAATTCCTGTCAGTTCCTATACTCCCATGAATAAGCATGCTATTTTTATATTTCATCATTGAACTAGGGGGTCTCAAATCCCGTCTGCAGGGTCCATGGTCAGAGCTTTTTCTCTAATAATCATTCATTTTTAAGGCTAAATGGCTTAGCATGAAAGCTAAACAGATTCAACTGATTTTGAACATCACCTCTCGAGATGCTTAGAGGGATATTAACAAGGGATTCTGTCCCCCATTAGTTTACCACCTGTTTTATCCAATAAATGCAATGTTTTGCATCCACAAATTACGTTATTAACCCTGGGCAACATGGGCCTGGGAGGCTCAGCGGGACACTGGTATCCACAGTACACCAGCATTATATATATATATATATTTTTTTTTTAACATAAAAGCACTGTAATGTCAACTTTAAAAGTGCATAATTTTCTCTATGATAACAAGAGGGCCTGAAGTGCTTGAGACTTAGTTCATCCGGGCATGCCTTACCAAAGTCATAGTAAAACTCCTTGTATGCTTTTTTAAAAGTTGTGTTCTGATTACAAGGGGGTCCCTCATGAATTTGCTATCAGAAAAGGGGTCCCCAGTCACAGAATGTTTGAGAACCCCTGGTCTACGGCCCTGAGAGCCTCCAACCAACCTGATTTCCATGTGGGTGATGCTTCAAGAAAGAGAATTACCATTACTATTGATGCTTACCAGCCTGGATCAGTCTGCAGAGATGTCTACCTCTAACACTGATGACAACATAATGTCTTCACCTGACACCAAGCAGAAGAAATATAGAACCAGATTCTTCACAGCTCTCCAGAGAGTTTTTAGAAGGAAGAACAAGAAGCCTGTCAGTAATACTCATACTATCATACTCTGTAATATTGTTCATCATTAAACTAGGTTGATACTAATATCCCGTGCTAATAGGTGTTTTCAGAGCTTTTTCTCTATTTTCTATATTTCATTTTTACAGGCTAAAGTGGCTTCCATGAAAGTGGGAAACATCCAGAAGGATGAGAACATCACCTCTCGAGATGCTCGCGGCTGCTGTTTCTCAAATAGGTGGTGGATCCCATGACTCAGGATCAGAAGGTTGTCTGCTTGATCACACTCGTGGAAACTGTTATTTTTATTTTTATAAACCAAACCTTAACCATTTGTAAAGAGTGCCTGAACTTTACTTAACCCTTAACTTCCACATTTGACATTTGGAGCAACTTCAAAATGTTAAGTTTGGAGAACTAGTTCTGCAGAGAGCTCTTTGTTTTACACATGCATGACCCTAAGTATAATGGGATGTTAAATGCTTAATTAACTCAGGAACCACACCTGTGAGGAAGCACCTGCTTTCAATATACTTTGTATCCTTCATTTACTCAAGTGTTTTCATTATTTTGGCAGTTACCTGTACATATTGAATTGTATGGCTACCAAATATGTACAGTGGCTCGCGGAAATATTCACCCCCTTGGCATTTTTTCTATTTTGTTGCCTTACAACCTGGAATTAAATTTATTTGGGGGGGGTTGTATCATTTGATTTGCACAACATGCCTACCACTTTGAAGATGCTAAATATATATTATTGTAAAACAAACAATAAATATGACGTGCATAACTAACTATTCATCCCCACAAAGTCAATACTTTGTAGAGCCACCTTTTGCATCAATTACAGCTGCAAGTCTCTTGGGATATGTCTCTATAAGCTTGGCACATCTAGCCACTGGGATGTTTGCCCATTCTTCAAGGAAAAACTGCTCCAGCTCCTTCAAGTTGGATGGGTTCCGCTGGTGTACAGCAATCTTTAAGTCAAACCACAGATTCTCAATTGGTTCGTGGTCTGAGCTTTGACTAGGCCATTCCAATACATTTAAATGTTTCCCCTTAAACCACTCGAGTGTTGCTTTAGCAGTATGCTTAGGGTCATCCTCCTGCTGGAAGGTGAACCTCCGTCCCAGTCTCAAATCTCTGGAAGACTGAAACAGGTTTCCCTCAAGAATTTCCCTGTATTTTGTGCCATCCATCATTCCTTCAATTCTGACCAGTTTCCCAGTCCCTGCTCATGAAAAATATCCCCACCGCATGATGCTGCCACCACCATGCTTCACTGTGGGGCTGGTGTTCTCGGAGTGATGAGAGGTGTTGGGTTTGCACCAGACAGCGTTTTTCTCGATGGCCAAAAAGCCCAATTTTAGTTTCATCTGACCAAAGTACCTTCTTCCATATGTTTGGGGAGTCTCCCACATGCCTTTTGGCAAACACCAAACGTGTTTGCTTATTTTTTCCTTTAAGCAATGGCTTTTTTCTGCTTAAAGTGGTCCTATGGACAGATACTCCAATCTCTGCTGTGGAGCTTTGCAGCTCCTTCAGGGTTATCTTTGCTCTTTTTTCTGCCTCTGATTAATGCCCTCCTTGCCTGGTCTGTGAGATTTGGTGGGCGGCCCTCTTTTGGCAGGTTTGTTGTGGTGCCATATTCTTTCAATTTTTTATATTGGATTTAATGGTGCTCTGTGGAATGTTCAAAGTTTCAGATATTTTTCTATAACCCAACCCTGATCTGTACTTCTCTACAACTTTGACCCTGAGCTGTTTGGAGAGCTCCTAGGTCTTCATGGTGCTGTTTGCTTGGTGGTGCTGTTTGCTTGGTGGTGCTGTTTGCTTGGTGGTGCTGTTTGCTTGGTGGTGCCGTTTGCTTAGTGGTGTTGGAGACTCTGGGGACTTTTAGAACATGTATATATATACTGAGATCATGTGACAGATCATGTGACACTTAGATTGAACACAGGTGGAATTGATTTACCTAATTATGTGAAGGTAATTGGTTGCACCAGATCTTATTTAGGGGTTTCATGGAAAAGTCGGTGAATACACATACACGCACCACTTTTCCTTTTTTGAATTTTTTGAAACAAGTTATTTTTTTCATTTCACTTCACCAATTTAGACTATTTTGTTTATGTCCATTACATGAATCCAAATAAAAATCAATTTAAATTACAGGTTGCAATGCAACAAAATAGGAAACACGTCAAGGGGATGAATACTTTTGCAAGGCACTGTATGACCACTCTGAGATGCTTTATAGAATCCGACCACTAGGTGGCAGTGGCACCATACTTACAGGAGTAGAGAAACTTCCAAGTTATATAGGAGCTTTTGGGCGAGCGAGTGAGTGTATTTAACCAGAGGATGGCAGCCTTTGAAAATGTGTATATTTTTTACTAATCTAATTCAACCCATCAGACGTCATATACATTACATTTTCACATGAAACCTCTCTCAGAACGAGGAACAGCCTCAAGACACGCGCGCGCGCACACACACATACACACACACACACACACACACACACATAGAGAATATAGGCCTACTGTATTTGAAATGTCTTTATTATTTTGGAACTTTTGTGAGTCTAATGAATACTGTATACTGTTTATTATCTATTTCACTTGCTTTGACAATGTAAACATATGTTTACCATGCCAATAAAGCCCCTTCAATTGAAATTGAATTGAGAGAGAGCAAGAGAGCAAGAGATAGGGAAATTAGGTTTTGTGTAGTGGTAAAACTCCCGGTTTAAATCGGTGACATTTTGACTTCATCATTAAGTTCTGTCTGCTCAGCGGTGTGCCGTCAGAAAACTGGACGGGCAATTTCTGTTTGCTGGAAATAGCTAAGCTAACTCGTTCTGCGTCTTTGGTTTTAATGCAGTGCAGGCAACTCAGCGGCAGCAGAGGAGAGAAAATATTTCCAAGGTTTGGGTATATATTTTTTACCAAGCCTATATGCTCCCTTCCTAAATCACATGCCTCGTGCGAATGATCAACTACAATTTGATTAATATGCAAATGTGAAGCAAACAGTTCCATTTGAGCCTTCAGCGCGGGCTAATTAATCAACAGTTAAAGGAAATTAATACATACATCAATTCTGTCAGGAACATGCTTAGTTCAATCGCCCGTAAAATTGAAGTTTGAAGTATTAACTGGTTCTCAAGGAACGGTATGATTAAAACTTTGGTATTCATCCCTGTTTAGAGACTTTCACTGACAACTCCATACCTGAGTATTTTATCCGATTTTAACTTTTGGTGCAGCTAACGATTTATGTAGGTTATTCTCATGATTTATGTAGGATATTCATAGAATAGACACATAAAACATGTGTAGATAATGTGCATTATATCTTCAGATAATATATACAAGGCTAAAAAGATTGTTTGTACCTGTGGCTATGACAATTTGTTAGTTTGATATAAATTGGCCTATAAAACATTGGGACATTGGGTTGATTTAAGTTTAGATTGAAAACTATGCTAACATGTATTTCTCCTTATTTAGGCTACAGTTATCATGAGCTTCAGAGATAAGTTATTCCTGCTTTTCTTGTAATACATGTTTGCACAATAGGAAACAAAAGAAGAAATAGACAGATAAATGAAGGGACCACAGAAAAGGAGGAAAAATAGATGAAAAGAGAGAGAGTTTGGGGGCCAGCCCCATTGTTTCAGCAGGGACTCATGCATCAAACTTCAATTTTCCGGACGATTGAATTAGTGATTTTTTTCCAGCTTGAACTGAAATACACTTAAGACCAACGGATTAATTACCAAGAACTGGTCCCACTGACTGTCGTATTAGTTATCGCCTTGACAACCGCTCATAAAATAAGCAAGTGAAATCCATAAACTTAGCCTGCCTTAACACTCTCCTCTCTCCCCGACCATAAATATGCTTTATTCAGAATAGGCGTGAGTGATATAAGGAGTTGGGGAGAATTCGAGCACGTTTTTTTTTCTTCTTCATCAAAACCGCAGGCGGTTTATTTGGCGACCACGCGCGCAGTCAAGTCAAGTAGCCCATCAATGCTCTCGCCGTTGTTTGTGTGGGTAGCCTTAGCCTATGTGTGTGTTCGTGTGGTCACATAGCCTACCCATATCCAAATATTATTGGAGAATCCTACAGTATCCTAACATTGTCATCGGAATTCAATTGTATGTGGTCGTTCAGCTAATTAATTAAGGCTTTGAGAAATAGTCTGCTGCGTATTATTCAATTCTTGTCAAACCGTCAGTGTAAGCTCAAAGAATCGGCCCTCATCCAAATAAATTCAACCATTTTGTTGGTTTGTGTTGATAGTTTCTCCCACATTATTTGAGTCAATAATTTACTTTATATAAGTAGCTTACGTGTTCCCATTGTAATAACAATGTTAATGAATATTTTTATTTACATTTTTTAGGGAAGCTTAATTTGAAATCTAGATCAAAGTCCAGACACCGGTTAGGTGTTCAATGTTAATAGGGCTAATATAATTTTAAAAGGCTAATTGAAAAATAACAAATATAGAAAACATTATTATTATTATTAGCATTAGCCATTTATGCCTACTACCCATTTATTTTAGTAAAGATGAGAAACTATAGGCCTACAAATTGTATATATCACACGTTATAGGCTATAATAGAGTTGGATGATAAAACTCATGCGAACAGCTTCCAAAAAGTATTGAAAAGAAAAGCCCTCTTTTAGCAGCGTCAATCTCCTCCTTAAAAAGACGGAGGGTTAAACAAGGCTCGTCTAGATCAAAAAGAAAGCTTTTCTTTATGACTTTTTCTCACATCACCATGTTTTCAGCTTCATTAAACTCCGCAAAGACAAAGGAAATAAAGAGAGGAGAAGAACAAGACATGAGAAGAAAAGCAACGAAAGACTCCTTTTAACTAGGCTTTGGCATAACTGTCACACTCTAAACTCTTTATGACTCGGGCTACTTAACATGAAAAACACTCTCACACAAAATGTGCCGCATTTTGTTGTTTAGAAAAACGTTCCTGGACAAAAGTCAAACATATTATTTCAGGGCTTAAAAAGGGAAGAAAGACAAGTGGCTGGACAAAAAAAAAGAGCCATTTTCATTGTAATTCATTGACTTGTTCCAAATGCCAGGCTAAAAAGGCAAAGAAAAGAGGCTAGACATTAATGGTCGCAGATGCCCTCGTGAAGAGAAGGGCCTGTGTATGCATTACGGCCTTTGTTCGCGGGGAGTTAAACAGTTTAAAAGGAGGGTTAAGTCAATCCATCAAATTGTCTGAAATTGTGAGGAAAATTCAAAAACCATATGGCCTCCAAACGTTTGAGTCCTTTTTGTGCGGTGGGACACACTTGTCTCAGCATTGCTGCCTGCGGGAGACCGGGCGGGCTCCATTGTGACTTGTCACATCGGGGAAGGCATCTCATTTGTCCCCAGTTTTCATGCTTTACGCTCAAAATTATGGCCTCGTCCCGCAGCCCCGCAGAACAAAAAAAACACCCATAAAGGCTCAGGAAAACTGGCCCAAAACTTTGTGTTTTTGTGGCATCCCAGACCCTCTTTTCTCCCCCAGCACCAGATTTGCGATTCTCACATAAATTTCGTCCCGAATGGGGAAACACGTTGCCGGGTCAAGAAGCCAAGACACGCATTTAGCAGTTTGAAAGAGAGTGAGATGGCTGAGCCACAAAATGTTTCGAGTATCCTCACAAATGGGACACAATGGAACAAAAAATATTGAAGCATTAAAAGGGATCATGGTTGCTAAATAGGCTACTCTAAACGTCCATAATATAGGCCTGCATTGAATTAGCCTCATAAAGGATTTCAGTCTCCCCCCCCCTTGATTCTACATATAGTCACCATTTTTACTAGGACTAAATATCGAAATTATAATCTATCAGTATAATAATGACACAAACAGCGCGTTGAGAAAAGCCATTTTATTTCCATAGTATATACATTACAGAATGTGCATTGGTTTTCAAATACTGTCCTGATTTTAGAAAGGCACTTACAGGTGTACAAAACAAAACAAATCTATTCAACCATAGAGCACTCTATTGTATCCAAACAAATGAATATATTCTTACGGTCCAGTAACTGTAGCTCCATGTCGAAATATCACCGCAGTATTTTGTATTTTTATAACCTTAGTTTGACCATTTCTCTATAAAACGCATAACTTGGTTTTTGATCCTTAGAATTTGCCTTTCGTATCATGCAATGCAGCATACGGATTATGGTGGGTGTAAATATGACTAGCTAATTATGTAAACGCTGTGTACAAACGGTCTGAACTCGAGTAGACCTACGTGTATGATAAGGTATGTCTCAAAAAATAATCAAGCGATATAATTTAAAAGGAACAATAAATAGATATGATCAACAAAACAAAACATGCATTTCAACATGCAAAACCTATCGAAAATATTTCATAAAACTGACATACTTTAAGATATGACACGGTGTTACATAAATATGAACAAGGATCAGTGTGTGAGTGTGTGTGTGTGTGTGTTTGTGTGTGTGTGTGTGTGTGTGTGTGTGTGTGTGTATGTGTGTGAGAGAGAGAGAGATAAATAACTCAAAGAGGTGTGTGTGTCTGATAGACAATTACATGTTTCAAAATAATAGCATTATCTTTAGTTCTGATTATGAAACCTATATTGCTTTCATTGACATTTGAAGAGGAAAATGTCCGAATGCTGATGAATACAAATGGATATAGCACTGCATATGCTATTTGTTGTACTGTTCATGCTTACTGTGAATATCTGTGTGCCGATACAAAAGTCACAACAGACTAGTAAATGTTCTGAGATGATGTACGAATATCAGCAGGGAAAAGTTGCAATCGTAGTAAGGATTGTTACTGCTTGTTGTCGTCATTTTTCTATTTCATTATCCCACTGCGCAATCAGTCATCCACATCAATTTCTAGGTCTTCGTCGTCCTCTGAGCATTCTTTACTTGTTGTGTGGTCTGAAAACGGCGACAGGGGGGACATCCGCAGCTTGCGAGCGAGCTCGTACTCTCGTCCGCCGCTCTGCGCGGGAGAATCGGCTCGCGGGTGATGTCCGAGTGTTCCGTTGGCGCATTTCTCGAGGTCAGCGAGCTTGGCGAGTTTCTCCAGAGGTACAATACCGTCACCTATAGTTTTGGCCGACTCAACGTCGGCCTTCATCTCTTCCAGATCTCGCTTTAGTTTGGCTCTCCTGTTCTGGAACCACGTGATGACTTGGGCGTTCGTTAGACCCAATTGTTGGGCGATTTGGTCTCGGTCAGCGGGTGACAAATATTTCTGATACAGGAATCTTTTCTCTAATTCGTAGATTTGGTGGTTGGTGAAGGCAGTCCTGGACTTCCTTCGCTTCTTCGGGGTGTTTCTTTGCCCAAAGAGTGTCATTCCGTCTCTCCCTGCACAAACAAAGATAAAATGTTAAGTCGTATGTTGGTGTTATTCTCGTGCTGCTATGGCATTGGCTCTGCAGGGCGTTGAACTCTGCATTTAAACACTTTCAACATATTTTGAGACATTTGACCTCAAATCAATTATATATTTTGTATTAAGTTATTTTAGCCTATATACCAAATATAAACGTAGACGTAATGTTTTGCATTCATCATAAAGAGAACAATTGCACAATTCCAGCTGGTAAATTCACAAATAGCCTCTTTTTCACCTTTCCAAATTACGCACAGAAGATATACAATGTAACATTTTCTGGCAAACAATCTTGTTTAAAGCCTAATGTTCAATGCCTATTTTTTAGATACAATATTACTTCATTATATTTTCACAGATCAAATGAAAAATAATCAATTCCCTTTAAATTGTACATTGCACTGTTATGAAAGTAATGTCGATATAATGATTAGAAGGCCATAAATACCATCATATTTACCTTCAGCTGCTTGCAGCACGCTAACTTCGAGCCCCTTGAAGGTTTTGCTGGCTAGTTCTTCCAGGGCGCAGAGTGGTGAGGTTTGTGTGAGCAGTGCCCTGTTGGCCAGAGCAGAGATGCTGGACGAACGGTGCTTCTCAGCCGACGAAATCAGGTGTGCTGTCCCACAAATGGTGTAACTTCGTTTCACGGAGGGTTTGTTGAGAATGTCTTGGATACTGAACGGTGTCAGTGGCTTATTCGAGTTTGCAGGCGGAGGAAGATGGTCCAACGGACTTCGCCTCCTATTCTCGACCGCGTCACATTCGGCGACTTCTTTGGATGTCATTATCAGTGCGTTAGTCGTTACGCAAGCTAACTTTAAAATGTTTTTGAATTGCTAACGAAAACAACAAACACAGATATCAAATTATATCGAACCCTATCGAAGAAACATTCACATTACAGTCACCAAATGCACGCCATGGCTGCAAACCTTCTTGCAAAAAGAAACATTTAAAAAAGCCCTACTAATTCCAAACCGGGATATCTTCTTGAAAGTATTATTCCACAAAAATAGGTCCAGACAATCCGAAGGAGAACTGTGCCTCCCTGAAAATGGCGAGGTGCAAAGAAGTTGCAGCAACAACTGACTAACAAGTTAATATTGATTAGGACGTAATCAATTATGTCCCCACTGGCACTTTCGCCCTCTCCCTTTCACTCTCTGACTATGTTGCAGTCCAGTGCAGGGCTTTTGCGAGTGGGATGCTCCCAATAATTACAAGACATGGTTTGAAGGAGGAGGAGCCGGTTGGAATTATAACGGGTTGCGCTCTTATCATCTTTGGGTCTAAATTAGTCGTGGGGTGAGATACCAGAATAGGCCTTACGGTAAATGAGCAAGAGAGAGAGTGCCGTCAATGGGGGATTAAATCGCATTGCGTATTTAAGTATACTATTACAGTAATAAAGTATGTGTGTTTTTTTTTAGAAGATACTTTGAACGTTTCCAATGTGAATATTGGAAATTATTCCAATGATTCTGAAATTGGTAACATTATCCTATGCTGTGGACTAAGAAGTAATTACTAGTTAGTACAGAAAGTGCAGTTTCCTCCACCAAAAGCGATGGTTTTGGATGAGCCTTATTTTCTGAAGGCAATATGGATCTAGGCAATATATCAGGACTGATGATACATTCCTTCATGGCGGGGGAGTGAGGTGAGGAGAAGAGGAGAGGGGAGAGGAGAGGGGAGAGGAGAGGGGGAGAGGAGAGGGGGAGAGGAGAGGAGAGGGGAAGGGAGAGGGGAGAGGAGAGGGGGAGAGGAGAGAGGGAGAGAGGAGCAGCATGCATCCCTCTCAGCCTAGCCAAATCCGGGTCATAACTCACGCGAAAGGGACCTTTTACATCATCAGCTAGATATTTCATCTCGAATCAAATCTCTCTCCCGGTCCTCCCGGTCCTCGAGCTAGCGGTGGCATGATGCTTTATTTTGCTTCCGTTCTGAAAGACAGCGGACGGGTCCATCTGCATACAGGAACGAATGATACATAATATATTTCGGTGACGTAGCCTACTTCTGCATTTCATTTTTTAAATTATCAACTCTTAGTTTATTTTTCAGTCTGAATATCAAACTATTTCCGTATATTATGTGGGACGTTGTGGAATAATATGATAACTCAACATGAATGCAATAAATGAGATTAGAATCTATTTAAATTACTATTAATATTATTGTAAGTGTTAGTATTAGTATTCGTATTATAAGTAATATTATTTAAGGCCTATTATAATAGTTATGCATCATATTACAACGTTACATATACATTATAATAAAGTCCACATGGTTCTTCAATATTTCAATCCTGACAGACTGTGGTCTGCAATGTTCCAGATATAAGGGAAACATACTGTTGTGTTTCTGAAGACTGATACATCACAAAGAGGAGGCGTCACTAAACACTTTGATGGCTCATTCTGCACGCTCTGATGTAACGCCAGGGGAAATAAAATATCAACATAATGATAATATGTCACAGAGAGAGAGAGAGAGAGAGAGAGAGAGTGTGTGTTTTGATTCTGGTGCATAAAGGACGTCTCCCACTCCATCAACAGCCATAGTGTATTATTGTGTCAAAGACCCAGAGCAAAAACAGACTGGCGATAAATATTGTTGTTTTGAAAAACTTCGGGTTGAAGTCTATTTATTATACTGTATTCCGGGTTTGATATCACCAATATTTTACCTCACGCCTCAAATATGCTACAAATGAGATTTGCAGCTGAATGCAAAATCATTCATGTGGCCCTAAGCAAAGGATTAAAAAGGCATTGAAACGAAAAAGTAAAAAAAAAAAAAAAAAAAGGCATTATGGAAGTGAAGAATGATGCCACGCGCAATTCTGAGTTTTAACTATATATTTTAAATATTTGGTTCAGAACGAAACATTTGGAACGAAATATTGTCTCTGAACTAAATCTATTGTGATTAACGTTTCGACTACACTGGTTACAAAATGTAGGCTACAAAGCGACTTTCTGTATTTGTCGTTCTGTCAACATCAAAAATGGTTTCTGCGTGCATGGGTAAACTGCGTTCCTGGGTAAACTGCGTTCCTGGTAACTTAATCACATTTGGAAGTTCTTGCTACCCCACAGCCAAAACTCAACACAGTTTTATTCCCCAATTTATATTTGTTTGTCGGGGGTAATATCTGATTTCAGAGGCGATGATAGATCTTTTACATGCCGCATTTTGTATCAAACGCGCCCCATTTCTCAGGATTTAGTTGTAAAAACACCACATCAAACATGACAGCAAAATAATTGACAAAGATTATTGAAAGTTAAAATACTCAAATCCGTAATTGTGTAGCAATCAATTGGCAGCTAATGTTCTTCCTATATGGGTTTATTTTTTGTAACACCAGAGTAATACGAGTAGGCTACATACAATATAATAGTTGTCTAGAACAACATTAGGCTAATAGGCAATTAAACATAGTACCAGTAGCTCCAGTAAGTAGTAATCATCAGGAATATTGATGTACACATTCGATGTATTATTATCGAATTTGCACCATCAAAGGTTACATTCCTGACAGACAAAATACTAGCTAAATAGACCACAGATATGTGGACTCAGTTTTGGTCTGCAACGAATAATAAATGCATAACATTCCCAATTCACACATTTCATACTGCGTTCTCCTCCTTTTTTTGGCCAACTTTTTGTTTCATCCGATCAAGAAAAACAAAGCAAGAACGCACATTTTTGTCCTAAAATCATTTTAAAAAAGTGTCAACAGCTGGGAACAACCTTTCATGTAATGCTTCATTACCAAAATAAGACTTCTGTGTATGCGATTATATGGAAAACACGAATAAAAAACAGAACGCTTTCGTTTATGGTAACGATATGATATGATATTCTCGAAGCAGGGCCAATACTTGTGAAGAGCCAAGCCTTCATAACTCTTGTCATTTAGCCGCCTGTCACACTTGATTGTGATGGACATGTCTGTTGCATGTTGCAATCCGCCACTATGAGCCAACGCAGATTTTGTTCAAAGGACTGGACTACTGCTATGATACAGCGCCTGCTTCATTAAAGATAGATGTTTGCGGCGCCAAGGTCGTGAACATGCCTACTTCTCAGCTCTCCCTTAGCAAGGGAACTGTATCTGGCTAGCTATTACCAGACGGCGATGAGAAAGCGACATTCTCTGGCAACGCACCCGACATGTCACCTGCTTTCATTGCCACCAGTAGTCCTGCGGTCAAGTAAAATCACAAAATATTTTGGGGGAACTGTATAAATAGCCACCCCTCAAGCAGAGGCCCTTCGTTTTCTGAATAACATATGCATGGTCTCCACGGGCTGTAGGGCCTAGAATGTAAACAACATGACCTCATAAACTTTATGGAGTGTACAAAATAATCAATCTTTCAACGCTACACTGATGCATGATGGACCCCCACAACTGGAGACACACAGCAATCACCATGGATTAGACACTGGTCAGACAGCTGGTCTGAACTATCCACATTGTAGCCACTTTGTGAGGCCCCAAGGATGGCCTATAGCCTAACCCCCAATAGACATGTTATCTCAAATAACATCAGCTCAAGATAGAGGCTCAGATATGTCTCACAGTTAATAAATAAATCATATGTCCTTACCAGGGGTAATTTGCACACTGACATTGGACAATTCTTGAGGAAAGCCTTGAGCCTTCTATACCAAACTCCCAAAAAGAGGTGACTATGCCACACTGTGCTGTGGAATCATAGATTATTCATTTGGGACCATACATGTGATCAAGAGTTGCACTGCATGACAAGTCAACTACGTAGGCTGTACATATTTTAGCACATTACCCCAATACATTCAATGGCAACCTTGAAATGCATAGAACGTATCAACATTGAGGTCAACAGTCAATACACCAAAACAGCTTGCAATACTCTCACAGTTAATGTGGTAACAGGATAAATAAGCCAAACAGGTGCAGGAACACCCCAGTCTCTGAGTAACCACAGGGATCCTCCCACTACACCAGTATCATTACAGCCCAATCCAACACTAACAGTTGGTTCCCCCAGGTTGTTACTGACCCAGCCAGCTGGCTGGAGCCCAGTCCTGGGTTCAAATACTATTTGAAATCTTTCAAATACTTTAAGCATTTGCTTTAGCCTGCATGGAGTGCCAGGTGGTCAGGGTTGGCTCTTTTGGGGCTTTCTAATTGGTTATATCGCAGCAGGCAAGCTCAACCAAGCACAGCTAAAGTATTTGAAAGAATTTCAAATAGTATTTGAACCCAGGTCTGCTCAACCGACCCAGCGTGATTGGGGGGGGTTGTAAACATGGTTGGTAATCACGGAATGTACACTTTTCACCCCAAAAACAATGAAAACTCATGAAACAGCACATAAGTTTGGTTGGAGATTTTGGGAAAGGGGCTCACCAGCCCCGCCACCCACCCCAACGTGATTGTGGAGGGGCCTCATGCCGCACACAGAACCAGATGTTTCATCTAGTCTCCTCAGGGATTTGAACCAGCGCCCTTTCGGTTACTGGCCCAACGCCCTTAACTGCTAGGCTACCTGCCACAACCCGCGTCAGCGTCACTGGCTGGGTAGAGAGTGCTTAACTGTAGGACTTTTCTATTACTTCTAAAGGAATACTACTGATGGAGGTTGTGACTTTTTAATCATGTCTATCTAAATCAAAACATACAGTCGCTGTTGTTTTCTACGGAGGGAGTGTCAGTGTCAATGGGTGCAAGACATAACCCTACTGCTCTTGACCTGAATCCTTCTGAGTACATTCTGCATGATTGGCTTCTGTTCAATGGTCAGTCAATGGTCAAGATGTTGAAACGGCAGATTGGGGCTTTAAAGGGCAACTCCATCACTTTTCAACCTCATATTCATATTGAAAAGTGGCGGAATTGCCCTCATAAGAGCATAGGCTAACATATTTCTATGGAAAGAGTGCTACACATTCGACCTGCATTCATACTACCACGGATTCCTCTATACCAGCAGCATACTTCACTTGAATGAGTTTTCTCCCTCATATACATCTCTCAGTTCAGTAATGCAGTAAACTATAGCGTTGAAGGGCTTGGGAGAGTTAACCGGCTGCGACCTGTATAGTTTATGTTGTTTATATTCATATTCATTGGGTTTTGATAATGTAAACTGTCAGAGGAGACCTGGGGAGAAATGATGACGGCAATCCTTGGTTTTCCTTTGATTTTCATTAGATTCGTTTTATTTGATGTAATGGAACTACAATTACAGGAGAGTATAAACAGATATGGATGAAGGGGAGACGGTGGTGGAACCATCCTCTCACAATAAACAACACTGTAAACTTTGGATTCAAATGAGAGTTTTACTGAAATAGAGTGTACAATTCTTCACAAAAGTCAATATAGAACTCCATGGCTTGAGAGCCATGTGTTCAACGAATTTCAATCCATACAGTGTATTCATACCTGTACAGTGCCTAGTGAAAGTCTACTCACCCCTTGCACAGTTGTCACATTCGTTCTTAAAAGGGATTGAAGTCGATGTTTGTCCCACAAATCTCCACATCATGATCCACATTTACCAAAAGTGTAGAACATTTTCTAAATGAATAAAACATTAAAAAAACATATTTGTATTTATTGCGTATGTCTTCAAACCCCAGAGTTAATACTTGGTGGAAACACCTTTGGCAACAATTACAGCTGTAAATCCTGTTGAATTAGATTCTACCAACTCTGCACAACTCTCATGGCAACATACAGTGGATTCAGAAAGTATTCAGACCCCTTGACTTTTTCCACATTTTGGTACGGTCCAGCCTTATTTTAAAATGGATTCAATTGATTTTTCCCCCATCAATCGTCAAACTATACCCAATATTGACAAAGCAAAAACTGTTGTGTGCGTGCAAATATATATTTTTAAAAAACTGGAAATATTACATTTCCATAAGTATTCAGACCCTTTACTCAGTACTTTGTTGAAGCAACTTTGGCAGCGATTACAGCCTCGATTCTTCTTGGGTATGAATCTACAAGCTTGGAATACCTGTATTTGGGGAATTTCTCCCATTCTCTCAAGTTCTGTCAGGTTGGATGGGGAGCGTTGCAGCACAGAGCAAGGTACATCTCTCTGTACCTTGCTCTGTTCATCTTTCCCTCGATCCTGACTAGTCTCCCAGTCCCTGCCGCTGAAAAACATCCCCACAGCATGATGCTGCCACCACCATGCATCACCGTAGGGATGGTGTCAGATTTCCTCCAGACGTGATACTTGGCATTCAGGTCAAAGAGTTCAATCTTGGTTTCATCAGACCAGAGAATCTGGTTTCTCATGTTCTGAGAGTCTTTAGGTGCCTTTTGGCAAACACCAGGTGGACTGTCATGTGCCTTTTACTGAGGAGTGGCTTCTGTCTGGCCACTCTACCATAAAGGCCTGATTGGTGGAATGATGCAGTGATGGTTATCTTTCTGGAAGGTTCTCTCATCTCCACAGAGGAACTCTAGAGCTCTGTCAGAGTGACCATCAGGTTCTTGGTCAACTCCCTGACCAAGGCCCTTCTCCCCCGATTGCTCAGCTCTTGGTGGTTCTAAACTTCTTTCATTTAAGAATGATGGAGGCCACTGTGTTATTGTGCACCTTCAATGATGCAGAAATGTTTTGGTACCCTTCCCCAGATCTGTGCTTCGACACAATCCTGTCTCGGAGCTCTACAGACAATTTCTTCGACATCCTGTCTTGGTTTTTGCTCTGACATACACTGTCAACTGTGGGACCTTAAATAGACATAGTTTGTGCCTTTCCAAACCATGTCCAATCAATTGAATCAAGTTGTAGAAACATCTCAAGGATGATCAATGGCAACAGGATGCACCTGCGCTCAATTTTGAGTCTCAAAGCAAAGGGCCTGAATACTTACGTGACTAAGGTATTTATTGGATTTGTATTTTATAAATGTGCAAAAATATAGAGCAACATGTTCAATGTATCCCAACCCACACCAATCATTTCATGATTGTACAAAACCCAAAGGTCCCCAATAATTATCTGACGGGTGTTAGATCTGTGAATGAGCTGCCCAGACGGGCTAGAACAACATGGCCGTCTGGGAGCTGGACCACCACAGGTCAGCTGTTCCTGAGAGGGAAGATGGGATGACGCTCTCCCTCTCTCTCTCTCTCTCTCTCTCTCTCTCTCTCTCCCTCTCTCTCTTTCTCTCTCTCTCTCTCTGTCTCTGTCTCTCTCTCTCTCTCTCTCTCTCTCTCTCTCTCTCTCTCTCTCTCTCTGTCTCTGTCTCTGTCTCTCTTGCTCTCTCTCTGTCTCTTGCTCTGTCTCTGTCTCTCTCTGTCTCTGTCTCTGTCTCTCTGCCCCTCTCCCTCTCTCCTGCCACAACAGTCTTTCAATTAGCTAGCAATGGCCCTCTTACAAGATGAGCGTCTGGCGAGGTTGGCCCGCAGCAGATGCCAAGGAGGATTGGGCTGTTCATTTAGAATAGGGGGAGTTTATTGAATTGCCATTAGGGTGGAGCTGCCTATTCATGACGGAGAGAGCTCTTTGTGTGGAAGGGGCTGCTAGATTGGAGTCTATAGTGCTGCAGGTTAGTTCTTTCTGTTGAGGGATGGGTGAGGGATGGATAAATGATGTTAGGGTCATCTGGTTTGGAATGAATATGTTTTTGTTTTTTTATTCAAAGGGTTAGCTAGGTGGTATTGTAATTGAGATGTCCAAATCAGTTGTTCCATTTTATTGCTTAGCCTATAAGAAAATCCACTTCCCTACTTTCTTTTATGTGAAATTATTATTTCCCTCGATAAATAAAGTTAGGTACAAACTCAACTCCCTGTTTCACGTGGTCATACAGTGCAGTCAGTGTGTTTTCCTCTTTCCCAAGCCCAGTCAGTCAGTGTGTTTTCCTCTTCCCAAGCCCAGTCAGTCAGTGTGTTTTCCTCTTTCCCAAGCCCAGTCAGTCAGTGTGTTTTCCTCTTTCCCAAGCCCAGTCAGTCAGTCAGTCAGTCAGTCAGTCAGTCAGTCAGTGTGTTTTCCTCTTTCCCAAGTCCAGTCAGTCAGTGTGTTTTCCTCTTTCCCAAGCCCAGTCAGTCAGTGTGTTTTCCTCTTTCCCAAGTCCAGTCAGTCAGTGTGTTTTCCTCTTTCCCAAGTCCAGTCAGTCAGTGTGTTTTCCTCCTTCCCAAGCCCAGTCAGTCAGTGTGTTTTCCTCTTTCCCAAGCCCAGTCAGTCAGTGTGTTTTCCTCTTTCCCAAGCCCAGTCAGTCAGTGTGTTTTCCTCTTTCCCAAGCCCAGTCAGTCAGTCAGTCAGTCAGTGTGTTTTCCTCTTTCCCAAGCCCAGTCAGTCAGTGTGTTTTCCTCTTTCCCAAACCCAGTCAGTCAGTCCTACATGACAGTGAAAGAGAGATGAACCCCGTTGGGCTAAGGCCATTCTGAGCCATCAGCAGATGATTTGTCTACTCTCTGTGGGTGTAGTCATATAGCACCTGGCTTCCCTACGCCGAGGAATATGGTTGCTGCCACCACCATAAACTAACATGCACACAACCATATGCCCCCTTTGTTATTGTAATGAGTTCCAATGAGCTCTGAGAGGACAACATTCACTTTTCCTCTTTTCATTTGGCGACACAGGGGCCGTCAAAGCAAACCCCATGTGGTGAGGGCCGGGGTCAAGTGGGAGACACTGCAGACTGAGAGAGATACACACACACATACACACACACACACACGTGTGCACGTACATGCACAGACATCCCATTCCCTTCCGTACCTCCTCTCATCCTCCCACCCATCCCCTCTTTCCTTCCATCCCTCTTCCCTCCCTCCCTCCCTCCCTCCCTCCCTCCCTCCCATCCCATCCCTTTCCCTTCCATCCCTTCTTTCCTCCTCCTACTTTTAACCCCTGGGCTGAACTGAGGAAATGTGAATTAGCTCCGTCAATGCGGAGGTTAACATTGTGCAAAGATGTCGGTGACCTCTCGTTGTATTCTTGGTTTGATGTCTTTCTTAAGGCCAAACGCTTATGAATAAAAATGTGCAAGGGGGAGAGGGGTTTGACAAAGAGATTTGTCTGACTAATGCAAAAGCACAGCCCCTGAGGGAAGGATGGGTGCTTGTTTAAACCCCGACACCATTGAATCACCCCCCCCCCCCCTCTAATATTATCAATCATGAAGAGACTGGCAGAGTCTGCTAATGTTATTATGCCATAATTGTTTGACAATAGTCTTGATTTGTCTCTAATGAAAAGTGCCTGTTTTTATCATAATAATGCAACAATGTCATTAATATTCATATGACACTACATATGTTATGGTTTTACGTTGTAGATGTACAAGGAAAATGTATGTTTGTTGTATGTTGAGCGTGTAGAAACAAAAGCTTGTGTTTTACCACGATGAGTACAAATAACTGGAAGCTGTTTTCTCCTGTTCAGCATTTTTGTTGTTGTGTAGTTGTAATATTCTACAAGTCTAGAATGACACAGGTTTGAGGCTATCTGACTGAGCTCTCCATAAAGCTGCTTTGGAAATCAAATTAAATAAATAAAACCTGCGGCGCTAAGGGGTGAGACAGGTCTTAACCTTTAACCCTAATGTAATTGAAAAACATGTCGATGTTTCTCCCCACAATAGGTCACCTTCGGGACGAAAATTCTGTTTTTTTTGTTGAGCGACTGAAATTCAGGCATTTTTTTGGTTACAGTGAAAGCTAATGTTTTCTATTTGAATTAGAGAATGTTTTTGCTCATTTCAACCAATCAGCTGCGTTGATGATGGATCTGGATTACGTTGTCACAATGTAAATTGTAAAGTTTGGTTGACTGAACATGGGAGAAAAAAGCACGCGGATTATTTCTTTGCAGCGCACTGTACAACCCAGACAACACAAACAAACCCTCTCTCTCATCCTCGTTTCATAGTGTGTGTCAACAAACTAAGACTACACACTCCCACACACAGATGACATGCTCCGCGGGCCCTGTGTTGTGTTTAGGACTTTATTAAAAGCTTCTTGTTTCATACCATGTTCTAAGTGAGGAGCCACATCCCCAATATAACACGTCGTTATCATAGGTAATTAACTTTAGCACACGGTGCTAGAAGGTGCCTGGTGTGCTAAGCAAAATGGACTGGTTTAATTGGATATACAATAATATTCAAGTAGGGCTCATCTCATGTAGAAAGGCATGCAGGGATGAATAATTCAGGGT